>NC_133331.1:208269087-208580165 GCF_042186555.1 Aquarana catesbeiana | reverse complement strand
AAAAAACCAAAAAAAAGAAAAAACTTGATTTTAAAAAAACAAAAAAAGAAAAAACTTGATTTAAAAAACCAAAAAAAAGAAAAAACTTGATTTTAAAAAAACAAAAAAAAGAAAAAACTTGATTTTAAAAAACCAAAAAAAAGAAAAAACTTGATTTTAAAAAACCAAAAAAAAGAAAAAACTTGATTTTAAAAAAACAAAAAAAAGAAAAAACTTGATTTTAAAAAAACAAAAAACAAATAAAAAAATTGATTTAAAAAACCAAAAAAAAATAAAAAACATGATTAAAAAAAAAAAAAAAATTAAAAAACACTTGATTTGAAAAAAACAAAAAAACAAAAATATACAAACTTTATTCAAAAAAAAATAATAAAAACAAAAATAACTTGCTAAAAAAATAAATACATAAACACAAAAATTGCTTTAAAAACAAAAAAAAAAAAAAAAACACAAAACAAAACTTGATTTTCCCAAAACCAAAAAAAAAGCCTGTTTGTGAAAATCAAAAAGCCAAAAATAATTTTTTGTGGATTTAGGTATAAATATTTAGATATAATTATATTTTGCTACATTATTAAGATATCATTCTATTTTTGTCAATGAACATTTTATACTAAATGCAGAACTGAATGCATAACAACCATTAATAAAAACATCTCCTTATAGGAATTAAATAAATGTGTGGTTTGTTATTTCAAGGCTCAGTATCATTTTAGTTATAATTGTAAAAAAGTTGTTTACAGTGGCAATGGAGCTTATTTAGACATTTAAAATTACAATACAGTTGGCACTACAACTGCTCGACCATAACCTAGGAGACAGCCCAAAAGAAAGGCAAGCAATAAATATAATGCAAGATTTCATCAATAATTTTTTTATTGGCAAAAATTATATATCCTGGCCCATTGCAATGGCCCCCCTACCCATAAAATAATTAACATATTGCTGTCTAACTTGACGGGCACTTTGGGGGGCCAAGCCAGTACGGACAGTATCCAGGCCTGTAAGGTTGGCTTCTATTTGTCCGGCCTCAGGCCCAACTGTGCCTATATAATTTGGAGCATGCTTATTTAAAAAGTTGTGCAGAATGCAGCACGATAAAATGATAAAATTAAGTTTGTATTCCGCCAAATTAATGGCTGTTTGAAACAGGCGGAACCGGCTGGCCAGAATTCCAAACGCATTCTCAACCACTCTTCTAGCTCTGGCCAGCCGGTAATTAAAAACCCTCCTCTCCGGGGTGAGTGTTCTTTGGGGGAATGGCCTCATGAGGTGCTTGCTGAGAGCGAAGGCTTCATCGGCAATGAAGACAAAGGGGAGTCCTTCCACGTTATCCTCATCAGGTGGCAATCCCAGGCCACCACTCTGGAGACGCTGGCAGAACTCCGTCTGGGCAAATACTCCTCCATCCGACATCCGGCCATTCTTCCCCACGTCCACATATAAAAAATCATAGTGTGCCGACACCACCGCCATTAAAACAATACTGTGGAACCCCTTATAATTAAAATAATATGACCCCGAATGGGGTGGTGGCACAATGTGGACATGTTTCCCATCTATAGCCCCTCCACAATTGGGAAAGTCCCAACGGCTGGCAAAATGGGATGCCACAGTCTGCCATTCCTGTGGCGTTGAAGGAAACTGGGAAATCAAAAAAGAAAACCAAAATCAATTAATTTGTAAGCTAACATTGCAAGAAAATTAGACAATTAAAAACATTATTCCCCAGCATCAGTATAACATTCAATAATTTAATTGTTCTGGAATAACTAATATGGAAAGGCACACTTATCAGATTGCTCACCCCCTCTGATGGAACATTGATTACATTTTAGGGGGTTGTGAAATCCCTAAAAAAAATTACTTTTAGGACACGCAGGAATTTAGGGACTAAAAAGGCTACAAGACTGCAGTTGTCGCACTCTGCAGGTGCAGTTGCTAACCAGCTTACAGTAAATGAGGTAATGTAAAAAGGCATTCATGTTGCAAGGAGTACACAATCACATGCAAGGGCAATTAATGAAAACACTTTGAGGCTTGCATATGATTTGATGATGGAAATCAGCAGAGCTTCTGCTCATTTACTAAAGCACTGGAACAAATGCACTTGTAGAGTGCACATGCATTTTGCAAAGTGCCACATATATTTGCTTTAGACAAATCAACACCACAGAACATTCCAGCAAATTTTAACGAGGGTGGGGGTGGGGGGGTTGTGAAATCTAGATAATTGCTCATTAGCAGCAAACTATTTGGAGTGAGTTTAGGTGGGGGTGGGGGGGTTGTGAAATCTAGATAATTGCTCATTAGCAGCAAACTATTTGGAGTGAGTTTAGGTGGGGGGGGGGGGGGGGGGTTGTGAAATCTAGATAATTGCTCATTAGCAGCAAACTATTTGGAGTGAGTTTAGGTGGGGGGGGGGGGGGTTGTGAAATCTAGATAATTGCTCATTAGCAGCAAACTATTTGGAGTGAGTTTAGGTGGGGGGGGGGGGGGGGTTGTGAAATCTAGATAATTGCTCATTAGCAGCAAACTATTTGGAGTGAGTTTAGGTGGGGGGGGGGGGGGTTGTGAAATCTAGATAATTGCTCATTAGCAGCAAACTAAATACACTCAAACAAAATACATTCCAAATGAGTAGACTAGGTGGATATGTTCCCATCACTTCATGCTGGGAAGGTTATTGAAGGAAAATATACATGCATGACAAAAAATAACAGGAAAAAAATCCAGCATGTGTGAGGATAAAAAGGGGACATTCACACTATATTGCAATGATGGTAAGTAGTGTTTGAAGCAAGAAATACATTATATTATCAAAGATTACATAAAAGAACATGTGATGCTAATAAAAGAAAAATATCTTACCTTAATATAGTCCTTCTGCAGGACCTGTATGATGGCAGAACAGGTCTCTGGGATAATGATCCCCAGAGCCTGGGGGGAGATGCCTGTCGAGAACTTAAGGTCCTGCAGGCTTCTCCCTGTGGCCAAATACCGCAAGGTAGCGACCAGCCTCTGCTCCGGAGTGATGGCTTGCCTCATGCAGGTATCCTGCCTGCTGATATAGGGGGTCAGCAAAGCCAACAAACGGTCAAAAACGGGGTCCGTCATCCGGAGAAAGTTCCTGAAATCCTCAGGATTATTCTCACGGATCTCACGGAGCAAAGGCATGTGACAGAACTGGTCACGCTGAAGCAACCAATTCTTGGTCCATGAACTCCTCCTCGCCCTGTTCATGGACTGGTCTTGGGCTGAAGAATAAACTACAGCACCAAGCACATACAATGCACGAGCTCTACGACGAGTACGTACAGGTAACATGGCTTCAAAACGGTCGGCTGGTCAGAACGCACTAAACAGAACGCACTGAAGAACAGCAAGGCCTGTGAAGAACGACCTGAAAATCAGGAACGAGCGGCCAATAAAACAAAGATTTCTCAATGCCAACTGACCAAACGCACTGAAAAGCAGATACAAACCTCACAAGCACAGACTGAACAACAGTTAAAACGAACTGAAAAATACGAGTCTCACAAGCGCGAATCGTCTCTCACCAAACTTCTACTAACACGAGATAAACACGAGATTAGCAGAAGGAGCCCAAAGGGTGTCGTACGGGCTATTGAACTTCCGTTTTATAGTCTCGTCGGACTTGGTGTACGTCACCGCGTACTAGGCTGTCGTACTTTTGTGTGGTCGTGTGTGCGCAAGTCCGTTCGTAACAAAGTCTGCCGCAAGTCCGCCGAAGGTACGTCGGAAGTCTGTCGGACAGGCTGTCGGACTTTTGTAGACGAAAAGTCCGACCGTGTGTACGCGGCATAACACTAACTGAGCTATGTCTGTGAATAAACCCAATGATTGTAGTGTTGAAATTGTTGTCAGTAAACACAACAATGCGACACCACTGGTCTGATACAAGTGCAGGAAGCAGCTCATATGAATGGGTATGAATACTGTATGCCCACTCACTACACTTAGGCTACTTTCACACTGAGGCGCTTTACAGGTGCTACAGTGCTAAAAATAGCGCCTGCATAGCGCCTGTAAAGAGCCTCTTCCGTCTCTCCAGTGTGAAAGCCAGAGGGTTTTTACACTGGAGCGATGCTCTTGCAGGATGGTAAAAAAAGTCCTGCAAGCCGCATCTTTGCAGCGCTGTAGGAGCGGTGTATACACTCCTCCTAACGTGCCCCTGCCCATTGAAAATAATGGGGCAGCGCTGCCAAACCGCCACTGCAGCAGCGATTTGTGGGCGGGTTCAACCTGTTTTTGGCCGCTAGCGGGGGGTTAAAACCCCTAATCCTGTGTCCCGTATGGACAGGCCACAACTGATATACACTATATTACCAAAAGTATTGGAATGCCTGCCTTTACACACATAGGAACTTTAACGACATCCCAGTTTCAGTCCATAGGGTTCAATATTGAGTTGGCCCTCCCTTTGCAGCTATAACAGCTTCAACTCTTCTGGGAAGGCTGTCCACAAGGTTTAGGAATGTGTCTATAGGAATGTTTGACCATTCTTCCAGAAGTGCGTTTGTGAGGTCAGGGTTTGATGTTGGATGAGAAGTCCTGGCTCGCAGTCTCTGCTCTAATTCATCCCAAAGTTGTGCTATTGGGTTGAGGTCAGGAACAACCCATGCAATCACAGGGAAAAAGTATTAAACACGGGAAGAAAGGGTGGTGCAAAAGGGCACGGAAAGCCAAGACAACAGCTGAAATCCATCAGTAATAGAAAGCAATCCTGCCCCTTCTCTGTGCAAATTATTTTTCAGCTGGTTCAGTCTCAACTGATGGCCTATTAAAAGGTGTCTCATTACCATGGCGTCACACAAGAAACATCTCATGACGGGAAAGAGCTCTCTCAAGACCTTCGCAACCTGAACTTAGCACTGAACGTATTCTCTCTGGAGAAGAGACACTTCAGAGGGGATATGATTTCAATATACAAATACCATACTGGTGACCCCACAATAGGAATATAACTTTTTTCCAGAAGGGAAGACTCGTGGCCACTCATTAAAATTAGAAGAAAAGAGGTTTAACCTTAAACTACAAAGAGGGTTCTTTACTGTAAGAGTGGCAAGAATGTGGAATTCACTTTCACAGGCGGTGGTCTCAGTGGGGAGCATCGATAGTTTCAAGAAACTATTAGATAAGCACCTGAACGACCGCAACATACAGGGATATACAATGTAATACTGACATATAATCACACACATAGGTTGGACTTGATGGACTTGTGTCTTTTTTCAACCTCACCTACTATGTAACCTTATTGTTGTAAAACATACTGATGGCATTGGCTACAGAAGGATTTCTAAACATCTGAAATTTCCAGTGAAAACTGTTGGGGCCATAATCCTGAAGTGGAAAGAACCTAATTTCACCATAAACCTTCCTGCCACTGCAGCTGTCACACAGCACAGCGGTGGGGGGGTGTATCTGGAGGAGGGGAGCTTGATGGTAATTTAGACACTAATTCCTCATCAGGTCCGCTCCCCTTGTGATTGACAACAGGCAGTGGGTGTATCCTTAGGCTGCTATTGGCTATGTAATCCACCCGCTCCCTGCTGTCAATTACAAGGAGAGAGTGGACATGATGGGGAACTAGTGTCTCAACTTCCTCATCAAGATACATCCACTGCAATTGGAGACTGTTGGCTGTGAAGGGAATTTTCTCATTGCAAAGGAATTTTTTCCTTAGCTTAGTGAATGCAGTTAAAATTCACTTTGCAAAAAATACCCAATCGCATGCAGGGGAGATTAAAGAAAAGTATTTTTGCTTGCTCATAATATCTAATGGAAGTTAACAGAGCTTTACCTCATTCGCTAAGCTAAAAATTGCATTGCATAGTGAAAATTCTCTTGCAAAATGAACAGCCTATTTGCCTTTAGTAACCCCATGGTCCCTTCAGGTTTAGCCAATCTTGTCTAATATTTTCCTGGTCACCAAATCACAAGTATTCATATCTATAGAACAGCATGAGAAGGTCTGGAATCCTGTGAATTCGTTACCTACATGAGTAAAAGTGAACCACTCACTAGAGTGACTATATAGAAGATGACAAGATCTTTTTAAAATCCCATGCAAACACTCCTGAAATACCTTAAAATGGATGTTTGCATAATTTTACAGATAATTACACATCTCACTAGTAGGGATGAGCCGAACAACCCCCCCCCCCCCCCCCCCGGTTCGGTTCGCAGCAGAACTTGCGAATAGGCAATAAATTTGTTCGAACACGCGAACACTGTTAAAGTCTATGGGACACGAACATGAATAATCAAAAGTGCTCATTTTAAAAGCTTATATGCAAGTTATTGTCATAAAAAGTGTTTGGGGACCTGGGTCTTGCCCCAGGGGACATGTATCAATGCAAAAATAGGTTTTAAAAATGGCAGTTTTTCAGGAGCAGTGATTTTAATAATGCTTAAAGTCAAACAATAAATGTGTAATATTCCTTTAAATTTCGTACCTGGGGGGTGTCTATAGTATGCCTGTAAAGGGGCGCATGTTTCCCGTGTTTAGAACAGTCTGACAGCAAAATGACATTTCAAAGGAAAAAAAGTCATTTAAAACTACTTGCGGCTATTAATGAATTGTCAGTCCGACAATACACATAAGAGTTCATTGATAAAAACTGCATGGGATTTCCCCACAGGGGAACCCTGAACCAAAATAAAAAAAAATGCGTGGGGGTCCCCCTAAATTTCATACCAGGCCCTTCAGGTCTGGTATGGATATTAAGGTTAACCCCGTGCTAAAATGTAAAAAAAAATGGCATGGGGGTCCCGCTAAATTCCATACCAGGCCCTTCAGGTCTGGTATGGATATTAAGGGGAACCCCGCACCAAAATTTTTAAAAAATTTTTTAAAAAAATGGCGTGGGGGTCCCCCTCAAAATCCATACCAGACCCTTCAGGTCTGGTATGGATTTTAAGGGGGACCCCGCGCCAACATTTTTTAAAAAATGGCGTGGGGTCCTCCCAAAAATCTATACCAGAACGAGAGAGCACCCCCCCCCCTCCTGAACAGTACCAGGCCACATGCCCTCAACATTGGAAGGGTGCTTTGAGGTAGCCCCCCAAAGCACCTTGTCCCCATGTTGATGGGGAGAAGGGCCTCATCCCCACAACCCTTGCCCAGTGGTTGTGGGGGTCTGCGGGCGGGGGGCTTATTGGAATCTGGAAGCCACCTTTAACAAGGGAACCCCCAGATCCCAGCCCCTCCCTTGTGTGAATTGGTAATGGTGTACCCCTACCATTTCACAAAAAAAGTGTCAAAAAGGTTAAAAAACACAAGAGACGGTTTTTGACAAGTCCTTTATTAATTTCTTCTTCTTTCATCTTCTTTCTTCTGGTCTTCCTTTGGTGTTCTTCTTCTTCCTCCATCTTCTTCTTCATCTTCTTCTTCTCCATCTTCTTCTCGTTCCGCATCTTCCTCCAGGCTTCTTTTCTGCTCCGTCCGCACGATCCGCCTCTGTGGGAGTCTTCCGCCGTGTGACGCTTCAGTTCTTCTGACATTTCTTATATAACGGAGGGCGGGGCCACCCAGTGACTTCGCCCTCCTCTGATGCACAGGGAACTTCCCTGTGGCTTTCCCCGTGTTGTCGGAGGGGGGCGGGGTAATCCGGATACATAAACGGGTGGAAGAAAGAAGATGAAAGAAGAAGAAATTAATAAAGGACTTGTCAAAAACCCTCTCTTGTGTTTTTTAACCTTTTTGACACTTTTTGTGAAATGGTAGGGGTACACTTGTACCCCATTACCAATTCACACGGGGGGGGCGGGATCTGGGGGTCCCCTTGTTAAAGGGGGCTTCCAGATTCCGATAAGCCCCCCGCCCGCAGACCCCCACAACCACCGGGCAAGGGTTGTGGGGATGAGGCCCTTCTCCCCATCAACATGGGGACAAGGTGCTTTGGGGGGCTACCTCAAAGCACCTTCCCAATGTTGAGGGCATGTGGCCTGGTATGGTTCAGGAGGGGGGGCGCTCTCTTGTCCCCCCTCTTTTCCTGCAGCCTGCCAGGTTGCGTGCTCGCATAAGGGTCTGGTATGGATTTTTGAGGGGACCCCATGCCATTTTTTTTTTAAATTTTGGCCGGGGTTCCCCTTAATATCCATACCAGACCTGAAGGGCCTGGTATGGAATTTTGGGGGACCCCCATGCATTTTTTTCTTAATTTTGGTTCGGAGTTCCCCTGTGGGGGAATCCCATGCTGTTTTTATCAATGAACTTTTATGTGTATTGTCGGACTGACAATTCATTAATAGCCACGAGTAGTTTTAAATGATTTTTTTTCCTTTGAAATGTCATTTTGCTGTCAGACTGTTCTAAACACGGGAAACATGCGCCCCTTTACAGGCATACTATAGACATCCCCCAGGTATGAAATTTAAAGGAATATTACACTTTAATTGTTTCACTTTCACTAAGCATTATTAAAATCACTACTACCGTAAAAACGTCCGCTTTTAAAATTTCTTTTTGCATTGATGCATGTCCCCTGGGGCAGGACCCAGATCCCCAAATACTTTTTATGACAATATCATGCATATAAGCCTTTAAAATTAGCACTTTTGATTTCTCCCATAGACTTTTAAAGGGTGTTTCCTTTCGAATTTGCCGCAAACACCCCAAATTGTTCGCTGTTCGGCGAACTGGCGAACAGCCAATGTTCGAGTCGAACTCATGTTTGACCCAAACATAAAGCCCACCCCTACTCACTATCTTGATAAATGACACAATAATATTGTGGCCAGATGACAGTAGGACTTACACTCTGTATGTTGAGGGTCAGCAACCTGTAGATCGCAATCTACCAGTAGATCACGGACAGGTGACTGGTAGATCGTGGTCTGCGCTTGCTGACCTGCCATTCCAGAGCTTCAGAGTGCAATTCAGAGGGTCTACTTGTAAAGTCGGAGCTGTAAAAGGAGCAAGAGCCGCATAAGCTGATGCCTCCACTGTAGTGCTGGCTCCTGTCTCATGCAGAGTGATACAAACTGCACTCTGTCTCTTATCCCAGGTAGAGGTCTCCAGAGTGGTGCCAGCAGCAGGAAAGAAAAGATCTTCAGGTCAGTGTAAAGCAATACACTGGGCATAATAGTATAGGGCTGCTTTCATACTGATGTGCTGTAGTTTATCCACACTATGGGTGCAGTCCAGTGTACCTGCAGCTTTCCTGCACATTTGCTGGGCTTAGTCATAGACTTCTATTATATCCTGCACCATTGCGACATGGTAGTACGGGATTTAGGGTTTTAAATTAGGTGTGAAGATGTGACACTGTGGCCAGTGATCTTTGACTTCTCCCATGTTGTTCAGGTAGATCTCCACCTCTTTTTTAAAAAATAGGCTTTATTGGATTTTAAAAACATTACAAAATAATAAAGTATTCTGTACAGTAAGAGATCAGAAACAGATATATTTTAACACTTTGAAACATGGTGTATGGTGTCAGACAGAAGTAACCTTAATGCATAGGAATACAATATAAAGGCGACATACTAGAAATGGGGTTGATGAGTCAGAACATTGAAACGTTTCCCTTATTCTTTCTGGAAAGCCACAGAGGCTGGGCACCGGGAAAGGGAGTATATGAACAAGGATAGCAGGGGGGGATGGGAGGGTGGGGTGGAAAGAAGAGACTACTGGCAAATTGCCGGGTCTCTAAGGACCATGAAGAGTCATAACTCAAGTTGGGAGAAGTGTGAGGGTAGGGGGATAGAAGGGTACCAGTATATAATATATATATTATCTAGTAGTCCTAATGGAGACGAGAATGATACATTACATCTGGAAGGAGGCATCCATGGGGGGGTCACCCCTCCCCATGTGCTAGTTGGGGGGAGGGGGGGTCCTTGACACCCCTCTACCATAGGACCAGACCACTGAGGATAGGGTTTCCCCCTAGGTAGGGGCGTAGCAAAAAAAATTAAGTCTAGATATGTCAATACACATCATGGAGAACATCTTAATTGATATAAAGTATTCAGACATTGTTTTAAAGTGTGGGCCATAAGGAAAACAAGGTGGAAGACTCAAGGAAGTTGCTGTGATCTACAGGAGTAACTAGCGGATGAGTGTGAAAGCTGGAATTCTGTAAAGTATTGGGCTAAGTTTTCCATCAGGCTGATCTTCTGAGCGGTGATAACTTTTAGGTCTTCAGCAGGGAAGTCTCTAGAGAGGTAGTAGTAAAACTAGGGGAGCCCATTGAAATCTTGGGTATTCAGGAGACTATCGTGGTCTTTTGCAGGAAGGAATTATGACAAAGTGGAGCCATTTGTTTTTGAAAGCGGAGTGTAGAACCATGATGTGACAAGTCCACGTCTAGTTTTTCCTTTTGTAGTAGACTGATGAGTTCTTGTTTTACTTCCAAAAGGGCAGGAGGTGAGGCAGAGGCCCAGTTTCTCAGGATGGCCCATCTCGCCGACATGAAACAGGTCGATAGCCAAGCTTTGTTGCATTGGGTATGGATTTGTTTTAGATTGGTCGAGTGGAAATTTATCCATGTAGCCAAAGAGCAAGGGGAAAATGTCCTTTGATGGGGGTCTCCAGGTGATAAAGTCTGCAAAGGTTTCAATTTGGTCCCAAAATTTAAAGATGTAAGGGCAAGTCCAGAGTCTGTGCAGCGAGAGGACATAGGCGTTTGTCTTGTGCTGACCCACGAGGCAGGTGTGGGATGTATGCTCTATGCATAATTTTGAGTTGTTGTTCTCGCCAGAATTCATTTGTGACAAAGGCACAGGTAGAAGTGTAGCCCGTTAGGATCCGGTTTATGGCTTCAGAGGATTGTAGGTCTTTACACCAGGCAGCAGCTGAGGTGAAATGGAGCGTGCAAGGGCCTGTATATGGATACAATTTTGAATTGTTGAGTTTCCAGAAGAGTGTCCAGGATAGAGGAGCAAAACCTTTGAAGTTTGTTTTGGCTTAGTCCCATGGTGCGGTGGGTTGCCTGATGCACATAGAGATAATGGTGGGTTGGAAGATCAAATAGTGTCAGTATTTCTGTTACCTGTAGGGGTGATCCCGTGGGAGCATCAAAGTGTTGAGCGAACTTGAGTAGCCCATGAGAAGTCCATTCAGCGTATTCAGCGTTTTGTTGTGGTTAAGGAATGTAGGGTTTCAGTGAATCGGGAGGTAATTGGAAATCCAAGGTGAGAGGTTTATTTTTGTCTCATCTCCCGCCATACTACTAACGTATCATGGATGAGTACATTTTGTTTGAGCTCTGAGGGGAGTGCTTTTAAGTTACAGTGTAGCAAGGTTGGTAAGCTGAATGGGCCTGCCATTTGGGAATCCAATTCATAGTTGGAATACTTTGAACTTTGCGAAAGCCAATCTAAACATACCCTCAATAGACAAGATAGGTTGTATAACCTTATATTAGGGAGTTTAACTCCCCCCCTCGCACCTGGGCAGGCAAAATTTGAGCAAAGAAATGCGGGGGCGACGTCTGTGCCAGAGAAAAATTGACATAGCCTTGTGTAATTTCTGTACATCAGTATGCCGCAAAAGTATAGGGATAGTCTGCAAGGTGTAAAGAACTCTGGCAAAATGTATCATTCTAAAGAAGTGGCACCTGCCAAGGAGCGAGAGTGGGAGATCTATCCACGTCTCCAGTTTGTCTATAACCTTGGTAAAAACCGTGGAGAAATTTAGGTGGTAAAGGGTTGAAGGTAGTCTGCCGATCTTTATACCCAGATAGGTAATGTGTTGTTTGGCGATAGTGAAGATTGAATCTTTTGCCCACAAAGGGGATCTAGGGTGGTATAGGGGGAGAATTTCGCTTTAAGAGAAGTTTATACGCAGGCCTGAGCATGCTCGATAGGAAGTGAAGATGTCTTGGATGTGGGGCATGTCAGCTCTGGGGCGAATATCAGGATGTCGTCAGCGAATAGTGCTAAGCAAAGTTCATGGTGTCCTATGGTTATGCCATGTAAGTTGGATTGGGAGAGCAGGAATTGGGATAATGGTTCCAAGGCCAGATTGAACAAAAGCAGCGAAAGGGGGGCAGCCTTGCCTGGTCCCCTTATGAAGTTTGATACTCTTTGAAATGTGACTCGCTGCAACAATGTTTGCAGTGGGAACTAGATACATTGTGAAAATCAGATATATAAAGGGACCCGAAAATCCAAACCATTGCAGTACTAGGTACAACCAGGTTAAAACTGACATTGTCAAAGGCCTTTTCCGCATCAAGTGAAATAATGGAATAATCTCCATCGGGATTAGCTGTAGCGTGTTTAAGGGCCATAACAACCTTTCGGATGTTGGAAGAGGCTGAGCGGCCTTGAGTAAATCCTGCCTGTGAGGGGTGGATGAGGGAAGGAATTATTTTAGCTAGTCTGTTAGCTATGATTTTTGAAAGTATTTTGGAGTCTAGGTTGAGGAGTGATATAAGGCTATAAGAGCTTGGTTCTGTTTGGTCTTTGCCTTTTTTGGCGATCAATTTAATATGCACCTGGTAACCAGAGGGTAGATATTTGCCCCTTGCTAGGATTTCTTGGTAGACTTTTGTCAATGAGGGAACCACCATGTCTGCTGTCATTTTATAGAATTCTGGGGTGTAACCGTCTGGGCCTGGGGCTTTTCCATTGGCAAGTAATGATATGGCTTTAAAAACCTCCTGGTCTGTAATTGGGGCATTAGGCTGGGACAAAAGAGGAGCCTCTATCTGTGGGAGGGAGATTTGGTCTAGGAAAGCTTGGGCAGTTGCCATGTCTGTTGGGTCTTCCACATATAGAAAGGCATAGTACTGTTCCAAGATTGTGATGACCTCACCTTTGGTAGATGAAGTGAGATTTCCTTGGGCATCTTTGAGGGCAGGTATGTGAGTGGGGGAATGGGCTCCCATGCAGAACTTGGCTAGTAGTTTTCCAGGATTGTTACCATACTTGTGGTATTTCAATTCAAGGTATGATTTGTAAATTAGTTCCTGCGTGTCAGCCCACAGGTCGAAGTTGTGTTTGGCATTGCACCAAATGTGTTGGTTCATGAGAGAGTTAGTGAGCAACAGTTGAGTCTAGGCCAGTCGTAATCGATCGCTTGCTTCACAGTAATTTTTAAGTACATTATTTTTGTGTGTGGCTACATAGGCGATAATCCTACCACCTATTTGTATTTGCTTTTTGTTCTAAATTTGTCTTTTAGATTTTGTATATGAATAAATTCAATTTAATTTTTACACAATTCTTAATCTATCTCTAATTGCCCTCAAAATCCCACTATCTGAGGCTTTCTTATTTTCTATACTTAGGGATGCTGGCAATTTTTTCGCAGCAATTCTTGGGAGCCCATTTTTCATAATCCTACCACCTTAGCTGTTTAATGATCTTAGATTGCAATTTTGTGGATGTAGGTTTTGGATGTGAGCGGGAGAAGTGTGGAGTTGCAAAACACGTAGTCAATCCCGGTGAAGGTATGATGTGGAGGGGAGTAGAAGGTGTAATCCCAATCTCCATACATCTATGAGCTGGAGGGCCTCCACAAAGATTGCAAGAGTGGTACGCGTGGGGAGGGGAAGATGCGGGGAGGTGTATCTACTCCGTGATTTGTCTTCCAAGGCATCCATGAGTGAGTTAAAATCCCCTCCCACTATGAGAGGGATGTGTAGGTAAGGTGATAAGTGAGCAGATACTGTTTGAAAAAAGGTTTTAGTAGGCGCTTGCCATCCGGAGGACGTCATATGACGTCCTCGACTTTCGGGGCTTATATCTGAATGATGTCTGAGGCTACAGACATCATTCAGATACCGGCATTTTCAGCCGGCGATTCCGTACACCATGAGAACGATCATAGTGGCTGTTCCGCCGCTTGATTGTTCTTACGGGCGGCGGGAGGGGACGTCCCCCCCCTCCCGCCGCCCTCCGGTGCTTCTACCGACTCACCTCAGCGATCGGTGAGCCGGACAGCGGATCCGCCGGCGCCGGATGTTCACCATAGAGATTTCCGGCGGACCAGATGGTCGCCGGAGTCTCTATGATCGTTCGGAGGCCGGGCGCGATGTTATGACGTCACGCCCGGCCTCTGCATTAAAAAAAACGGTGCCGCTTCGGCTGTGAAGCGGCGATCGTTTTATTTTTTTTTTGATTTTAGGCTTCCCAGCCTAGAGGTGAGATGTGGGGTCTTATTGACCCCATATCTCACTGTAAAGAGGACTGATCGTGTCATATTCCTATTACAAGGGATGTTTACATTCCTTGTAATAGGAATAAAAGTGATCAAAAAAAAAAAAAATTTTTTTAAAGTGTAAAAATAAAAATTTTTAAGTAAAATTAACAATAAAAAAAAAAAATTTTTTAAAGCGCCCCTGTCCCCGTGAGCTCGCACGCAGAAGCGAACGCATACGTAAGTCCCGCCCACATATGAAAACGGTGTTCAAACCACACATGTGAGGTATCGCCGCGAACGTTAGAGCGAGAGCAATAATTTTGGCCCTAGACCTCCTCTGTAACTCAAAACATGTAACCAGTAAAAAATTTTAAAGCGTCGCCTATGGGGATTTTTAAGTACCAAAGTTTGGCGCCATTCCACGAGCGTGTGCAATTTTGAAGCGTGACATGTTAGGTATCTATTTACTCGGCGTAACTTCATCTTTCACACAATGCAAAAAAATTTGGCTAACTTTGCTGTTTTGTTTTTTTTTAAAAAAAAACGCATTTGAAAAATTGCTGCGCAAATACCGTGCAAGATAGAAAGTTGCAATGACTGCCATTGTATTCTCTAGGGTCTCTGCTAAAAAAACATATATAATGTTTGGGGGTTCTATGTAATTTTATAGCAAAGAAATGATGATTTTTGACATGTAGGAGCGAAGTGTCAGAAATGGCCTGGATGCGAAGTGGTTAATGATCTGAGATTGCAATTTTGTGGATGTAGGTTTTGGATGTGAGCGGGAGAAGTGTGGAGTTGCAAAACACGTAGTCAATCCTGGTGAAGGTATGATGTGGAGGGGAGTAGAAGGTGTAATCCCAATCTCCATACATCTATGAGCTGGAGGGCCTCCACAAAGATTGCAAGAGTGATACGCGTGGGGAGGGGAAGATGCGGGGAGGTGTATCTACTCCGTGATTTGTCTTCCAAGGCATCCATGAGTGAGTTAAAATCCCCTCCCACTATGAGAGGGATGTGTAGGTAAGGTGATAAGTGAGCAGATACTGTTTGAAAAAAGGTTTTAGTGGGAGTGTTGGGGGCATAAACATTACTGAAGGCTAAGTCTCTATTGGAGATGCGCAAGAGTATGGTTAGGAGGCGACCTACGTTGTTCTGTTTCCCCGAGATTATCTCACAAGGTAGATTTTTATGAATAAGGATCAGTGCATCTGCCTTATTTTTTATTGAGGCAGACCCGTGCACTTGGCCCCACCCAAAGTTTTCGCATCTGTTTGAAATCTACCAGGGGGAGATATCTCCTGGAGGAAGGAAATGTCCATTTTAAGTCTTTTAAGGTGGTGAATAATCGCCATCATTTTATGGGGGGAGCGTAGGCCTTTGGTATTCCAAGATATGATCCGCATGGTGTGGGTAGGATCCCGAGAGGGCTAGGAGGTGGAGTGTGGGAGCAGATGGGTGGCTGTCTTTGAAGAGGGGTACTGAAAATGTATTTGGATACCGGGGGGGTGTGAGGGAAGGGAGGGCAGAGGGATAAGTAGAGAGAGCCCGGCAAAGGCAAGTGAAGTGTACAGGGGAGGAGGGGGGAGAGGAAGGTGTACCTCTCTGAGGTGGCAGAGCACAAGATAAAAAGAGTACTAAAACAACTTACAGCAAATGGAAGCCTGGACTTCACTTTCTTCCTCACGTAAAACTCCTTCTACATGACAGCATAACCAGAGGGGGGGGGGGTCTTTGACCAAAAGGCAGCGTCCTACTAAGAGCAAGGGGTCAAGTATACTAGGGAGAAAAAGTAGCCCCTCAGTTCCGCTGGATTGAGATGTTGCCACTTCTCCAGTAAGGCTGAAAGTATAGAGCAGTCAGAAATATAACAGGTAAACGTATCAGGTTTCAACAAGGCAAAGCAAGACACATATTTAAGGAACCTGGAATGACAATTAGATAGAACTCGGTGGAGGTCCTATGGAAGTGGAGGTTAGGCCCAAGGGCGTATGCTTTAGCGGGGTTTGCGTAACCTATCATTAGTCAGTCAGAGTAACGGTCCCTTTTTGGTGAATCCTTTCTTGGGCTATTTTGAACCCTGGGAGCGGTGGGGGGAGTGATTGGCTCCATGGGTGAAACCTCCTGTGTTATATGTGTTATATGTAAATATGTTTGGAGGTAGGAGGCTTCTTCCTCAGGAAGGATTTTGTTTCCCTGGATTGGTCGGTGAGCCTCAGGGTAACAGGGTACACCAAAGTGAATTTCACGCCTTTTAAGTGAAGAGCAGAGCAAATTGGCTGGAAAGCTTTCCGTTTGTGGGACACTTCCGGCGAATAGTCAGCAAACAACATTACCTTGTGGCTGTCCAGTTGGAGTGTGTGTGCATTGCGGAATGATTTTAGCAGAGCCACACTGTCCGTGTAATTCAGGTAGCGAACAATGATAGGGCGTGGGGTTCTTTGGATGGGCCCCCCCACGTGGTGGGCTCTTTCCACTGTGCAAGGTGTAGTAATCCCCAGGGCTTCAGGGAGATCCATGGAGCAGACATTCACTAGGGACCTGGAATTGTATGCTTCAGGGAGGCCAAAAATGCGCAGGTTATTCCTGTGGAAACGATTTTCTGAATCGTCCAATTTGTCTAGGACATGTTGCTGGGACTGAGAAGCATGGTAAAGTGCAGTTTGTGAACTCTGGATTTCTTCCTCCAGTTCTGTAACACGGTGCTCAGCCTCTGAGAGCCTGTCAGCATGGTCTCTCAGCTCTCTGCGAATCTGGTCTATGCCTGCTGTGACAGCTCTGTCGACTACTGAGGTGATGGTGGGCAATAGCAGGGCAACTACTGCCGTACCATACTCCTTCTATGATAACACAGGCATCGATATGCTGTGTGGGGCTGGGAAGCCTATAGCAGGGAGAGCTGCGCCTGTCAGCCATCTTGGATGGCTGTGTGACTGAGGATGGCTGAGCGGGGATGGTGCCTGGATCAAGGCTGGAGCCACTGTGAACATGGAAGCATTCCATCCGCGCTGTCCCTGGGGTGCGAGGGAGGCAGGAGAGGAGATAATCTGCTGTGACCTGTCAGTAGAAGGGCTGGTTTTATATTGGTCCCTTCCAGAGCCGCTGTATTTCTCTCCTACTACATGGGCACCGGAAGTCTATCTCCACCTCTTTAAGGTTGCCTACCCATGCTGTAAGTGTTCAGTTGTAGTACATATAGAATGAGATGAACTTTATTAACTGCAGGGACCCATTTACATCTTTGTGATGTGTTAAAGTGGGCTATGGAGCTTTATGTTGCAAATTAAAGTGCATTCTATTAGGGCAGAACATTCAGTTGAATGGGCTTCCTAATGCACCAAAATACCCCAGGAAAAATGAGCATGCACTACTTCTAGCAATTCAGCACACCACAATACACAGTATGGTGCGCTGCAATGTAGGTGCGGTGTGTGATGCCAAAAAAAACCTGGACAAAGTAATAAAGAACCCAAAAGACTAGAGTTCTAGTTTAAAAATGTAGCAATAACTCCCTTAGGAGCTGCTGACTTAAATCGGGATGTTACCATCACCTTTTTACCTTTAGTTTACCAACACCAGAACATAGAGTCCATGTTGAGCTTTGTCTCCGACCATGTAGGCACCAGTCACTTTAGTACTTTTTCAATGCTTTAATAGGAAGAAACTTGAAGAAGTAGCAGGAAAGAGGTAGAAGAAGAGTTGCAGGGAGGTTCAAATACCTTTTCTTTAGCACACTAAGGAATTTGAGATCTTAGAGAATGATTATACCTTTAGTCCAGGATTAAATCTTTGCTCACCCGGATAGGTCTCTCTCACTGACCTAGCAGCCGGAGCGTAGCACGAACAAAAAGTCTTTGCCACAGACTTTAAAAGAGCGATCTAACTGTACAAACCTCTGCCACAGGACGTAGTAGTTTTAGATGAATAGCAACACAGTACCAGAACCTTTAAGCCGACCCGGCAGTCCTTGTGTGATAGGTTAGATTAAGATGCGTCCTCCAATCGAGTCACCAGGCCCCTCTTGAGACACCAGCATTCCGCTCGGTCCTCTCCAAAGACGGGTCCTCCCCTGGGTCTTCTCAATTGTCCGGCTTCTTCCCGCAGGACAGACAGCACAGGACCATCCCCTCAGCAGTAGGCCCCAGACAGGCTTCTGGGCCTACCTGCACGGCTGCAGCATTGCAACCCTCCGGCGTGGAGGGCCACAAAGTAAAACTTCCCGTCACATACCTTTAGACCAGGAGGGCCAGCAGGTGAAAGAGAAAGAAAAATGGCATCTGCCCCTTAAGTACCTTCTCCCAGATGCACAGCAGCGGACCACCTCTGCTGAGTTGCCTCCGAGAAAGAAGAGCACTCAATATACTTCAGCTTGTTGCTTTCCAACACTGACCTATGGTGACAACGACACCTACAGGCAACAGTGCGGAACTGCAAGCAACACAGCCAATGCTGGAATAGAGGCTAATTTAGCCCCAGATTAAATTTGAACTATGTACAGTACAGATGACCCACTAAATTTACATATAAGCGGTAGATTAGAAATCTACCAGCGCTACAAAAATAATCCAATAATTATGCAGAGTATACTGTATGTATCTAAAATTGTATAACATACAAACCTTTACTCTGTGATTTCATGTTTGATTCTAGTAAAGATAGCTTTTGTTCCAACATCAATATTCGTGCCTCTAGAGTGCTCATGTCTACAAAAAAATGACACAGCGTGATTATATGTTGATTACGATAAATATGTTGGCAGGCTATTTTATTGTTTCTAGCACAGAACTCAAATACCATACCTGCAGATACACATTCACCTTTTTCGCCTTTCTCACCAGGTTGTCCTTGTTCACCTCTTGCACCAAAAGGGCCAGGATTACCACGTGCGCCTAAAGTAAACATATAAACAGAAATGAGCTAAGGTTATTAATGTCAATTCCCATTTAAGGCTAGAGTGATCCTCAGCTAGACAAGAATTTCAGTAAGAACAAAAGGTTTAAAAGGTTGAAGAATTAATGAATGTTTGAGCAGTAATTTATCCTAGTAAAGCAGAATTAAAGAGGAACTTCACCCCCCATTTCCAAGGCTAATTTTGATTTTAACCCCCTCTTACCTGGTTTGCTGGGATATCCTAAATTAACATATTTATCCACAGAGCAAATCCACCCTTTCCCATACCTCCCAACTTTTTGAGATGGGAATGAGGGACACCTATCAGCAAAAGCATGCAGGCATAGGACACACCCCCTGCCACGCCGCCTTAAAGGAGAATTGTACATAAAAAAAAACAAGATTGGGTAAACCCACAAGTGCTTTTTTTTTACCACTACTATTCCTTTATATTGGCTTTTGGAATTTACAAATTCAGCAATTTAGAAATCAAATGAAAGGTTTACTGCAGGAAAACACTTTTTGATAGAGAAAAAGTGAATGTTAAAAACATCTATATAGATTCGACCAAAATGAGGGACAAATGAGGAGGAATGAGGGACAGAGGGACATTGCTCCAAATAAGGGACGGTCCCTTGAAATCATGGACAGTTGGGAGCTATGCCTTTCCCCACCTTCTTCATTCTCCTAGTCTCTGTGGATATCTCCCTAAATCAGGTCCTCTGTTATGTCACTGCCACCCCCACACCCAGTGCCCTTCTTTTTCTAGCAGTAGCCGCAATCCATGTGATCCATTTAATTTCAATTCCTCTGCTTCCAAAAACCACCTCCCTTCTCAGGTGCCCTCTGGAATGCATGCTCTATCTGTAAAAGCTCACCTCTGTCCATTACCTTTTGTCTCCCATTCCCTTAACCTACTTGCCATTACTGAAACATCGCTTTAAGATTCTATTTCTGCCTCTCCCACTGCCTTCTCCCATGGAGTCCACCACTGAACTTACTCACCCAGACCCAGTGGACAGCAAAGAGGTCGAATTTCTTTGCTTCTATCCCCACTGTGCACCTTTCAAGTCCCCCCTACACCTCCCACTCTATCACTCTCTTCTTTCAAAACTCACTGTATTTGTTTTCACCGATTTTCCTAAGGATTGCAGTGATCTATAGGCCTCCTGGATAACTGTCATGCTCCCTTGACGACTTCACTGCCTGGCTACCCTGCTTTTTCTCCTCTGAAATACCTACTATCATTCTTCGTGACTTTAACGTTCCCTTGAATGTTAACAGTCTGGCTACATCTCAACTTTTCAACTCAACTTTATCTTTTGACCTAACTCTGATGGTAACACCCTTGACATTGTATTTTCCCATCTTTGCACTCCCTCCAGCCTCACCCCTTCAGTCTCCTCTCACATTACTAACTTATTAACTGAGATACAGTGGGGATCGAAAGTTTGGGCACCTCAGGTAAAAATGTGTATTAATGTGCATAACGAAGCCAAGGAAAGATGGAAAAATTTCCAAATGGCATCAAATTACAGATTAGACATTCTTATAATATGTCAAAAAAAGTTAGATTTTATTTCTATCATTTACACTTTCAAAATTACAGAAAACAAAAAAAATGGCGTCTGCAAAAGTTTGGGCACCCTGCAGAGTTAATATCTTGTACTGCCCCCTTTGGCAAGTATCACAGCTTGTAAACGCTTTTTGTAGCCAGCCAAGAGTCTTTCAATTCTTGTTTGAGGTATCTTTGCCCATTCTTCCTTACAAAAGTCTTCCAGTTCTTTGAGATTTCTGGGCTGTCTGTCACGCACTGCTCTTTTAAGGTCTATCCATAGATTTTCAATAATGTTGAGGTCAGGAGATTGTGAAGGCCAAAACCTTCAGTTTACGCCTCTTGATGTAATCCCCCATGGATTTTGAGGTGTGTTTAGGATAATTATCCATTTGTAGAAGCCATCCTCTCTTTAACTTCAGCTTTTTCACAGATGGCATCAAGTTACCATCCAAAATTTGCTGAAATTTTATTGAATCCATTTTTCCTTCTACTCGTAAAATGTTCCCTGTGCCACTGGCTGCAATACAACCCCAAAAGCATGATTGATCCACCCCCATGCTTAACAGTTGGACAGAGGTTCTTTTCATTAAATTCTGTGCCCTTTCTTCTTCAAACGTACCTTTGCTCATTCCGGCCAATAAGTTCTATTTTAACCTCATCGGTCCACAGAACTTGTTTCCAAAGGCCCCTTTCACACTGGGGCGGTGGGGGCGTCAGCGGTACAACAGCGCTATTTTTAGCGCTGCTGTACCGTCGTTCTTGCAGCTGTATTCGGCCACTAGCGGTGTGGTTTTAACCCCCGCTGGCGGCCGAAAAAGGGTTAAAATCACTCGTACAGCGCGGCTATAGCCGCGGTATTGCCATGGTATAGCCGCGCTGTCCCATTGATTTCAATGGGCAGGAGCGGTTTAGGAGCGGTGAATACACCGCTCCTTTACCGCTCCAAAGAAGCGGTTTGCAGGACTTTTTTCACCGTCCTGCCAGCGCACCGCTTCAGTGTGAAAGCCCTCGGGCTTTCACACTGAACAAACAGCGGAGGCTGTTTAGGGGCAGTTTGCAGGCGGTATTTTTAGCGCAATACCGCCTGCAAACCGCCCCAGTGTGAAAGGGGTCAAAATGCCTCAGGCTTGTCTATATGTTCATTTGCAAAGTGCAAACGCTGATTTTTGTGGTGAGGACGTAGAAGAGGTTTTCTTCTGATGACTCTTCCATAAAGACCATATTTGTACAAGTATCTCTTTATAGTGGAATAGTGTACCACAACTCCAGTGTCTGCCAGATCTTTCTGGAGGGATCGTGCAGTCAAACGTGGGTTTTGAATTGCTTTTCTCACAATCCTGCGAGCTGTTCTGTCTGATATTTTTCTTGGTCTTCCAGATCTTGCTTTAACTTCCACTGTTCCTGATGACTGCCATTTCTTAATTACATTCCGAACAGAGGATATCGACATCTGAAAACGCTTTGCTATCTTCTTATAGTCTTCTCCGGTTTTGTGAGCGTCAACTATTTTCAGTTTCAGTTTTCTAGACAACTGCTTAGAAGAAATGGTGCTGATTGTTGGGGCAAGGTCAGATGAGTCTGCCCATTTAAAACCTTTGAGATTGACATCACCTGGTCTTCCCAGACGATGATAGAGAACAATCCATGACACTGGCAGGTCTCAGCTTTGCAAAGGCCATACATGCCATAAATTCTGCAGGGTGCCCAAACTTTTGCAGACGCCATTTTTTTGTTTTCTGTAATTTTGAACGTGTAAATGATGGGAATAAAATCTAACTTTTTTGACATATTATGAGAATGTCTAATCTGTAATTTGATGCCATTTGGAGATTTTTCCATCTTTTCCATGCACATTAATACACATTTTTACCTGGGGTGCCCAAACTTTCGATCCCCACTGTATATATATATATATATATATATATATATATATATATATATATATATATATATATATACGCATACACACACACACACACACACACACACACACACACACACACACAGAGTATCTCACACAAGTGAGTGCACCCCTCACATTTTTGTAAATATTTTATTCTATCTTTTCATGTGATTAGAGAAGATTTGGAGAGGGAATAGCAATTCTCCAATTCAGTCCTACCTCTTCCAGGAAAATAGTTATGGACTATTACGGTACCTCATGAATACATGCAACGTAGATAAAATTTCAATTTATTCAAAAAGTAAACATGTTAAAAATAACCATATGTGGACATAAATATGGATTGACAACAAAACAACTTTCACAGTAATCTTGATTGGGATAACAGTTAACAATGCCTACAGGGGTAAGTGAAGGCATGTTTGTGAGTACTTATGAAAGTGACCTCGACAGTTTCGCGGTCAAGCCGCTTCTTCAGGAGGCGTCCTAGTACACTTTTTCTACAAGGTGAAATAATCAGCATTACAAATACATAATATACAATAAAGAAAAGAAAAAACAGAGAGACATACCATTGCAGTGATTAATCAAAAAGTTTTTGTATTTGCACTCACCACCCACTGCCCCTAAGGATTGGAACAGCACTTGTGAGACGCCCTCGTCGGGCGTTCCCCCGGGGGCGAGCAAGGGGGGTTTATTTTTTCAAGGTAAACTGATGTATGCAGAGATAAAAAATAATAAATAAAATGAGTAATAAATATAATTTTTCAGAGGAGTGATAGCCACCTCCGTGAATAGAGTGGGAACACTGGTGCAAGGGAAGGGGGGAAGGGGGAAGGAGAAGGGGGGAAGGGGGAAGGAAAAGGGGGGAAGGGAAATGCGGTGAAGAAGGGGAGAAAAGAAGGGAAGGGAAAGAAGAGAGAAGGAAAAAGGAAAGAAAAAGTGGGATTGGGAAGGGAGGAAAGAGGGCTGGGGAGGGAGGGGGGGAGGGAAGGGAAAGAGGGGGGGGGAGGGGAAAGGAAA
This sequence comes from Aquarana catesbeiana, assembly GCF_042186555.1. NCBI lineage: Eukaryota > Metazoa > Chordata > Amphibia > Anura > Ranidae > Aquarana > Aquarana catesbeiana. Next base: position 208,556,669 of record NC_133331.1, on the reverse strand, counting down.
GACAGAGGGAAGAGAAAGAAGGAGGGAAGTGGGGGGGAAGGGGGGAAGGAAGGGGGGAAAAAGGGGGAAGTGAAGGAAAGGGGGGGGGAGAAGAGGGGGAGAAAAGGAGGGGGGGGGGAAGGGGAGGGGAAACACGAAAGGAGGGAAGGGAATGGGGGGGAAGAAAATTGAGAAGAATCGAAAAGGAAAAGGGAGGGGGGGGACCCCATTCACACTTGAGACCTTGTAACATCAACGAGTCACATGACACCGAGGAGGAAAAATGGCTAATTGGGCCCAATTTGGATATTTTCACTTAGGGGTGTACTCACTTTTGTTGCCAGCGGTTTAGACATTATTGGCTGTGTGTTGAGTTATTTTGAGGGGACAGCAAATTTACACTGTTATACAAGCTGTACACTAACTACTTTACATTGTGGCAAAGTATGATTTCTTCAGTGTTGTCACATAAAAAAATATAATAAAATATTTACAAAAATGTGAGGGGTGTACTCACTTTTGTGAGACACTGTATATATATATATATATATATATATATATATATATATATATATCTACAGTCAGGTCCATAAATATTGGGACAGCGACACAATTCTAATTTTTTTGGCTCTATACACCACCACAATGGATTTGAAATGAAACGAACAAGATGTGCTTTAACTGCAGACTTTCAGCTTTAATTTGAGGGTATTTACATCCAAATCAGGTGAACGGTGTAAGAATTACATCAGTTTGTATATGTGCCTCCCACTTTTTAAGGGACCAAAAGTAATGGGACAATTGGCTGATCAGCTGTTCCATGGCCAGGTGTGTGTTATTCCCTCATTATCCCATTTACAAGGAGCAGATAAAAGGTCCAGAGTTCATTTCAAGTGTGCTATTTGCATTTGGAATCTGTTGCTGTCAACTCTCAATATGAGATCCAAAGAGCTGTCACTATCAGTGAAGCAAGCCATCATTAGGCTGAAAAAACAAAACAAACCCATCAGAGAGATAGCAAAAACATTAGGTGTGGCCAAATCAACTGTTCGGAACATCCTTAAAAAGAAAGAATGCACCGGTGAGCTCAGCAACACCAAAAGACCCGGAAGACCACGGTAAACAACTGTGGTGGATGACCGAAGAATTCTTTCCCTGGTGAAGAAAACACCCTTCACAACAGTTGGCCAGATCAAGAACACTCTCCAGGAGGTAGGTGTATGTGTGTCAAAGTCAACAATCAAGAGAAGACTTCACTAGAGTGAATACAGAGGGTTCACCACAAGATGTAAACCATTGGTGAGCCTCAAAAACAGGAAGGCCAGATTAGAGCTTGCCAAACAACATGTAAAAAAGCCTTCACAGTTCTGGAACAACATCCTATGGACAGATGAGACCAAGATCAACTTGTACCAGAGTGATGGGAAGAGAAGAGTATGGAGAAGGAAAGGAACTGCTCATGATCCAAAGCATACCATCTCATCAGTGAAGCATGGTGGTGGTGGTGTCATGGCGTGGGCATGTATGGCTGCCAATGGAACTCGTTCTCTTGTATTTATTCATGATGTGACTGCTGACAAAAGCAACAGGATGAATTCTGAAGTGTTTCGGGCAATATTATCTGCTCATATTCAGCAAAATTCTTCAGAACTCATTTAATGGCGCTTCACAGTGCAGATGGACAATGACCTGAAGCATACTGCGAAAGCAACCAAAGGGTTTTTTAAGGGAAAGAAGTGGAATGTTATGCAATGGCCAAGTCAATCACCTGACCTGAATCCAATTGAGCATGCATTTCACTTGCTGAAGACAAAACTGAAGGGAAAATGCCCCAAGAACAAGCAGAAACTGAAGACAGTTGCAGTAGAGGCCTGGCAGAGCATCACCAGGGATGAAACCCAGCGTCTGGTGATGTCTATGCGTTCCAGACTTCAGGCTGCAATTGACTGCAAAGGATTTGTAGCCAAGTATTAAAAAGTGAAAGTTTGATGGATGATTGTTAATCTGTCCCATTACTTTTGGTCCCTTAAAAAGTGGGAGGCACATATACAAACTGTTGTAATTCCTACACCGTTCACCTGATTTGGATGTAAATACCTTCAAATTAAAGCTGAAAGTCTGCAGTTAAAGCACAACTTGTTCGTTTCATTTCAAATCAGATCAGAATTCATTTCAAATCAGATTAGAATTGTTTCGATGTCCCAATATTTATGGACCTGACTGTATATATATATATATATATATATATATATATATAGCGCTGGTAGATTTGCAATCTACCGCATGTTAGGTAAATTTAGTAAATTGTTCGTTGGGAAGGTTAAGTTTGCCTCTGTTCCAGCTTGGCCGACGTTGTGTGTGTTTCCGTGCTGACCAGTGGGTGTCGCTGTTATCACTGGTTAGTGTTGGAAAGGCAACGTGTTGAAGCGTATGGATGCTCTTCTGTCCCGGAGACAACTCGGTGGAGGTAGTCCTCCGAGTTGCATTCTGGGCGAGGGTATTTATGGGACAGACGTCATATTTTGGGGTTCGTTTTACAGCCACCTGCTGGCCCTACTGGCCGACAGGTATGCATTAAGGAGCTACCTTGTGGTCCTCCGTCCCGGAGGCCCACGATACTACGGCACAGGGGTAGGTCCAGAGGCTTGTCTGGGGCATACCACCGCGGCCAAGGAATGGTCCTGAGCTGTCGGTCCTGTGTGAGGAAGCTGGACAACCGAGGAGATCACATGGGAGGACCCATTTTGGAGGGATCACGCAGCGTGCTGGTCTATAGAGGGGCCTGGTGACTAGGTTGGGGGACGTATCCGAAAGTAACTATACAGCATAGTGTTGCCGGGTCAGCTTAAAGGTTCAGGCACTGTGACTGACATTCATTACAGAAAAATCTGATACATCCTGTGGCAGAGGATCGTGCGGGTTTTGTTTCTCAAGCAAGTCTGTGGCAGAGACTTTAATTCGTGCTGCGTAGTGGCTGCTAGGCTAGTGAGAGAGGCCTATCCAGACGAGCAAAGAGTGTGTCCCAGGAGGGGAGCGCATTCCATACAATATCTCAATTCCACCAGGATATTTGTCAAAAGAACCCTACAAGAAGATGTTTGAGTTTCTTCTGCAGTTTCCTTTCCGTCTCTTTCCTGCTATTTCCTAAGTCAAGTGTTTAATAAAGCATTGAAAACGTACTCCAGTGTTGGTGCGTGTGTCGTCCAGAGGTAAACTCAACGGAACCCTAGACCCGGTGTCGGTGAAACAGAGGGAAGCAGAGTGAAGGTAACAGACTGGCATAAACCAGCAGCTCCACCGTGAGTTATTGCTACATCTATATATATATATATATATATATATATATATATATAGTAACCTGGGGGACAGGTAGCAGGTACAAAGCTCCCTGGGATGAGCAGTCTTTCAGGCACACATACCAAATCCAGTGAGGTAGTGACAAAAACAGTGCAGTGTTTATTTGTGTTCTGTACAAGTCTATATACAGGTGCTGTACAGTGTTCCAGAAAACAAATTAGGAACAAAAATAGCAAAACAAAACCTAGCCGTGTCTCTATATACAATATATACAGGCCCAAGCTACCAGGCTGAGCAAGCCTACAGCTTATCAGCTTCCACAGATACAGCTTAACAGCTTTTTTACCAATCTTTCACTCTCACAGACCAGTGTTGTCTGTGTTTCCCAGGCCGAGAGCACTGGCTGTCTGTCACAGGCGAGTTTAAATTGGCCTGGGAGAGAGGACCGAAGATCCGAACTGGACCATCCCTGAACGTGTATGAGAGGAGCCTGGGTGATGTAGAAACCCCAAATAGGACTTTTCCTGGCTCTCTCCGGGACGCTACTATATATATATATATATATATTTATAGCGCTGGTAGATTTTTGATCTAACGCTGATAGGTGAAGTTAGATTTGCCTCTGTTCCAGCTTGGCTGAGCTGCGTGTGATTCCACACTGCGACGGTGGATGTCGTTGTCCCCATAGGCCGGTGTTGGAATGGCAACGTGTTGAAGCGTATGGATGCTCCTCTGTCCTGGAGACAACTCGGTGGAGGTGGTCCTCCGACTTGCATTCTGCGAGAGGGTATTTATGGGACAGACGCCATGTTTAGGGGTTCATTTTCAGCCACCTGCTGGCCCTCCTGGCCGTCAGGTATGCGATAGGAATACCACCTTGTGGTCCTCCGTTCTGGAGGCCCGCCCCGAGGTCTGTCTGGGGCCTACCACAGCAGCAGATGAATAGTCCTGAGCTGTCTATCCTGAGTGAAGAAGCTGGATAACTGAGGAGATCCCTGGGGAGGACCCGTCATGGAAGGATCATGCAGAGTGCTGGTCTGGAGAGGGGCCTGGTGACTCGGTTGGAGGATGTAGCCTGAAGAAACCTTACTGCATGGTACTGCCGGTTTGGCTTAAAGGTTCAAGTACTGTGTTTGACATTCATCGCAAACCAATACATCCTGTGGCAGAGGATCGTACGGGTTTTATTCCAAACAAGTCTGTGGCAGAGACTTTTGTTCATGCTATGTACTGGCTGCTAGGCAAGTGAGAGAGGCCTATCCAGGCGGGCAAATATTGAATCCCACAAGGGGAGTGCATCCAACTACAAGTGTTCAATTCCAAGTGATGTTCTAAAGAATACTAAAGAAAGGTATTTGAGCTTCCCTGCAACTTTCCTTCTGCCTCTTTCCTGCTACTTCCTTTATTACTTGTTCATTAAAGCATTGAAAAACATACTCAAGTGTTTGGTGCCTACATCGTCCAGAGGTAAACTCAACGGGACCCTAGACCCGGTGCAACAGAGGTGGCGAGAGTGAAGGTAACAGCCCGCTTTAAACCAGCAGCTCCACCGAGAGTTATTGCTACGTGTGTGTGTGTGTGTGTGTGTGTCACACCGCATCCTCAAACTCAGTGTTTCTAAAACTGAGCTCAATAATACAACTATCAGTCCTCCTTCCCCTCCTGCCAGGGTACTAGGGGTGATCCTGGCCCCTGACTTGTCCTTTAAAGGATAAGTTCACCTTTGGGTACATGTTACATGTTCCACCCATTTTTAGGGAGAAACATGTAACATGTTTCCAATGATGCAGCCACTGTCTGATCCACCTCCCCGTGACAGCAGTACAAGAAGTTCCCCATACTAGCTGTAACATTTGGAAATCAGCATGGCCATGCGGGTCTCCGCCAACACAGCCATGTCATTCATTTACACAACCCTGTGTGTGAATAAAATACAAGCCACAACATCATTTGCAGCTGTCGGCTTGTAGCTCTCAATGATCTACCTGGGCACCGTGGTAGTTAATTGATTCTTCCTGTCAGTGTATCTGACTGGTCTACAGGAGAACTGCATAACACCAGCCATCTGCTGATCGCTGGTGCAATGCTTTACAGGCTCAAAACTATATATTTTTACCTGCGAAAATAGTGCATTTATAAAAAAAAAATTTTCTTTAACCACTTAAGGACCAAGCCTATTTTTGACACTTGTTGTTTACAAGTTAAAAGTTACTTGTTTACAAGCTGAAATCAGTATTTTTTGCTAGAAAATTACAACCCCCAAACATTATATATATTTTTTAGCAAAGACTCTGGAAAATAAAATGGTCGTCATTGCAATATTTTATGTCACACGGTATTTGCGCAGCGTTCTTTCAAACGCAATTCTTTTGGAAAAAATACACTTCACTGAATGTAAAAAAAAACAAAAAAAACAGTAGTTAGCCCAATTTTTTTGGATATTGTGAAAGATGATGTTATGCTGAGTAAATAGATACCTAACATGTTACGGTTTCCAATTGTGGACACTCGTGGAATGGCGACAAACTACGTACTTAAAAATCTCCATCGCTTTAAAAATGTTTAACGGTTACCTGTTTAGAGTTACAGAGCAGGTCTTTTGCTAGAATTATTTATCTCACTCTGACCATCACGGCAATACCTCACATGTATGGATTTGAACACCGTGTACATTTGCAAGTGCGACTTACGTATGCGTTTTCTTTGGTGCACGAGCACGTGGGGACGGGGCCACTTTAAGAAAATATTTTTTTTTTATTTCTTTTCTTTTTTTTTTTAACACTGTCCCATCAAAAAATATTTAAATCTGGTCACTTTTATTGCAGTCACAAGGAATATATATAAAGAAACGTGATTTTGCGCTAACCATACAAATAAAAAAAGTTGCGCCCATCATATCTTAGTGTGTATTAAATATAAGTGATCACGATAGTTATGACTACTATTGGTATACCACACTTAACGGCCAAAACTCATGAAAAACGTTATTACTATAGATATATATTTTAAAAAATTGTGAAATTAACTTATTTTCCTATATTAGGAACATTTAAATCCTATAATCACACCACGTGTTCAACAGTGAAACAAAACATGTGTTATTAATTACAATGTTACTTATGAAAATCAATCCGCAACAATGTAGTGAGCACCCTGAAACATATGTTGCTAGTAACAATGTTACTTGTGACTATCAACTCGCAGCAATGTGGTGAACACCATACATATCCAAATTAGTGCTAAAAATGTTTATCAGGGGGACACTTATTCCCCTTGAACATCTTAGATGTAGAAACAATGATCAGTCCTTGATGGAAATATGCTAGGTTAATGTTAGCACCAATCTTCTTTATAGAAAGAGACACACCGATATTCCTCCTTTTCACAAATATGGTAAAAAAGGCCGCTTACCGGATCAGATGGATCTCAGGTTAGTGAGATCAGATAAGCATGTTGCATTAGCCTGCCGGCCTTAGATTATCACCTGGGCATTTTCCTGGGAGATTTCCTCAGCCACTATGCTCCAATTCACAGGCAGATCTGGGCGTTTTCCTGGGAGATTTCCTCAGCCACTGCGCTCCCATACACAGGCAGATCTATCCTCACTGATACAATGTATCCGGTTTCAAAATATTAGTTCATCCATACAGAAGATACACCTCAGTGGAAATAAAACGAAAAGGGCTCCATAGTGCAAATGTGTTTTATAGATTTATTCAAAATCTCTTTCACAATCACTTTAAAACAATTCTTTCCACTGCAAATGTTCACAGCAACACTCCACTCCACTCCAAATCTATAAAACACATTTGCACTATGGAGCCCTTTTCGTTTTATTCCCACTGAGGTGTATCTTCTGTATGGATGAACTAATATTTTGAAACCGGATACATTGTATCAGTGAGGATAGATCTGCCTGTGTATGGGAGCGCAGTGGCTGAGGAAATCTCCCAGGAAAACGCCCAGATCTGCCTGTGAATTGGAACATAGTGGCTGAGGAAATCTCCCAGGAAAACGCCCAGGTGATAATCTAAGGCCGGCAGGCTAATGCAACAGTCCCCTCCCGCGCCTGGTGATAACAGGCAAACGGCTGCTGAGCCGCATCGGTTGTTATCACTAGAAAGCAAACCGCCAGCTCTAAAAAAATGGTACTGGGGTGAAGCCTACAGCTGCAGGCTTCACCCCGATACATTAACTTCTTCAAAGCAATGTACAGGTACTTTGATTCGCGGGAAATGGTTAAACAAATTTGAAGATCGATGCCTAGAGCTACAGAGGTAAGTGAGGGTTTATTTTTTGTGTGCATAGTATGGACATAGGTTCACTTTAATGCCTAAAATAAAGAGAAACAATAAATAAAGAGAAGCATCAAGATAAGTTCACCTTTAGTAACATGTTACACTCGTATTCAGGGTAAAACATGTAGCATGTTACTAAAGCGGGAGCCCCTCAATCCCCCATTGTAACAGCGGACAGAGAATCCTCTCACGCCACCCAATGTTAAAATTTAGAAACAACGCAGCCACATCCGCAGCAACATCATTCTGTCTGCCACCATGGCAGATGGCTTGTAGTTTTCAATGAACTGTGAGGGGGCTGGAGAACATCCTCATAATTCACTGATTCTTCCTGCTCTTCAGTAACTGTATGGTACGGACAGACAGCTGTACTGAAAGTCTGCAGGAACCTGACGTTTCACCCTGATCTGCTGATCACAGAGGTAATGCTCTGCAGGCTCCTAAAACAATAAATACCTGCAAAAAAGTGTGCATTTATTTTTAGGTTGGATTTATTATCCTTATTTAGTTTCCAGTTATCACGCCCCGATGCTCATATGTGGTTGGACATGGTGATTCTGTTAACATACCCAATTTGGCCTGTAACATGTTCACATCATTTAGAGAATCAAATTTATCATTTGAACTTTCATTAAGTCATGAGGTGTGGAAACATGTAGATACAGGTTGGGTTCTAAGTGGTTCATTTTCACAATGTGAAAGATTTCACTGTTCAGCATTGTATGGGCAGGTGCCCCATTTTAAAATGGCGGTCCCTGCAAGGGGGACACTCAGAGCTTAGAGCTGGGCGTTCCCTTCTCGATGTAGAGTATAATTGGCGGTAAGTCAGCACGCCGCCCATGCCCCAGGACGATGTCATCTGTGACGAAACAGCGTAGGGAGGAGCTGACGTCACCATAAACAACGCAGGGTCCCGTAAGGAACGGGCTGTTATCGAGAGCCGGCCGGCTCGAATACATTACATGACACGCTATTTTATCTACAATACATTGTAAGTGCAATTCTGTTTTTAAAATTATTAAATGTTATATTGAATTACACTATGGAAGCCTTCTTAAATTCTAACATGGGGAACTACTGACCACGGGTAATACCAAGGATACCTTGAGCAGAGGAGTGGGGATATCTTGCTGGCAAGCATAGAGACCTGGGGTATAAGCCACAGGCGAATGTGATCTCCTTAAAAGAGAGATCAATACAGCTGGTAAGTGGCATTTGTTTCTTAGGTGGAGGAATCTTTCTATCTCAACTCATCACTACTTCTTGGGTGTTTTATCGTTTTAAGTCACCAATGATCAGTAGGGATGAGCTTCAAGTTCGAGTCGAACTCATGTTCGACTTGAACATCGGCTGTTAGCCTGTTCACTGAACAGCGAACAATTTGGGGTGTTTGTGGCAAATTTGAATGCCATGGAACACCCTTTAAAAGTCTATGGGAGAAATCAAAAGTGCTAATTTTAAAGGCTTATATGCATGGTATTTTCATAAAAAGTGTTTGGGGACCTGGGTCCTGCCCCAGGGGACATGAATCAATGCAAAAAAAAGTTTTAAAAAGGGACGTTTTTTCGGGAGCAGTGATTTTAATAACGCTTAAAGTGAAACAATAAAAATGTAATATCCCTTTAAATTTCGTACCTGGGGGGTGTCTATAGTATGCCTGTAAAGGGGCGCATGTTTCCCGTGTTTAGAACAGTCTGACAGCAAAATGACATTTCAAAGGAAAAAAGTCACACAGGGGAACCCCGAACCAAAAATTAAAAAAAAAAAAATGATGTGGGGGTCCCCCTAAATTCCATAATAGGCCCTTCAGGTCTGGTATGGATATTAAGGGGAACCCCGGCAATTTTTTTTAAAAAAAATGGCGTGGGGTCCCCCTCAAAATCTATACCAGACCCTCCAGGTCTGGTATGGATTTTAAGGGGAACCCCGTACCAAAATAAAAAAAAAAAAAACGGCATGGGGTCCCCCCAAAAAATCCATACCAGACCCTTATCCGAGCACGCAACCTGGCAGGCCGCAGGAAAAGAGGGGGGCATGAGAGAGAGCGCCCCCCCTCCTGAACCGTACCAGGCCACATGCCCTCAACATTGGGAGGGTGCTTTGGGGTAGCCCCCCAAAACACCTTGTCCCTATGTTGATAGGGACAAGGGCCTCATCCCCACAACCCTTGCCCGGTGGTTGTGGGGGTCTGTTGGCGGGGGGCTTATTGGAATCTGGAAGCCCCCTTTAACAAGGGGACCCCCCAGATCCCGGCCCTCCCCCCTGTGTGCCCTCACAAAAAAATTGTCAAAAATGTAAAAATGACAAGAGACAGTTTTTGACAATTCCTTTATTTAAATGCTTCTTCTATCTTCTTTCTTCTATCTTCCTTCGGTTTCTTCCTCCATCTTCTTCTTCTTCTGGTTCTTCTGGTTCTTCCTCCGGTGTTCTCGTCCGGCATCTCCTCCGGCATCTTATCTTCTTCTCCTCAGGCCGCTCCGCATCCATGATGGCATGGAGGGAGGCTCCCGCTGTGTGACGCTTCTCTCTTCATCTTTTTCTCTTCATCTTTTTCTCTTCATCTTTTTCTCTTCATCTTTTTCTCTTCATCTTTTTCTCTTCATCTTCTTCTCTTCATCTTCTTCTCTTCATCTTCTTCTCTTCATCTTCTTCTCTTCATCTTCTTCTCTTCATCTTCTTCTCTTCATCTTCTTTTCGGGCCGCTCCGCATCCATGATGGCATGGAGGGAGGCTCCCGCTGTGTGACGCTTCTCCTCTTCTGACGGTTCTTAAAGTGGTGTTCAACCCAAAAAAAAAAAAAAATACATGAGAATTCCTAAAAATAAATAAATAAAAAAAAACAATGTTTTTTTTTAACTCACCTCTAAATGCATGTTGCTAGGGAGTCCCTCGTAGTCTGCCTCTTTCAGTGCCTGGGCTGGTGACATCACTTCCCCCTCGGTACAGGAAGGACTCGGTTCTGCTCACTCCCTCTTGTCAATCACCTGGGACCCATTACAGGTCCCAGGTGACTGAGCGGCCAATCACGGCGCCGCTCGTGCATGCGCAGTGGGTGCCCGGCTGTGAAGCCACAGCCCCGCACCCACAGTTGCAATGCCGGCGCCGCTGAATGAACAGAGGGGGAGACGAGCGGGGCTTCGTTCCCCCGCATTGCTGGACCCTGGGACAGGTAAGTGTCCAATTAAAAGTCAGCAGCTGCAGTATTTGTAGCTGCTGACTTTTATTTATTTTTTTTAATGGATCCTCCTCTTTAAATAACAGGGGGGCAGTGACCCCGCCCTCCTCTGACGCACGGGGGACTTGACGGGGACTTTCCTGTGGCATTCTCTGTGATGTCAGAAGGGGGCGGGGTTACATAACGGGTGACCCCGCCCCCTCTGACATCACGGGGAATGGCACAGGGAAGTCCCCGTGCGTCAGAGGGGGCGGGGTCACTGGGTGGCCCCGCCCCCCTTTATTTAAGAACCGTCAGAAGAGGAGAAGCGTCACACAGCGGGAGCCTCCCTCCATGCCATCATGGATGCAGAGAGGCCCAAAAAGAAGATGAAGAGAAGAAGATAAAGAGAAAAAAGATGAAGAGAGAAGCGTCACACAGCGGGAGCCTCCCTCCATGCCATCATGGATGCGGAGCGGCCCGAGGAGAAAAAGATAAGAAGATGCCGCAGAGGAGATGCTGGACGAGAACACCGGAGGAAGAACCAGAAGAACCAGTAGAAGAAGATGGAGGAAGAAACCGAAGGAAGATAGAAGTTATGCCGCGTACACACGGTCGGACTTTCCGGCATACTTGGTCCGGCGGACCAGAGTGTGCCGGACAATCCGCCCGTGTGTAGGCACCGGCGGACTTTTCCGGCGGACTTTTTCCCAAAAGCCCGCCGGACCTAGATTTGAAGAAAGTTCTAAATCTTTCCGCCGGACTCAGTTTCGGGCGGAAAGTCCGCTCGTGTGTGTGCTGGTCCGACGGAAAGCCCGCTCGTGTGTAGGCTGGTCCGACGGACCAGATACAACACGAGGGCAGGGTATTGCATCTCACGCTCGCTGCAATAGGAAAAACACATTTTCCTATTGCGGCGAGCGCGGGGCATACCAGGCCCTTAGGTCTGGTATGGATTATAAAGGGGAACCCCGCTACGCCGAAAAAACGGCGTGGGGTCCCCCTAAAATCCATACCAGACCCCGATCCGAGCACGCAGCCTGGCCGGTCAGGAAAGGGGGTGGGGACGAGCGAGCGCCCCCCCCCCTCCTGAACCGTACCAGGCCGCATGCCCTCAACATGGGGGTGGGTGCTTTGGGGGAGGGGGGCGCCCTGCGCCCCCCCCCCCAAAGCACCTTGTCCCCATGTTGATGAGGACAAGGGCCTCTTCCCGACAACCCTGGCCGTTGGTTGTCGGGGTCTGCGGGCGGGGGCTTATCGGAATCTGGGAGCCCCCTTTAATAAGGGGGCCCCCAGATCCCGGCCCCCCACCCTATGTAAATGAGTATGGGGTACATGGTACCCCTACCCATTTACCTAGGAAAAAAGTGTAAGTAATAAAACACACTACACAGGTTTTTAAAATATTTTATTAAACAGCTCCGGGGGGGGGATCTTCCTCCGGCTTCGGGGGTCTTCTTCCGGCTTCGGGGGTCCCTCCGCTTCATCTTCTCCCGGCGTCCGGTTGGTTCTTCTCCGCTCTCTTCTCCCGGTGTTCCTGTTCTTCGGCCGGCTCCTCTGCTGTCTTCAAGTAGCTCTCTTGCCAGCAGAGGTCCGGACTTCTGGGCTTCTGGGCTTCTGGGCTTCTGGGCTTCTCTTCCCCAGATGTTGACACGACGCTCTCTCCTGCTGGACTGCTCTCCGAGGGCTGCGTTGTGACTTATATAGGTGGAGACCCCGCCCCCTTTTGATGTCACAGTCCCTGGGCATGCTGGGACTGTGACGTTTTAGGGGGCGTGGTCAACATCACCCAGTGACCACGCCCCCTAAAACGTCACAGTCCCAGCATGCCCAGGGACTGTGACATCAAAAGGGGGCGGGGTCTCCACCTATATAAGTCACAACGCAGCCCTCGGAGAGCAGTCCAGCAGGAGAGAGCGTCGTGTCAACATCTGGGGAAGAGAAGCCCAGAAGCCCAGAAGCCCAGAAGTCCGGACCTCTGCTGGCAAGAGAGCTACTTGAAGACAGCAGAGGAGCCGGCCGAAGAACAGGAACACCGGGAGAAGAGAGCGGAGAAGAACCAACCGGACGCCGGGAGAAGATGAAGCGGAGGGACCCCCGAAGCCGGAAGAAGACCCCCGAAGCCGGAGGAAGATCCCCCCCCGGAGCTGTTTAATAAAATATTTTAAAAACCTGTGTAGTGTGTTTTATTACTTACACTTTTTTCCTAGGTAAATGGGTAGGGGTACCATGTACCCCATACTCATTTACATAGGGTGGGGGGCCGGGATCTGGGGGCCCCCTTATTAAAGGGGGCTCCCAGATTCCGATAAGCCCCCGCCCGCAGACCCCGACAACCAACGGCCAGGGTTGTCGGGAAGAGGCCCTTGTCCTCATCAACATGGGGACAAGGTGCTTTGGGGGGGGGGGCGCAGGGCGCCCCCCTCCCCCAAAGCACCCACCCCCATGTTGAGGGCATGCGGCCTGGTACGGTTCAGGAGGGGGGGGGCGCTCGCTCGTCCCCACCCCCTTTCCTGACCGGCCAGGCTGCGTGCTCGGATCGGGGTCTGGTATGGATTTTAGGGGGACCCCACGCCGTTTTTTCGGCGTAGCGGGGTTCCCCTTTATAATCCATACCAGACCTAAGGGCCTGGTATGCCCCGCGACGGGGCTAGTAAGGTGTCAATCTCGCCGATAAAAGCGGCAAGATTGACATCCTTTTCTAGTCCCGTCGCACCTGAGTCACGTTCAAAATGAACGGACTTGTCCGTGTGTGGGCAAGTCCGTTCATTCTGAAAGTCCGCCGGAACTCCGGCGAAAGTCCGTCGGAAAGACGGGCGGACTTAGCCCGCCGGAAAGTCCCGGCGTGTGTGGGCAAGTCCGTCCGTTTTAAAGTCCGGCGCACCTGGCGGACAAAGTCCGTCGGAAAGTGTGCCGGACCAAGTAGGATAGAAAGTCCGCTCGTGTGTACGCGGCATTAGAAGAAAGAAGATAGAAGATAGAAGAAAGAAGAAGCATTTAAATAAAGGAATTGTCAAAAACTGTCTCTTGTCATTTTTAACATTTTTGACACTTTTTTTGTGAAATGGTAGGAGTACTTTTGTACCCCCTTACCATTTCACACAGGGGGGAGGACCGGGATCTGGGGGTCCCCTTGTTAAAGGGGGCTTCCAGATTCCGATAAGCCCCCCACCCGCAGACCCCCACAATCACCGGGCAAGGGTTGTGGGGATGAGGACCTTGTCCCCATCAACATGGGGACAAGGTGTTTTGGGGGGCTACCCCAAAGCACCCTCCCAATGTTGAGGGCATGTGGCCTGGTACAGTTCAGGGGTGGCGCTCTCTCGTCCCCCCTCTTTTCCTGTAGCCTGCCAGGTTGCGTGCTCAGAAAAGGGTCTGGTATGGATTTTTGGGGGGACTCCACGCCATTTTGTTTATTTTGGCGCGGGGTTCCCCTTAAAATCCATACCAGACCTGAAGGGTCTGGTATAGATTTTGAGGGGGACCCCACGCCTTTTTTTTTTGTTTAATTTTGGCCGGGGTTCCCCTTAATATCCATACCAGACCTGAAGGACCTGGTAAGGAATTTAGGGGGACCCCCCACGTCATTTTTTTTTTTTTAATTTTGATTCAGGGTTCCCCTGTGGGGAATTCCCATGCCATTTTTATCAATTAACTTTTATGTGTATTGTCGGACAGGCAATTCATTAATAGCTGCGAGTAGTTTTAAATGACTTTTTTTCCTTTGAAATGTCATTTTGCTGTCAGACTGTTCTAAACACGGGAAACATGCGCCCCTTTACAGGCATACTATAGACACCCCCCAGGTACAAAATTTAAAAGGATATTACACTTTTATTGTTTCACTTTAAGCATTATTAAAATCACTGCTCCCGAAAAAAACGTCCGTTTTTAAAACTTTTTTTTGCATTGATCCTTGTCCCCTGGGGCAGGACCCAGGTCCCCAAACACTTTTTATGACAATAACTTGCATATAAGCCTTTAAAATTAGCACTTTTGATTATTCATGTTCGTGTCCCATAGACTTTAACTGTGTTCGCGTGTTCGAACAAATTTTTTGCCTGTTCGCAAGTTCTGGTACGAACCGAACAGGGGGGTGTTCGGCTCATCCCTAATGATCAGTGAGCTGAGGATTTCCCATATGAACTTACTCTGGGAGTGTTACTTGATTGTGGAACTTTCTTCTCAATAACATTTGTGTTGTGGAATTCATATAGGGCATTCAGCCCGTAAGAATTTGCGGTTCACATTTAGTACTGTTTGAGTTAATTAACTTTCATTTTAACTTCATAACTTCATACTCTTTTTGATAAAACCAATTTTTTGGAGCATTGCAGACTTTTTCACCTCTTTTTTGCACAAACAATTTTTCTTTTTTTTTAACGTATTGCATATTAGCTTAGCACTGCAGATCACAGTATTTTACATGCTGGTGCCATGTATTATTTATTGATGGTTTAATTGATCACCTTGATTCATATTTCTAACTGCATGATTTTATGTTATTTATTGTTAACTGATTTTTTCTACCGATTGATTTGTTTGTATATAGTCATATGTTTATAGGGGGTTATTTTATATTATGTGTATATCATCACAGTGGTTCTGGTAGCATTGGTGTTGCACATATAGTTGACATACCCCCTAAATAGGGAGCGCCATTCACCCCATTCTTTATTTATCTATAGTATGGACATAGGTTCACTTTAATGCCTAAAATAGAGAAGAAACATTAAATAAAGAGAAACATCAAGATCAGTGCTGTGTTTTGGCCTAGGGCAACAAGGCCCAGGCCTAGGGCGGCACTTTGCGGGGGGTGGCAAAAAAGTCCCCCCCCCCACCAAAACGGCACCCGCGCCCTCCTCCCGCACATCAGGAGAGTAGGGCACATCAGGAGAGTACAGCTTAGGAGTGCAGTGGCGTCGCGGCTGCAGATGGGGCCAGAAAGCAGTTTAAGCAGGAGCCGTCAAGCGGCCCCCGTAAAGCCGTGATTCTCTCTCTTTGATTGGCCCTCTGCTGTGGCCAATCATGGGGAGAGAAACAGCGGGCAGGAAGCTGGGCAGCAGCGCGGCAAAACCAATTAGAGCCGCTCTCTCTCTCTTCTTTCTTCGGCTGACAGAAAGGGGAGGGGGGCGAGCGGGGGAGTTCTCTGGTAAGTGGAGCAGCAGCGCTGTGACAGGGAGAGGAGAGCTGTTGGTTGTCTGTACATCTCTCTGCTCGCCTCCACTCCCCTTTCTGTCAGCCGAACGGAGAAGAGAGAGAGAGAGAGAGCGGCTCTAATTGGTTTCGCCGTGCTGCTGCCCAGCTTCCTGCCCGCTGTTTCCCTCCCCATGATTGGCCACAGCAGAGGGCCAATCAGAAGACAATGGGGGCATCATGGAAAAAGTAATCCCTGAAGTGAATCCCTAATCCCTGAAGCTGCTCCTATGTGTCCACAGACATCATGCTACAGCCCCCAGCATGCATGCACTCTGCTGGGAGATGGGGGGGTTACAGGAGGAGAAAAAGAGAGTACTGTGCTGGGGAAGCCACATATGGAGCCACACTGTACCCGCACCACCAGAGCCACGCTGTACACGCACCACCAGAGAGCCACGCTGTACACGCACCACCAGAGAGCCACGCTGTACACGCACCACCAGAGAGCCACGCTGTACACGCACCACCAGAGAGCCACGCTGTACACGCACCACCAGAGAGCCACGCTGTACACGCACCACCAGAGAGCCACGCTGTACACGCACCACCAGAAAGCCACGTTGTTTCTGCACCACCAGAGAGGGAGCCACGCTGTACCCGCACCACCACAGAGAGCCACGCTGTTCCCACACCACCAGAGAGCCATGTTGTTCCCGCACCACCAGAGAGGGAGCCACGCTGTACCCGCACCACCAGAGAGAGAGCCACGCTGTTCCCACACCACCAGAGAGCTACGTTGTTCCCGCACCACCAGAGAGGGAGCCATGCTGTACCCGCACCACCAAAGAGGGAGCCACGCTGTACCCGCACCACCAGAGGTGGAGAAAGATGAAGCCACTGCCAGGGTACAGACATGCTACACTACTGACTAGAGTTGGCCTGGGCAACCCAGAGTGAGCGAACATCCAGCTGGAGGGATCACTGTTGCAGTTTCACCGGGTCTGGTAAAGGAGAGCATGTTGGCCATTATCCATTACTGTTCCCAGGAACTGAGCCATTAGGAAGTGCCTAACCTGATATCCTCTAGGCCAACCCTAGTGACGCCACTGTCCCGGAGCCCACAACAAGTTCCGGCACTGAGTTTCAGTAACTGGCCAGACAGGGTTACGCCAGTGTGGGCACCCAGGACATCTGCCGCCGGAGTCCCACAAGCGGCGATGGGCTTTCCGTAGCAGCCGACACCTCTCTCCCCACTGTCAGCCACACACACTCCTCAGTTCCTCCTCCCTTCTCCTTCTCGGCTCCAATGTTCTAGTGTTCACAGCCAGGAGGAGGAGCCACAGACGTGGAACACGACTTCAGTCCAAGAGCCTCCCGAAGCACCCAGCACATATCCCCTTACCCCCCAAATGAAAAGATGCCGCATCCCTCACTGTCCTCCTCCCATGGCATCACTCTGTCCCTCCCATGAAGATGACAGGGCGGATCTTAAAAAGGATGGGGTGGGTCATAATTAAATTATGGGGTGCGCGAGCTTAGTCAGGCCTAGGGCAGCACAAAACCTAAATACACCACTGATCAAGATAAGTTCACCTTTAGTAACATGTTACACCCGTATTCAGGGTAAAACATGTAGCATGTTACTAAAGCGGGAGCCCCTCAATTCCCCCATTGTAACAGCGGACAGAGAATCCTCTCACGCCACCCAATGTTAAAATTTAGAAACAACGCAGCCACATCATTCTGTCACAGAGCTCTGTAAATGAATAAATTACACGTTCTGTCTGCCACCGTGGCAGATGGCTTGTAGTTTTCAATGAACTGAGGGGGTTGGAGAACATCCTCATAATTCACTGATTCTTTCTGATTCTTCCTGCTCTTCAGTAACTGTATGGTACAGACAGACAGCTGTACTGAAAGTCTGCAAGAGCCTGACATTTCACCCTGATCTACTGATCACAGAGGTAATGCTCTGCAGGCTCCTAAAACAATAAATACCTGCAAAAAAGTGTGCATTTATTTATTTATTTTTTTCAAAAGTGAACTTATCCTTTAAATACAGCAAAAAAGCATGCTCAGTATTTATTGAAACATCATATTTATTGCCAATTTGACAGTGGCATTCTCCTTTGACTTTTTATTGGTATCTCAAATGTAGCAGGTACACCAGTTATTTTCAAAATGTGTCATTGTTAAAGCTGAACTCCGGGTGAACTAAAACATCTCCCTTGTAGTGGGGCTGCGTCTGCCCTGTAGGGGTTCACTACGGTTTTATGTCTAGGGGCTTTGGATAAGCACTTTTCACTTTCCCGATCCTTAGCTCCTGCAGGTTTCTGCATACTGCTAGACTGGTCCCCACAGTCTCTTTTCCCCTGCAGTCTAAAGATCTAAGGTCCACTGACATCATCTAGCAACCCGTTGACCACTAGCTGCCGTTTGACCACGGGCAGGTGATAGGTAGATCGCAGGGTTGAGCTCAGACGGCTTTGGACACTAGTCCAAAGCTGCCTGAGCTTTCTCACCAAGAAGCTGTTGGCTTTAACTGAAGGCATCTGAGCTCACTGATGTCCCTGCCTTGCCAAAGGAGGGTCAACAAGGCAGGGACATTGGTGTTTCTTCCCTCTCTTGCAGAGAGGCACAGGGAAGCCATGTGTCTAAAGGTACCACCCTTCCATCTCAGGTGCATGTATGAGACAATATTTGGGATGGACTAGAGAAAGGGGGCCAGCAGAGATCAGTGCACCTGAGGAATTTGCCACCGTCACTTCCCCACATATGGGTGGAATCAGCACCTCACTGTTCTCTGCCCTGCTTATCTACCTGTTGTCTGCCCTGCTGACCCCAGTACACTGCCCTACGGACCTCCGCCCTGTTAACCCCTGTATACTGCCCTATGTCCTCTGCCCTGCTGATCTCTACTTCGCTGACACCTGTACACTGCTCTACTGTCCTCTGCCCTGCTGACCCCTGTAGATTGTCCAATTGTTCTCTGCCCTGATGACCTCTGCTCTGCTGACCCTTGTGAAATGTTCTTTGTCTTCTGTACTGCTGACCTCTGTACACTGGCCTGCTGAAATCCTACCTGCTGACCCCCAAACACTGCCTTGCTGACCTCCTGTACTCTGTCCTATAAATTACTGACACTGTCCTACATACTCATGACCTCTATACTCTGCCCTACATACTATTGACACCTGTGCACTGATCTACAAACTAATAAACCCTGTACACTTCCCTACATACTACTGACCACTGGACACTGCCCTACATCCTACTGACCTATGTATACTGCCCTACCTGCTGCTGTCCTCAGTACACTGCCCTACCTACTACTGACCTCTGTACACTGCCCTACATACTACTGACTTCTGTACACTGCCTACATCCTACTGACCTTTGTATACTGCCCTACATCTTACTGACCTCTGTACACTGCCCTACCTACTACTGATCTTTGTACACTGCCCTACATGCCACTGACCTCTGTACATTGTCCAACATCCTACTGGCCCTCTGTGCACTGCCATACATGCTACTGAACTCTGTACACTGCCCTACATCATATTGACCCCTGTACACTTCCATACATACTACTGACCTCTGTATATTGACCTACATGCTACTGAGCTCTGTACACTGCCCTACATCCTACTGACCTCTGTACACTGCCCTACATTCTATGGCTCTCTGTACACCTCCATACATTCCACTGACCTTTGTACACTGCCCTACCTTTTACTGACCTCTGTATACTGCCCTACCTACTACTGGCCTTTGTACACTGTCCTAAATCCTACTGAGCTCTGTACAATGTACACTGCCCTACATGCAACTGACCTCTGTACACTGCCCTACATACTGCTGACCTCTGTACATGAAACAAATGGTGAATAAATGTGAATGCCGCGTTTCTCACTGAATCTTTTTATGATAGGCCAAGTTTATATTTTTCTGTTCAATAACTTTTTTCTTTAAACAATGCATTATAATTTATAAACATGTCAGACAAGAGGTTAAAGACAGTGTTGTTACAGTGTAGACATACATGGATAGAGTCTGAAATTAACTTGGTGTATAGAGACCTGCATAAGGCAATGAAGTGCATAGGGTGATAGTCACCCCATCTTAATCTCAAACGCAAAGACAGGCATCAAAGGCCAACCAGTCTACGGTTGAAATCTGGTGGCATAATTTGTGGGACCCAAGGGTCCCACACCTGGTGAAACTTGGAAATTCTATCCAAACAGTCTCGCCATTAGCTTTTCATTGATAAAGATTGTGTGGAGCCTATTTTTAACTGCTGTTGATGAGAGGGAGTGAGATAGCCAGGTATGTGTTATGGTTTGCTTAGTAGCTGTGAGGACATGATACATCAGTTTGATTTGATTCTTTAAAAGTCCATTTGGTTTTAAATGAGAAGGACCTCAGTAGGCTGCTCATTAGAATTGAAGCACCTAACAGGTGGACCAAAAAATCATATACCTGAGTCCATAATCACTCTACTACCAGGCAGGTCCATCATGCATGAAGATATGTCCCCTGATCTGGACACCCATGAAAACAAGTCCCTTTATGCTGCAGAGTTGACGTTTGTAACTCTAGTTGGGACCAAATACCAATGGTATAACAATTTGTAATTAGATTCCAAAGTATTCTGAGAGCACAACTTAGGGGTGTCCCAGATCTAGGACCATTGCTCTGGTTCTATTGTACTATTGAGGTCAGACAATCATTTTGACATATATACATGATTTGGGATAGAGGTTTCTTTCAGGAGTAGATTATACAACAAGGAGACCATACCTGGGGCATGGGGATCATCCCTGCAATTACACTCAAAATGTGTGGCCTACAGACCAGAGAAGTGTCATAATGTGTTATCTGGAAATAGCAAAAGGAGAAATTGGAGTCACACAGAATATTTAAGGTCATCAAAAGTTTCAGGGAGTGCAAAGTAATGGGATTTTGTATACATGCTCTGTCCTTGGGGAGGAACCCTAGTACGTTATCTATATCCAAGGGGTCACAGTCAGCCACCTCCAAAGAGAGCCAAAGGAGAATTTCAGTAGTCGCTGGATACTTGGTTAGAGATGCCAACTGTGCATGAGGAAACATGTATGGCTAGGACCCAGAAGAGGTATACTAACTTTGGCAAATAGGTGATTTTAATATGACCCAGCCAGAATAGGGGAAAGGTGATCCAGGCTTTTAATAAGTTCTTTAATCCCTGGAAAAGTAGTGAGTAGTTAGCCTCATATAAGGTGGTATAGGAGAAAGTGAGGTTGATTCCTAGATAGAGGAGGCATTTTGGGGGGAAAGGCACTTAGAGAGGAGATTGAGTGAGGTGGTAAAGAAATGTTCAAAATCTTAGATTTGGCGTGGTTGATGTTAAGACCAAAGACACTGCCAAAATAAGACAGAAGAGTTGAAAGCTTAGGGAGGATGAAAATAGGTTTAGTGGGGGGCAGGAGGCGGAGCCTAGCGGAGCAGACATGCATTGTTAGAGCTCCACACCGCTGAGGAGAGAAGAGAAGGACAAAGCGGAGCCTGCAGGCTCAAAAGGTATCCATTTGAACCTTTTTGCCCCAGGGAACAAACTGTGAAAGTTTGGGCAGGAAATATGGTACTGGGAGGAAACCGTGGCAGAAATAAAAATCACCTCACAAAGAGCTCACAGGCACTCACTGCAGCTAAAGCAGCTCCAGTCACCTCACAAGATACAGCATCAGGGCGCTCTCACAGACAGAAAATGTCACAGCAAGACTCTCCATTTGAGTCAGATACAGAACAAATCCTCTCAAAAACTTCTCCACAAGCCTCCTCAGTATCCCCAGTAATATTATTACAATTTGAAAAGATGCTTCATAAGGCTTTAAAACAAACCTCAGACCAAATAACAAAAAGCCTAACCAAAGAAATAAGAGAGCTGGGAAACCGCACCGCAGCCTTAGAAATAAAAATGGATGAAATTGAAATTACAACCCAAGAAAATATAACAGAATTGGAACAATTAAAAAAAGAGAATTTAATACTTCAAACTAAGCTCGAGGATTACGAAAATAGAGCCAGACGTTCAAACTTGCGCATAAGGGGAATACCTGAAACTGTGACAGACCTGCAATCTACTATTACTGCTCTATTACAAGAACTAAAGCCAGATATCCCTATTGAACGTTTAGAACTGGACAGAGTACACTGAGCCCTCACAGCCAAAAAGAAAGACGGACCCCCACGTGATATAATCACAAAATTTCATTATTACAGAACGAAAGAACAAATACTAATTGCTGCAAGAGAAAAAAAGGAACTTAATTTTCAAGGACACAATTATCAAATTTTTGCTGACCTATCCCAACTTACTATTACTAAAAGACGATCCATGAAACCCCAACTAATGGAACTGCAACGCCACAACATTATGTATCAATGGGGCTTCCCATTTTCAGTCAGATTTAACTACCAAGGTACAATTTACAGAAGCAGATCAGCAGATGAACTACACCAAACCCTTTTAAAATTAAATCTGACAGAACCCACAAGCAGCAACACTCCCACGTGCAGAAGAATGGCATCATCTTCACCTTCAGGCAGCACCCAGAAAATTTCAGAACAAAATGGGAATCATCATTCTCACAAAAGAGGCCGTTATGCCACATCATCCATGGACCAAGAAGATTCAGTGGACTGACATCCTAATTCCTGATATCTCTTCATTTATTATACTAAGAGATGGTTCTCTATAAAAAACCTATATTTATAACTGAATGTAACTGCATTTTGATAGTCACACACTGTGTGGGATCATGTTACATTCCAGTTATATTTCTTATTACTTCTGATTCATATAGCCTTAGAATATATAAGTGAAATAAGGAAATTCTTGTTCAGTTATATATTATCAGGTAATAACAATAGATGTATTACTTTTTAGGACAAATATGTTCAATAATCCAGAAGTAATGGAAGCTTTTTCTTTCTTTTCTTAAAACAAATATATTATTACCTAACTAGTTCCTAGAATTATGTTTTTGTTTATTCTAATCTGAAGCAATACAACCTCAATTTTATGAGTTAACATATCTAAACAGTTACATATGAATAAAATATGTAATTGTTTACTCTAAAAGGGTTAAAATCCCAAAATAATTCAAACTATCTTGATCAATACCAAAGTTATTAACAGTACCTTTCTAACTGAATTATTTAGCCTAGGGCAAGACTAACCATATACAACCACCCTGGAATAAATAATTTCAACAAAAACTATATTCTGCACTCCAATTAATGAAACATCATTTTGATGTCTTTTGACATAGCACTTCTCTCCTGTAAGCGGAAGATCCGTGTACCCCCATTAGCCCTCCTCATTCTCCCAACCATTTTATGTGGGAGTGTGACGAAGGCACTTATTCCCCTGAGAGAGATATTTATTCTCTTTCACGGGTAAATTGTGATTACTTGCAAAAAATAATTTATACAATGTATCATCTAATCTCATATGTTTTTTGTTTACTCTTTACTCCAGAATTCACTGGTTTCTTTTCTATCTATTCATCTCTTCAGTCCACACAGGTTGATCTGCGCAGTCAGCTCTGCATAACAAAAAGTAAGTCAAAACTATTTGATCTATTGCCATGGCACCACTGAATATACTTTCCCTGAATGTTCAGGGAATAAATGTCCCTCAAAAAAGGACCAAAGCCTTCCGTACTTTCCATAACAAGAAGGCTCACATAGTATGCCTCCAAGAAACACACTTCACCAAAGATTCTACTCCAAAATATATTTCTCCTTTTTATCAACAAATTTACACGGCTTCTGCCTGTACCAAGCAAAGGGGAACTCTAATTGCATTTCACCGATCCACACCATTCACCTTATCATCAGAAATTAAAGACCCAGAAGGTAGATACCTGATACTCATGGGTTATATAATGGATACAGCAATCACGGTGATTTCCTACTACGCTCCTAACAAACAACCTACACCATTCCTCTCACATATATTACAAGTGATTAATACACACAAAATAGGAACAGTGATAATGTGTGGGGATTCGAACCAGGTCCTCCTCCCATTTCTAGATAAATCACCTTTTACACCATCCAAAATAACCTCTAGATTACCTTTTTCTCAACTTCTTTCCAAATACAATCTGGTAGATTCATGGAGAGAAAGTAACCCAATGAAAAAGAAATTCACTTATTTCTCGCACCCTCATCAAACCTTCACCAGAATAGATCATATTTTTCTAACAATAGGAATGATACCAGAAATTATTGCATCAGATATAATTCCGATTCCGTGGTCTGACCATAATGCAGTATACACTACTATAGCCTCAGCCATACCAAAAGCGCATGACCCAACGTGGTACTTACCGGACATAATGCTCAAACACCCACTACATCAGATGGCCATTGAACAAGCTTTAAAGGAATACATATCAATTAATAATACAACAGACATCTCCCCAATAACACTGTGGGAAGCTCATAAGCCTGTCTTGCGTGGTACAATACAAAGACAAATGTCACTATTTAAACGGGAACGCAAAAATCTAGCAAAAAAACTAGAACTCAATTTTAATGCAGCCTACATATCATTTCAAGATAATCCATCTCAGAGTACAAAATCTCATCTGGAAAAATCTAGATTGGAATACGATCTATTTCTCACTGAGTCAGTTGATAAATCCCTCAAACGCTCCAAACACAATTTCTACATGAATACAAACAAACCAGGTACATATTTGGCTCGGGCATTAAATTCAACTAACAAATCTTTCAAACCAATACGTTTGAAATTATCAAAAAATGTTTACACTTGTAATCCAGTTAAAATAGTCCATAAATTTCACTCACATCTCGCAACTTTATACAAGACAAACAATGAATTTAATCCTACAGAGGCTGAATCCTTCTTCTCAAAAATAACCTTACCTGAGTTATCTCAGAATCAAAAAAGCAGTTTGGATGAGCCTATAACTATAGATGAAGTTGCTAACGCCATAAAAGACCTAAAACTTAACAAAAGACCAGGCCCAGACGGCTACTCGGCTTTATACTATAAAACATTCTCAGAAATACTCTCTCCCATTCTCACTGAAACTTTTAACAAACTTCTAGATGGACATTCTTTTCGGCAAGAAACACTAATGGCAATTGTATGATCCCAAAACCCCTTTCTGATGATACTTCCTGTGTGAATTATCGGCCTCTTTGTTAAACCTCGATATTAAATTATTAGCAAAAATAATAGCAAAACGCCTCAATAGCATTATAGGAAAATTAATACATAGAGATCAAGTAGGCTTCATGCCAAATAGACAGGCAGGCGATAATATACGCAGGGCAGTGTTATTGGCACATATTGCTAAAAAACGGAAAATTCCTTTATGTTTTCTATCTCTCGATATTAAGAGGGCATTTGACACAGTATCCTGGCAATATATGCAATATTCATTACAAAAATGGGGTTTTGGACCCCACTTTTTAACATGGATCAAAGCATTATATAATAAACCCAAAGCCTATATAAAATATGCTGGATACAAATCTGAAGCCTTTAATATCGAAAGAGGTACCCGACAGGGTTGCCCATTATCTCCCTTATTATTTGCCCTTATTCTCGAACCCATGGCCCAATACATCAGAACAAACCAAACTATAACTGGCATTGAAGTAGGAGGTATTACACACAAATTATGTATATTTGCAGACGATATATTACTTTTTCTATCATCACCACAGGTCTCTGGTCCTAACTTAATACCAGCTCTTGATGGATTTGCAGCCCTATCCGGCCTTATGATTAATCCTAAGAAATGCCTAGTGCTTAATATTTCACTCACAAACATGGAATTGATCCCGGCTAGGGCTGCACTCCCATTCACATGGGCAGAAAAATCAATCCCATATCTTGGAATTCATTTAACAGCATCTCATTCTGACTTATTCTCAACCAATTATCCTCCTGTATTAAGACAGATCACAAATCTAATAAAACAATGGTCGCAACTTCCTTTATCCTGGATAGGGAAGATTAATGCAATCAAAATGACTATTCTACCCAAATTGCTTTATTTATTCAGAGTCCTCCCTATTCCAATTCCTTCCTATTTTTTGAGAATAGTACAAAAAAGAGCAACTTCGTTTATATGGGGCTCTTCTAAACCACGTATACCTATACACACACTACATCTTCCCAAAAATAAAGGAGGCCTGGGATACCCTAATTTTACTAACTACTACAGAGCAGCACATTTGGCCAGTCTGTCCAAATACCATGCAAAACAGGAAATCCCATTATGGGTATTTATAGAGGCTTCAGAAAATGACCCTCTATTAATATCAAATTTATTATGGCTTGATCCTAAAGACCGCTTTAAAATTCATAATCCCATAACTAAACACTTCTTATCTCTCTGGGATAAACTAAAAACCAAATATCAGTTACAATCTCCACACAATCCTCTCCTTTCTTTTATCAGAAATCCGGCCTTTTATCCGGCATGGATCTACCCAAATTCTTTTAAAGCTTGGACAACATCAGGCATTCAGACACTAAATGACTTCATAGCATCTAAATCATTCCTTTCATTCCCATCGCTTAGAGAAAAATATGATCTACCAAACTCTGAGATATTTAGATATCTCCAAATCAAAAATTTCTATACACCATTCCTAAAGGGGGATACACCATTATCCCAATTATCCATTTTTGAATCAATCTGTACAAAAGATCCATTTGCTAAAGGTACAATTTCATCACTTTATAATCAATTATATGGAGTAGCAAATCTTAATAGACCCTCTTACGTTCAGAGGTGGGAGGAGGACCTGGGACGAACTTTAGAAGACACGGACTGGTCTAACATATGGCTCACATCTAAGTCATCTTCACCCAACATCTTAGCACTGGAGACAAATTATAAAGTCCTAACTCGCTGGTACCTTGTACCCGCTAGAGTGGCAAAATATTCACCTAATACCTCAGCTCTTTGTTTTCGAGGATGCCCAGAAATAGGCACATATTTACACATATGGTGGACGTGCCCAGTAATCCAAACCTTCTGGAAGGAAGTCTTCGTGATTGCATCTAAAATATTTAAAAAATAATACAACCAGATCCATATTTAACTTTACTTAATCTAAAACCGGAATGGTTAACACTCTCTCAATTCAAACTTATGATCCAACTAATAACGGCTGCAAAACAAACAGTGGCCAAGGCATGGAAATCTCCTACATTGGTACTAGCAGAAACAATTCACAGAATGAATAATACAATGTCCCATGCTAAGATGGTAGCCATCGATCAAAATCAAATTCCAAAGTTTGAAAAACTTTGGCATCCTTGGATAAAACAACAGTTCCTGTCAAACTTCAATGACTCTGTCCTGTTGCCATGGTAACAGATTAAATGACTTACAGAGACACCCATTCTAAGGCCTCAAAGAGAACTAAAAAGAATAATAAACTGACAAGCGGGACAACCTTGTGGACCATACCTCTACCTTTCAACCCTTTTTCTTCTTTCTCTTTCCTTTTCTCCACCTTATGATTAAAGCTCATTATCAGAATTTATTTGACCTATATACACTCTACTTGTAAACAATATGTATAGTAGGTATAAATCATTTAAATACCTACAAAAGTAACTAAGGAAATGATATATATCTTTAATTTAGGTTTACGTGAACCCAATGTTTAATATTTGAAATGTCATGATATTTACCTATATAAACCCTACTGTAAAACAATGAGCTTACTTTATAGATCCTTGTAAACTTACTTTATGTATCTTTATAACATTGTATACTCAATAAACTTCTTTTGACAAGGAAAATAGGTTTAGTGTTAAACAGCATAATATCATCAGCAAAAAGGCTGAGTTTGTATGACCAGCAATTTCTGGTGAAATATAAGTTGTGCTAAAGGGTCTATAGCCAGTGCAAAAAGCAGAGGGTAGCCTTGTCTTGTACCTCTAAAGATAGGGATGGCTGATAACTGAAAGCCTGCATACTAAACATGTGTCTAAGGAGAGCATGCAATGCAGCCACCCAGGTGCAGAACTGAGCCCCAAAGCCCAATTTCTTAAGTATAGGAAGTTATGATTACAAACAGCTTTGATCAAGCGTGCGGTCCGACATGGATTACCTCCTGCCTGGTAAAGGGGCACAAATCCCACTTGATCTCTATGGATGAGACTGCAAATGCCAACATTAAGTCTAACAGCCAAAATTTTTGCTAGCACCTTGACATCCTCATTTAACAAGGAAATTGGGCAATCATTTGCCCAATTAGTATTGACCAGGTTTGTTTGTTCAATCTTGTACACCTAAGCCAGGAGTGATTCTGAACGGAGATGTTGCTTTTTTCGCAGTTTCGCAGCTTTTTTCGCCACTTATTCCCCTTTAGATAAAATGTATGCTTTGCCTGTTTGTCAGCATGGTTGACCAGAAGCAGGTTAAGGTCTCGTCTCACCCGCTCCATAGCTCCCTTATTTTCTGCCATGGGGTACTCTTTAAAAGTACACACACTTTCTTGGTAACTATCTTCTGTTTCAAGCAGGCCATGCATTCACAGTTTAAAATGGTAGCTAACTGGATGCATTCTCCCCAATGACTACTTTATGTGCCTCCCACCATGTCAAAGGGCTGACATCTGTGCCATGGTTATTAGAAAGGTAGTCTTGTATGTATTGTATGGTCTGGATGAAGTGTTGATTAGAAGAGAGTCATTAAGGGACCAATGTTGTCCTGTTGGGGCTACCCACAAGGAAGAAAAGGTGACTGCATCGTGGTCTGATCACGGTATTGAGACTACAGCAGAGACCAATATAGATGGCAAAAGAGTATGTGTAGCAAAAAAATTATTCGGGAAAACCTGTTATGTGGGTGACAATAAAACGTAAAGTCTTTGGTGATAGGGTTCAGTTCTCTTCAGAAGTCCCTGAAATCATATTGAGACAATAGGAAGTGTAGTGAACTCAACACGTTTTTTATTTTTTTATTTTGATGCTAGCTTTTACCAATTTTTCTAGGTTTTCTCCACGCCATCCTTACTTTTTATTGGGGGCATGCTAGTTAACTTTTTTTTTTAAAAGGGCACTTCACCCTGGTGCTCTTTGATCTCTTCCATGTTGTCCAGGTAGATCTTCACCTATCATAGGTTGCATACCCCTGATCTAGACCAATGCAGGGTCCATAGCTCTTCACTGGAAGTGAGGTTGTTAAGGGAAAGTCCACTAATGGAGCGTAGGGGAGAACTATTTGCAAAGGAAGCGGAAGCTCAAGTAAGCAATGCTTTTACTGCCCCCTAGACATGAGCGAGCAGTTAACAACTGTAGTGTGAGTGCAGAACCACTGCAAGCAAGGAGTTTTGGTTCTACTGAACTTACCTTTCAAACCAAAATAATATTCACACAATAGTTTTGCTTCCCAGTGAAAAATCTGTTGTGTCTTAGTTTCAGTGGGGTTGATCTTAGTGAATGAGGTGAAGCTCTTCTATCATCCTATTATGTGCAAGCAATAAAACTATTTTTCTTTGCATTGTGATTGGGTGTTCTTTGAAAAGTGAATTTTCACCACATTCACTATGCTAAGGGAAAATTCCCTTGCACAGTGAACAGCCTATTTACTTTTTGTAAATCAACCCTAATTCAACAATAGCATATACTGTGTAGTGGCAATGAGTTATATTATTAATGAAAAATATTTTTACTCTTGTTAAAAAGGCATACAAAAGTTGATGATTAGTTAACCATTTTTGCTATCTATAAGAATATGATACTAAGGCAATACATGCCTCAGTGTCCATCTATTTCACATATATACACATAGGGGGAGATTTACTAACACTGGTGCATTCAGAATTTGGTGCAACTGTGCATGGTAGCCAGTCAGCTTCTAACTTAAACTTCAGTTAGGCTTTTACTATAAAACCTGGAAGCTGATTGGTTTCCATGCAGAGCTGCACTAGATTTTGCATTAACATCATTGCCTCTTGTCTAGAAACAATTTGTGAAAATGGCACAGACATATGCCCCGTACACACGGTCGGACTTTGTTCGGACATTCCGACAACAAAATCCTAGGATTTTTTCCGACGGATGTTGGCTCAAACTTGTTTTGCCTACACACGGTCGCACAAAGTTGTCGGAATTTCCGATCGACAACCACGCGGTCACGTACACCACGTATGACGAGACTAGAAAAGGCCGGTTCAGAACCAAGCGCGGCACCCTTTGGGCTCCTTTTGCTAATCTCGTGTTAGTAAAAGTTTGGTGAGAGATGATTCGCGCTTTTTCAGACTCGTGGCTTTCAGATCGTTTTCTGCCGTTCAGTTTGTGCTTGTGGGTTTGTATCTGCTCTTCAGTGCGTGCAGTCAGTTCGTATCAGAGTTCTCTGTGTGATCTTGCCTGCTCGTTGCTGTTTTTCAGGTCGCTCTTCACAGGCCTTGCTGTGCTTCAGTGCGTTCTGTTACTTCGTTCTGAGCAGCCGACCGTTTTCTAGCCATGTTTCGTATACGTACTCCTCGTACAGTTCGTGCTGTGCGGGGGCTTGGTGTTGGGGTCCTGACCTTGACACAAGTCCAGTCCATGAACAGGGTGGGGAGGAGTTCATGGACCAAGAATTGGTTGCTTCAGCGTGACCAGTTCTCTCATATGCCTTTGCTCCGTGATCCGTGAGAATAATCCTGATGATTTCAGGAACTTTCTCAGGATGACGGACCCCATGTTTCACCGTTTGTTGGCTTCGCTGACCCCCTATATCAGCAGGCAGGATACCTGCATGAGGCAAGCCATCACTCCGGAGCAGAGGTTGGTCGCTACCCTGCGGTATTTGGCGACAGGGAGAAGCCTGCAGGACCTCAAGTTCTCGACAGGCATCTCCCCCCAGGCTCTTCTTTGTGGACATTTACTGCTTGTGTTTGTTTTAGCTGACCCTGACAGAAATGTGTGGAGTGCAGAAAATGTCGTGATTGTGTAACCTTATACAAAGCACTGTTGGCTGTTATTTACTAAATGCAAAGACACTTTTCACTACAAGTGCACTTGCAACTGCACTGAAACTGCACTTGTAGTGCAAAGTGGATTTGCCCTTAGGAAATTACCCCCATTTTCTTATAAAACAACAATTACATCACCCCAAAAGTGTTGTAGTGTTGAGACAATAATCCACACATTCTTGATGAGCAATCTTTTTAATACCTGCACAATCACATGTGCATTTACCAAAGGTTTTTCTGACAAACCAACATGTTTGTTGTATAACAATTTTTGTGGTGTCATTATCCAAAATCAAAATGTCCATTTTATAGAAAACAGGCATGTGTAAAACCCACAAGAAAGACACAAATCTTGATCTTACAAAGTTCACATTTGGTAGAACTTGAAGGCAATATCAGACATGAGTATTTAGGAACTGTGTTTGATATTGCGTTCAGATGGGGGGAAATCACCCCTGGAAAAGCCAAATTTGGAAGATGCACACAAATTTCACAATGTCAACATGTGCGACCTGCCATCACGGGGGATCAAGGGACGTGTTTTTGGGGAGAAAGCCCTTCCTCAACGCGACTTTATAATTGAGGAAGGGGTTGCACCCCCAAAAGGCGTCCATTGATCTCCCGTGATGGCAGATAGCACATGTTGACACATTGTGTGCATCCTCCAAATTTGGCTTTGGGAAAAATCACAAAAACATTTCGCAATTGTAGCAGACAAAAGAAGAAAGTGATTTGGAGGGGCTTTAAACTCGCCCCAAAACATCAATGATGTTTTTATATTTTGGAATAACATCATTGATGTTTTGCTTGATGTTTTCCAATTGTAAATTACACCCCATGATGTCCCCGATCACGATCTGGGCACTTTCTGATGTGAAAGGATCTTCATCCACAACCTCACGATCACCTAAAAAGAGAGGAAACCTAAAATAAATTAGGTCGAAAAAAAATGCCGCCATCCATCTCTTATCGGAGCCTGTGGTCGCAGACACTCACCTGTTGTGGTGACTACTTCCACCACGTCTTCTTCCTCCTGCTCATCTTGTGTTGGGTGGATTTCCCCTTCTTCCAGGGGGGGGGGTCTCTGGTCTCCTCAGATGAGGGGTGTCCTCCGAGTCTTTTCTCCCCTATGTAAAACAAAAATGGTATAATTAGCACACAGATATTTGATGGCAGAACTAGAAAGATGAAACATTGCTTGGAAGTGGGGTACAATGATCTATTTTAGCAGAGTTCCAAGATGTAGCTTTTTTAGTGTCCTTTGTCAAGCTGCAATACTTTACCTGTTTGGTACAAGCTTCACAGATGTAGCCCCCCCTATAGTATACACTGGAGCACCTGTGTGGCCCCCCTAATAAAAAGGGTGTTCTAGGGTCCCACACTAGTGCTCCAGTGTCCAGATGTGAAAACAGCTGCTGAGTGTCCTCTCCTTACACAGAATCTAGTTTGCATTTCATTCTAGTAACCAAGCCATCTACACAACCCAATTCTTTGAAGACAAGTATAGGGCCTCAAAATGGTGGCCAAATGCATATGGCCTAAACAATGGTATTTTATAGTCCGAAATAAAAATGTGTGATCCGAACGAATAATGTGCCCATGAACATGAAAGTTGCCATTTTAAACTGTACAACAGTTCCTAAAAGCACATGGAGCAGCACGAACGTAATAAACACAAGAACAATAGGAACACAGCACAACTACTTACTTTTTTGCAGCAACTCTCTGGATCTTTCTGTACTGCTCATGTTCTCGTAATTTCAGGTCCGACCACCGCTTCCTGAGCTGATCTTTCGATCGTCGTTCCCTGAATTTCCGGTGCAGACTCCTGACCACTTTCGCCATGATCTTGGCCTTTCGGACATTGTGGTTGGGGTAAGGCCCATACTTTCCATCATAGTCGGCCTTCTTCAGGATGTCCACCATTTCCAACATCTCCCCAAAGGACATATTTGAGTCCTTTAATCTCCTTCTGGATTGGGACGTTTCAGGCTCCGGCCTTTCCTCCTCCTCCTCCTCCTCGTTGCTCCAATTATCAGGATCCTGCTGTCTCTCCGCCATGTGCTCTTCCTCCACTGCGCCGAACGAAAAGGGGCGGGGAATAGAATAGAAAGAACGTCAGGGGCGGGCGGAGTTATACGCATGCGCAGTGTGTATAAATCGTAACGCGCGCGTCTTACGTACGATCTGTGAGTGGAGGAAGGAGCATCGGAGACGCCGATTGTGCTAACGAAGGTAGGATCTAAACTTGGGCCTATACTGCTTCGAAATGGAAGCCTATATTGTAACAAGATTAGGGGAGTTTGGCCTGACATTAGGGTTTGTCTTGTGTTGTGTCTTGCAGAGAAAATGGATGGGTTCAACGACCACAATTTCCTGCCCCTGTTCATAGACAAGTACAGGGAGCTGCCCTGTCTGTGGCAGGTGAGACACCCCCACTATAATCACAAACAGAAGAGGCAGGCAGCGCTGGAGAAACTGCTGGAGTTGGTGAAGCCAGTGGTCCCCACAGCAACCATCCCTTATTTAAAAGCCAAAATTGGTGGCCTGAGGAGCACTTATCTTAGGGAGCGCAAGAAGATCACAGATTCCCAGAGGTCCGGAGCTGCAGCAGATGACATTTATGTCCCCGGGCTGTGGTACTACGAGAGACTGCGATTTCTGTCAGACCACACTGAAGTCAGGGAATCCCTCTCTACTCTTCCTTCCACTCTTCCTTCCATCCCAGCTGAGGCTTCCGATGTCCAACCTGGGCCTTCCAGCCAGGAAGAAGTGGAGGAGCCCAGCTGGAGTCAGGTATAGCATTCTTCTACAGATTTCTGGGCAATAAATAAATGATGTTTACTAGATGTTATTATTGATCATTAATTGCTGATTAAAACAAGTGTTTTACATATCAATAGACAGTAGTGGGCACCAAAAATTGGGACAAGAATGCAAAATGCTGGGCTTAGAAGGATAGTCTGTTATATTTGTTAACATTGAATTTGCAGCAGTCTGGAGGTGAAAATTGTGTGTGATTGATGTAAAAAAAACTAAAACTATGTCCCTTTTTCATACACAGGAAGACCTCAGCCAGGAGGAGGCTGTGGAATGTGGCAGTCAGGAGGAGGCTGGGATTATTAGTGTCAGCCAGGAGGAGGCGGGGATTAGTGGCAGCCAGGAGGAGGCGGGGCTAAGTGTCAGCCAAGAGAAGCCTGGGACAAGTCGCAGCCTGACTGAGTCTCAGGTTCCTCCCCTCCGCCTTCCATACAAAAGGGCCAGGAAGGCCACTCCCAGTCCTGTGCAGGATTCAGCATACAGGCTGATCCGGGAGGCTTCTGCGTCCCTCAGAGCCTTCCCCAGTCCTGAAGAGGCCTTTGCCTGCATGGCTGCCACCAAATTGCTGGGCATGCAGGAGGGCCAACGCAAGATCTCTGAGGACCTGATTTATAAAGTCCTACGTAAGGGGGAGAGTGGGGAACTGACACACAAGACGGATGTCATTGAGATCGACGATCCTCCTCCTCCTCCTGCTGCCACAACTCCACCACCACAGCCAAAGGCTGGAAGGAAGCGTGGAAGGAAGACCAAAGAGTGATGACCCCGGGTTCAGTCTGGTCTGACAAAAGCTGCAGTCTCTCGTATGACCACAGCCTGGGGACACAGATGTCATCTGCTGCTTTCCGGATCTCTGGGACTTCTGGACCAGACTGCCCTCCCTTAGATAAGGACTCCTCAGGCCACCAATTTTGCTTTTAAATAATTGATGGCTGCCCTGGGGGTCCAAGGCTTCGCCCACTTCTGCAGTTTCTCCAGCGTTGCCTCCCTCTTTGTTTATAGTTGTGAGCCCTTAATAAAATTTTTTAGGTAAATTCTACTCTCCTGTGTGTGTTTTCATCCAAAAAGGACAGTTTGTTGGTGACGATTCAGGTACATTTCTAAAGTACAATGTTAAATTAACAAGGGACAACAACACCAAACAATCTCCTACAGATTAAATAGAACAACATATCAATGGTGTTGTGGGAACTTGTCACAAAAAACACAAACATTTTCGGGAGTACAAATCAAAATCACCAAAAAAAAAAATTAAAAAAGAGACACAAAAAAAGATTCTACATTAAAGTAACAAAAAAAAAAAAATGATGTTGTCAGATGTGAGAAATCAAAATATATTGAGGGAATCCCCGATAAATAGTAACGAAAGAAGTTTGTGAGAAGTGTGTGTGAATATGAGCATCAAAACGACTTAATTCTTGTCACATTATAAAGAAGAAGAGAGTGCGCTGTATTAAACCATTTTGAACATTGCAGCATGAC
Source organism: Aquarana catesbeiana (assembly GCF_042186555.1). Classification (NCBI taxonomy): domain Eukaryota; kingdom Metazoa; phylum Chordata; class Amphibia; order Anura; family Ranidae; genus Aquarana; species Aquarana catesbeiana. Next base: position 208,521,485 of record NC_133331.1, on the reverse strand, counting down.
GAAAGTGCTGTATCCATTGCGAACGCTAAGTTTACAAGAACGAGCTGTCCCATGTCGGAATTTCTTCTGAGCATGCGTGGCACTTTGTGCGTCGGAACAGGCCACACACGGTCGGAATTGACGCGATCGGATTTTGTTGTCGGAAAATTTTATCTCCTGCTGTCCAACTTTGTATGTCGGAAAATCCGATGGAAAATGTCCGATGGAGCCCACACACGGTCGGAATTTCTGACAACACGCTCCGATCGGACAATGTCCATCGGAAAATCCGACCGTGTGTACGGGGCAATAGACTTTCTAATGATATATGATAACCCAGGACGTAGCCGCACACAGAGTATGTATCAATTTCTCAATGTATCAATTTCTTCAATGTTTTTGGAAACAGTAGGCACATTTTCAGGCTTGGCTGGCAGTCAAGCCTGGGTGTGTTTTGATCTGGGTTGGGAGTGACAGAGCAGAGCTGGGTGACTCACAGGCAGCATCATCAAGACCTCCCACTTCTTTCCAGAATGTTCTAGTGTTTTATGGAAAGGAAGGAGGAGAGGGGAGGTGGCGCTGTCTGGGGTGTTATGAGGAGCCCTGAACAATCCCCAACCTGGATTGGCAGGGGACAGGTCTCCCTAAAAACTTAGGGTCAGCTCAGCTGGGGAGGAGTTGTTCGGGTGGAAGCTGGAGATAGAGTGTTAGGCTGACTGGGCCTTGGAGGGAGCTCCCCAATCTAGGGGGGGTGACCTTGGGCCTGGGGCTCGGGTGCGGACAGGTCCCTTCTCATGACATATGGAGGTGTCCTGGAGAGGTGGCACGGGAGCAAGAGAGGACAGTGGGAGAGCACTGCCAGGCAAAGTCTCCAGGAGAGTAACAACAGGTCACAGTCAACAGGTCGACACACAGTCGGGAGAGGACTGGGGAGGCAGGAGATTGCAGTCTGGGATGGGTGCAGAGTCCGTGGAGTGGACTGTGGTGGCACGGGCAGTGGAGAGAGGCAACTGCAACCAGGAGGGCTGGCAGGGCCTGAAGAGATGGTGCTGGGAGCAGTAACCACATGTAGGACAGCTAACACCAATGACTACCATATTTGCTATACCATAGGGGCCTGCGCTCCCGGCCTGCAAAGGGCACCTGCTTTAGGCCTGGCTGAGCCAGTGTCAGGCGTACAAATCGGTGCTAGCTGGTCCAGGAAGAGTAAACCAGTGATGTGCTGGAGTATTGAGGAGCGATAGTCTGCAAGCAAATGATGTGCTGGAGTTTAAAACTTATTAGAGGTGTATATAGTTAATCCCAAATATATTTTATGCAGTCAGATGGTGGGCATCTCATTAATATCCCATCCCCATCCAAGTTTATTTCCCTCAATAAAAAAATAAAACAAAGTTTAAGGACTGGTTTTCTTCCTGAGGGTGAATGAGAACTGTGTGCCTGGCTGGGTAGAGTGACAAACAGACCACATTACTCAGAAGTAGGGATGAGCTTCGTGTTCGAGTCGAACCCAAGTTCGACTCGAACATCGTCTGTTCGCCCGTTCGCCGAATTGTGAACGATATGGGCCGTTCGCACCAAATTCGTGTGGCGCGTCACGGCCCATAATTCACTGCGGCGTCGCAGTGCATTGCTGGCTGATGATTGTCCAAGCATGCACTGTGACCCGCATGCTTGGCCAATCACAGCACCATCTGAACAGAGAGCTGTAATTGGCCAAAGCCAAGGAGGCTTTGGCCAATTATGGCTCAGGGGACTTAGTACACGCCCCACACTGTATAAGGCTGCCTACACGGCGGCCCTGTGTAGTGTGTGTTCCGGCGTTGAGATAGACAGAGAGACAGTGTAATTCGATTTAAGTTAGATTAGGCAGGACAGTCAGTGAGTTAGCTGCAATTACAGTGTATTGTGTATATATATGCATCCCAGGTGATTATATATATATATATATATATATATATATATATATATATATATATATATATATATATATATATATATACACACATACATACACATATACACTGTATTCAGTTTAGCTAGATCCGTTCCTGTTATCTTGCTACTGACAGGCAGGCTTGTCTTGTTACAGTATTTACAGCTACCTGAAGAAAATTGCTGGTGTTCTTTTGATCCTATTAGTACCACAGTCAGGCAGCTAGACTATTTACTGTTAGTGTAGTGCATCCTCCTCACAGTGTTCAGTTAAAGCTACAAGTTAGTTTAGTGTGACCTCTGCACAGTGTTCAGCTAAAACTATAAGTTAGTGTAGTGCGTCCTCCTCACAGTGCTCAGCTAAAGCTACAAGTTAGTGTAGTGTGTCCTCCTCACAGTGTTCAGCTAAAACTACAAGTTAGTGTAGTGCGACCTCTGCACAGTGTTCAGCTGAAGCTACAAGTTAGTGTAGTGTGTCCTCCTCACAGTGTTCAGCTAAAACTACAAGTTAGTGTAGTGCGTCCTCCTCACAGTGTTCAGCTAAAGCTACAAGTTAGTGTAGTGCGTCCTCCTCACAGTGTTCAGCTAAAGCTACAAGTTAGTGTAGTGCGCCCTCCTCACAGTGTTCAGCTAAAACTACAAGTTAGTGTAGTGCGAACTCTGCACAGTGTTCAGCTAAAGCTACCTGTAGAAGGTTGGTGGTGTTTTCCTGATCCTATCACTACAGCAGGCAGCTAAATAAGCTACAAGTTAGTGTAGTGCGTCCTCCTCACAGTGTTCAGCTAAAACTACAAGTTAGTGTAGTGCGACCTCTGCACAGTGTTCAGCTAAAGCTACAAGTTAGTGTAGTGCGACCTCTACACAGTGTTCAGCTAAAGCTACAAGTTAGTGTAGTGCGACCTCTACACAGTGTTCAGCTAAAGCTACCTGTAGAAGGTTGGTGGTGTTTTCCTGATCCTATCACTACCGCAGGCAGCTAAATAAGCTACAAGTTAGTTTTTTGCGAGCTCTCCACAGTGTTCAGCTAAAGCTACCTGTAGATGGTTGGTGGTGTTTTCCTGATCCTATCACTACCGCAGACAGCTAAATAAGCTACAAGTTAGTGTAGTGCGAGCTCTGCACAGTGTTCAGCTTAAGCTACCTGTAGAAGGTTGGTGGTGTTTTCCTAATCCTATCACTACCGCAGACAGCTAAATAAGCTACAAGTTAGTGTAGTGCGAGCTCTGCACAGTGTTCAGCTAAAGCTACCTGTAGAAGGTTGGTGGTGTTCTCATACTACAGGCAGGCAGTTGATTTTGCTAGCTGCAGTATCTCTCTATATATATCTATCTATCTATCTATCTAGATATCTATCTATCTATCTAGATATCTATCTATCTATCTAGATCTCTATCTATCTATCTAGATCTCTATCTATCTATCTAGATATCTATCTATCTATCTAGATATCTATCTATCTATCTATCTATCTATCTATCTATCTATCTATCTATCTATCTATCTATCTATCTATCTATCTATCTAGATATCTATCTATCTATCTATCTATCTATCTATCTATCTATCTATCTATCTATCTATCTATCTATCTATCTATCTATCTATCTATCTATATCCCAGCTTAGTGCAGCTACAGGCCATTAGTATGTCTGGAAGGCCAACAAGGAGAGGCAGACAGTCACAAGCCAATAAAAGAGGGCAAGCAGGCTCTGTGTCTAGAGGCAACAGTGCTGGTCGTGGAGATGATGCATCCTCAACAGCACGTGGCCGTGGGACACGCCTGGCCTTTTTTCGGCAGCTGGCCGTGTTGAGCCGCAACATGCGGAAGACTTGGTCGAGTGGATGACCAAGCCATCCTCATCCTCCTCATCCTCTCTCACCCATGCTCAGGGTACTTTGTCTGGCAAAGCAGCTGCCAATGCGGCCTCTTCCCTTGGCTCAATGGCATCAGTGACTCCTTCCCTAGCCCCACCATGTCCTCCTGAGGAGTCCCTCGAACTGTTTGACCACAGTGTTGGGTACATGCTCCAGGAGTAGGGATGAGCCGAACACCCCCCTGTTCGGTTCGCACCAGAACATGCGAACAGGAAAAAAGTTCGTTCGAACATGCGAACACCGTTAAAGTCTATGGGACACGAACATGAATAATCAAAAGTGCTAATTTTAAAGGCTTATATGCAAGTTATTGTCATAAAAAGTGTTTGGGGACCTGGGTCCTGCCCCAGGGGACATGGATCAATGCAAAAAAAAGTTTTAAAAACGGCCGTTTTTTCAGGAGCAGTGATTTTATTAATGCTTAAAGTCAAACAATAAAAGTGTAATATCCCTTTAAATTTCGTACCTGGGGGGTGTCTATAGTATGCCTGTAAAGGGGCCCATGTTTCCTGTGTTTAGAACAGTCTGACAGCAAAATGACATTTTGAAGGAAAAAACTCATTTAAAACTACCCGCGGCTATTGCATTGCCGACAATACACATAGAAGTTCATTGATAAAAACGGCATGGGAATTCCCCAAAGGGGAACCCCGAACCAAAGTTAAAAAAAAAATATGACGTGGGAGTCCTCCTAAATTCCATACCAGGCCCTTCAGGTCTGGTATGGATATTAAGGGGAACCCCGGCCAAAATTAAAAAAAAAAATGACGTGGGGTTCCCCCTAAATTCCATACCAGACCCTTCAGGTCTGGTATGGATTTTAAGGGGAACCCCGCGCCAAAAAAAAAAAAAAAAAACGGCGTGGGGTCCCCCCAAAAATCCATACCAGACCCTTATCCGAGCACGCAACCTGGCAGGCCGCAGGAAAAGAGGGGGGGACGAGAGTGCGGCCCCCCCTCCCTCCTGAACCATACCAGGCCACATGCCCTCAACATTGGGAGGGTGCTTTGGGGTAGCCCCCCAAAACACCTTGTCCCCATGTTGATGAGGACAAGGGCCTCATCCCCACAACCCTGGCCGGTGGTTGTGGGGGTCTGCGGGCGGGGGGCTTATCGGAATCTGGAAGCCCCCTTTAACAAGGTGACCCCCAGATCCCGGCCCCCCCCTGTGTGAAATGGTAAGGGGGTACATAAGTACCCCTACCATTTCACGAAAAAAGTGTCAAAAATGTTAAAAATGACAAGAGACAGTTTTTGACAATTCCTTTATTTAAATGCTTCTTCTTTCTTCTATCTTCCTTCATCTTCTGGTTCTTCTGGTTCTTCTGGCTCTTCTGGTTCTTCCTCCGGCGTTCTCGTCCAGCATCTCCTCCGCGGCGTCTTCTATCTTCTTCTCCTCGGGCCGCTCCGCATCCATGGCATAGGGGGGAGGCTCCTGCTCTTCTCTTCTTCTTTTCTTCTCTTCTGTTCTTCTTCATTTTCTTCTCCGGGCCGCTCCGCAATCCATGCTGGCATGGAGGGAGGCTCCCGCTGTGTGACGGCGCTCCTCGTCTGACAGTTCTTAAATAACCGGGTGGGCGGGGCCACCCGGTGAACCCCGCCCCCCTCTGACGCACGGTGACTTGACGGGACTTCCCTGTGATGTCACGGGGAATGCCACAGGGAAGTCCCGTCAAGTCACCGTGCGTCAGAGGGGGGCGGGGTCACCGGGTGGCCCCGCCCCCCGTTATTTAAGAACTGTCAGACGAGGAGCGCCGTCACACAGCGGGAGCCTCCCTCCATGCCAGCATGGATTGCGGAGCGGCCCGGAGAAGAAAATGAAGAAGAACAGAAGAGAAGAAAAGAAGAAGAGAAGAGCGGGAGCCTCCACCCTATGCCATGGGTGCGGAGCGGCCCGAGGAGAAGAAGATAGAAGACGCCGCGGAGGAGATGCTGGACGAGAACGCCGGAGGAAGAACCAGAAGAGCCAGAAGATGAAGGAAGATAGAAGAAAGAAGAAGCATTTAAATAAAGGAATTGTCAAAAACTGTCTCTTGTCATTTTTAACATTTTTGACACTTTTTTCGTGAAATGGTAGGGGTACTTATGTACCCCCTTACCATTTCACACAGGGGGGGGCCGGGATCTGGGGGTCACCTTGTTAAAGGGGGCTTCCAGATTCCGATAAGCCCCCCGCCCGCAGACCCCCACAACCACCGGCCAGGGTTGTGGGGATGAGGCCCTTGTCCTCATCAACATGGGGACAAGGTGTTTTGGGGGGCTACCCCAAAGCACCCTCCCAATGTTGAGGGCATGTGGCCTGGTACGGTTCAGGAAGGAGGGGGGCCGCACTCTCGTCCCCCCCTCTTTTCCTGCGGCCTGCCAGGTTGCGTGCTCGGATAAGGGTCTGGTATGGATTTTTGGGGGGACCCCACGCCGTTTTTTTTTTTTTTTTGGCGCGGGGTTCCTCTTAAAATCCATACCAGACCTGAAGGGTCTGGTATTGAATTTAGGGGGAACCCCACGTCATTTTTTTTTTTTTAATTTTGGCCGGGGTTCCCCTTAATATCCATACCAGACCTGAAGGGCCTGGTATGGAATTTAGGGGGACTCCCACGTCATTTTTTTTTTTTAATTTTGGTTCGGGGTTCCCCTTTGGGGAATTCCCATGCCGTTTTTATCAATGAACTTCTATGTGTATTGTCGGCAATGCAATAGCCGCGGGTAGTTTTAAATGAGTTTTTTCCTTCAAAATGTCATTTTGCTGTCAGACTGTTCTAAACACAGGAAACATGCGCCCCTTTACAGACACACTATAGACACCCCCCAGGTACGAAATTTAAAGGGATATTACACTTTTATTGATTGACTTTAAGCATTATTAAAATCACTGCTCCTAAAAAAACGTCCGTTTTTAAAACTTTTTTTTGCATTGATCCATGTCCCCTGGGGCAGGACCCAGGTCCCCAAACACTTTTTATGACAATAACTTGCATATTAGCCTTTAAAATTAGCACTTTTGATTTCTCCCATAGACTTTTAAAGGGTGTTCCGCGGCATTCGAATTTGCCGCGAACACCCCAAATTGTTCGCTGTTCGGTGAACTTGCGAACAGCCAATGTTCGAGTCGAACATGAGTTCGACTCGAACTCGAAGCTCATCCCTATCCAGGAGGATGCACAGCATTTAGAAGGCTCTGATGATGATACTGAGCTAGATGAAGGCAGTAACATGAGCACGGACAGAGGGGGTGCCCAAGAAGGACAGCAATCTGGCAGTCATGCTCCCCCTGCTGCAGCATACTGCCAGGTTTGCTCCAGTGATGAGGAGGGAGGGGATGATGAGGTCACTGACTCAACGTGGGTGCCTGATAGGAGAGAGGAGGAGGAGGAGGCACATCACCAACAAGGCAGGATGCCCTCCAGGGGCCAGCCTAAGGGCAGCACACTGACTGCATCACACCCCAAAGCTCCTCATGTGCAGGGCGCTGCTGTCTCTGCACGTTATTATTATATATGGTGTGGGCCTTTTTGGAGACGAGTGCATCAGATCGCACCGCTGCTATTTGCAACATATGTCTCAAGCGTATCTCGCGTGGCCAAAACATCTCCCGCTTGGACACCACATGCTTGACCAGACATATGTTGACCTGCCATGCAGTTCGTTGGCAAGCGTATCTAAAAGACCCACACCAAAGAACAAAGAGGACCTCTCCTTGCTCCTCATCAGCTGAGATCTCCAACCCCACTATACCTTCAGTCCTCTCTGAGACCTGCACTGAGAGGAATGAAGGTGCAGAATTAGGTGTGTCACAGCCAAGTACTTGTGGGCAATCTGCTTTCGGTACACCGACGTCAGATTGTACCAGGCAAATTTCCCTGCCCCAGCTGCTGCACAGCCGAAAGAAGTTCGCTCCCAGCCATCCACACGCCCAGCGGTTGAATGCTAGCTTGGCAAAATTGCTAGCACTTCAACTGCTGCCTTTTCAGTTGGTAGACTCTGCCCCCTTCCGTGAGTTTGTGGAATGTGCGGTTCCTTAGTGGCAGGTACCCAAACGCCACTTTTTCTCATGGAAGGCGATTCCGGCTCTCTACCGGCATGTGTAAGGCAATGTCCATGCCTTGCTGGACAGGGCAGTCAGCGGTAAGGTGCATATTACCGCTCACTCATGCAGCAGGCATGGACAGGGACGTTACCTAAGTTTCACCGCGCATTGGGTGACTCTGCTGGAAGCTGGGAAGGATGCAGGACAAGGTGCAGTAGTGTTGAAGGTTGTTTTGCCACCACGCCTCCAAAATGCCACTACTAATGATTGTGACACACCTCTCTCCTCCACCCCCTCCTCTTCTTCTTCCTCCATGGCCTCTTCCTGTGCTTTGTCCTCGGAACCAGTGGTGCTCAGTAGGCGTTCAAGGGGCTACGCAAGTACGCAGGCCAAAAGATGCCATGCGGTGCTTGAGCTGGTGTGCTTGGGGGACAGGAGCCACACTGGGGCAGAGGTTCTGTCAGCTCTGCAGGGGCAGGTTCAGAGGTGGTTGATGCCACTCCAACTCTAAGGCAGGAATGGTGGTTTGCGACAATGGCACCAACCTCCTCTCCGCCCTCCGACAGGGACAACTGACCCATGTGCCCTGTTTGGCTCAAGTCCTTAACTTGGTGGTGCAACGGTTCTTGGGCAGGTACCCAGGCTTACAGGATGTCCTGAGGCAGGCCAGGAAAGTCTGTGTGAATTTCCGCCGGTCATATAATGCCAGTGCTCGGCTGGCAGACCTCCAAAAGGAATTTAACCTGCCCAAGAACCGCCTAATCTGTGACATGCCCACCAGGTGGAACTCAATGTTGGCCATGCTGCAGTGGCTGCACACGCAGCAGAGGGCCATCAATGAGTACTTGTGTGACTATGGCACCAGGACAGGGTCAGGGGAGCTTGTTTTTTTTTCCCCACGCCAGTGGGTCATGATCAGGGATGCATGCACTGTCCTGTCACCATTTGAGGAGGCCACGAGGATGGTGAGCAGTGGCAGTGCATGCATCAGTGACACTGTCCCCCTTGTCCACCTGTTGGAGCACACGCTGCATGGAATAATGGACAGGACACTTGAGGCAGAACAGAGGCAGGAAGAGGAGGACTTCCAGCTCTCAAGGCCCCCTTTATCCAGACAGTGTTCCTGCGTGCCCGCCGATCACACAGGAAGAGGATGAGGAGGAGCATCAGCAGCAGTCTTTAAGGGATCAGTCCCAAGAAACACATGGACTTGAACGTGGCTGGGAGGAGGTGGCTGCAGACCATGTTGTCCTTAGTGACCCAGAGGACTCCGGACCGAATGCCTCAGCAAACCTACGCTGCATGGCCTCCCTGATCCTGCAAAGCCTGCGTAAGGATCTTCGTATTTGTGGTATCAAGGAGAAGGACCAATACTGGCTGGCAACCCTCCTTGATCCACGTTACAAGGGTATGGTTGCGGACCTTATTTTGCCATCGCAGAGGGAGCAGAGGATGAAATGTCTTCGGGAGGCCTTGCAGAAAGGTCTGTGCAATGCGTTCCCAGAGACTGGGAGGTTACAAACTCCTATTTCTGGACAACGCGTTGCTGAGGCTTCGGTCAAAGAAGGAGCGGTGGAGAAGGTGGCCGTCTGACTGATGCGTTCAGACAATTTTTTAGTCCGCAGCCCCAAGGTATGATCGGTTCCAGCAACCATCGCCAGCGTCTGTTTTACATGGTGCAGGAATACCTAGGGGCAAGATCTGACTTGGACACCTTTCCCACCGAAAATCCCCTGGGTTACTGGGTCTTGAGGATGGATCACTGGCCAGAGCTTGCACAGTATGCAATTGAGCTACTGGCCTGTCCTGCATTCAGCGTTCTTTCGGAATGCACATTCAGTGCTGCTGGAGGCTTTGTAACCGATCACAGGGTGCGTCTGTCCACCGACTCGGTCGATTGACTGACCTTCATAAGAATTAATCAGTCTTGGATCACCACCAGCTACCAAGCACCTGATGCTGATGTAACCGAATAATTTTTTTTAAATCTCAGATCCCTTCAAAGACTGCCTATGCTGATGCTGAGTGACTATCCTGAGTAATTATCCTCTTCCTCCTCAATGATCATGCTGATAGCTTGTAAGAACATTTTAGGTTCTGGGCGCTGCCACCAGTGCCTAAGGCCCAATTTTTCAGCCCCTGTTTAACAGGGGCATGTAATTACAATTTTTGATGCAATACTTTGCAGCAGGGCTTGTTCCTGTGTTCCAACTAGAGTATCTGTGAGGGGTTGCAGTGTTGTGGCACCAGCACCAGTGCCTAAGGCCCAATTTTTCAGCCCCTGTTCAACAGGGGCATGTAATTACAATTCTTGATCTAATATTTCACAGCAGGGCCCGTTTCAGCGCCCACCAAGATTAACTGTGAGGACTTATGCCCCGTAAACACGGTCGGACATTGATCAGACATTCTGACAACAAAATCCTAGGATTTTTGCCGATGGATGTTGGCTCAAACTTGTCTTGCATACACACGGTCACACAAAGTTGTCGGAAAATCCGATCATTCTGAACGCGGTGACGTAAAACACGTACGTCGGGACTATAAACGGGGCAGTAGCCAATAGCTTTCATCTCTTTATTTATTCTGAGCATGCGTGGCACTTTGTGCGTCGGATTTGTGTACACACGATCGGAAATTCCGACAACGGATTTTGTTGTCGGAAAATTTTATAGCCTGCTCTCAAACTTTGTGTGTCGGAAAATCCGATGGAAAATATGTGATGGAGCCTACACATGGTCGGAATTTCCGACAACAAGGTCCTATCACACATTTTTCGTCGGAAAAAATGAGCACTTTTGATTTAAAATGAGCACTTTTGATTTAGAACGTTATAGTCCCATAGACGTCAATGGGGTTCTAACGTTCATGCAAATTTTCAGTCCGTTCGCAGGTTCTGGTGCGAACCGAACCGGGGGGTGTTCGGCTCATCCCTACTCAGAAGCCCTCAAGAGGGTACCGCAACACATAGAATGCATGAAGTTAAAAAACCTTATGCGTTTACACTCATTTTAACGTGATCTGTTTACCAGCTAATTTATAGTGATGAGGTTTAAGCCTAGCACACATGGGCCGAATGTCTGGCGACATTGGCCGGTTCAACAGTAACTGACCGCCATTTGGCCCGTGTGTATGGCAGTCAGTCCGACAGAGGCTGTTCTGTCGAAGGGTCATGAACCAAAAAAGTGTGATAGACAGCTCCCGATTAGCATTCTCAGCCAATGGCTGAGAGCGCTGACTGGAGTGTTCTGAGGCAGTCTCCCTATAGCACAGCAGGGAAGGTCGCAGAACTAACATTGAATTGTTAGTACATCGGCTCAAACCTGAGCCATCAGTTTTCTTGGTTCAACCCGTTGGGTTGAACCAAAAAAAAACTAGTAGTGTTGTCAGCACTATTGGGGTTAAACATAATTAATTCCTAATGCCTATGCATATCATATTTTTCCTATATCTTTATGAGCAGTTTAGGAGCCATCTTGTTCAATTTTTTTTTAGGAGGTTAAATTAAGTTCATGCTTGTGGACAGAGATGTTTGTAAGAGACTTTAAGGCTCCTTGCATATCATCCTAGATCGTAAATTAAGGCTCTGGACACTTATGCCCTGTACACATGATCGGACGTTGAGTGGACATTCTGACAACAAAATCCATGGATTTTTTTCCACGGATGTTGGCTCAAACTTGTCTTGCATACACACGGTTGCACAAAGTTGTCTGAAAATCCGATCATTCTGAACGATGTGACATAAAACACGTACGTTGGAACTATAAATGGGGCAGTAGCCAAAAGCTTTCGTCTCTTAATTTATTATGAGCATGCGTGGCACTTTGTGCGTTGGATTTGTGTACACACGATCGGAATTTAACCGATCGGATTTTGTTGTCGGAAAATTTTATATCCTGCTCTCAAACTTTGTGTGTCAGAAATTCCGACGGAAAAAGTCCAATGGAGCCCACACACGATCGGAATTTCCGACAACACAATCCGATCGCACTTTTTCCGTCTGAAAATCCGACCGTGTGTACAGGGCATAAGACAAATAAACAATATAAGGTCCATGGGCTGGTGTGTATTGTAAGAGACCAATGTCTCATATTTCAAGAGAATCATGAGTTGAAACACATATTTTTTTTTTCTTTTTATGACTGAGAGAAGGGACTAAAAAAACCACCATAGGAAACAAGTATTATTCATTATAAGCAAGTATATGCATAATTAATTGAATAATCTCACTTATTTGGATTTATGTATTTTTATAATGTACCACATTTTTTTTATACTATGTTTATTTGTAACCATTGATAAACAGATATAAATTGAATATAGCATGTTTGTAAGGCTATGACAAGTTTTAAAGTATAGAAACTATGTTTGTGATATAATCATTAGAGGGTTAAGTACCACATTACTCAACTTAAGGAATTTAAAGGAAAAGGTAATTTATGTTGGTTTCACATTTTGAAAAGCCATATATATATAAGTTTATGCCAGAAAGTCTCGAAAATTTGACATATCTGTCACGAGGTAGAGAATAAATATCATAGTTTATTGTGTTCTTAATAGATTAAGTCAAAAGGTTATTCAGGAATGAAATTTGGTATGTTAGAAACATTTTTATGTCGATTGTAATACAACACTGCCCCCTATTGACCACTGTGAATAAAGGTTCGATATTGCCCCTATAAGTTTTGGGCAGGAAATTACATGTGTTTGAGGTCATTCATGACATGAAAGGCATCCCCTGTGGGGATATAGAGTGTATACACATGACAGAAGGAATGATTGAAACAACAGAAGGAGAGAGAGCAGGAGGAAAACAGAACTTAAAAATATATGAATGGTAGAGATCTCCTTTGGGGATACACAGCTGATATCTCTCAAAACAAAAGTTTCTTAGATCACCAGTAATGTATTAATTTTTTATTCTGTCTATTGATAATTGAAGTATATTAGCATATACATGGCTTAACCATTAAATCTTTGTGGCACAGCATTGGAATTGTGTTATTTCTACCTGCAGCATGACATCATTATATTCCAATTATAAGAGAAATACACATCTTTGTATATCTCTACAAAAGCTAATTCCAAAGTCAGTAGCAATGGTTTGTTATGATGTACCACTAAATGGCGGCCTGCGGTCAGCGTCCAGTCCGAGCTGCTGCTCTTTCTGGATCACCGCAATCGCGCCATTTAGTTGCCGCTTTTGTCCCCAGCCTCCTCTGCTATCATTAGCAGAGTAGAGAGGAGCACACGGCGGGAGGTGGGACAATTCTGGACTGGGGGCGGGACCAGTACTGCGTGGAGAGAGGTAGCTGCCTGTCAAGTTAATCAGGAGGTGATTGGCTGCTAGGAAGTGGTCCTAGCAGCCAATCACCAGTTCGCTGATGTGAAAAGTCAACTCAGCAGCTCCCGCACCCCGCCCAGTGCTGCTGTGCCTTCAGTTTAGGATTGTTCTGCCTCCTGTTCTCCACTCTGTGAAAGGTAGGAGAGTGAAGGAAGGAAAATATATGGAACTGTGAAGGATGGGGAGCAGGGGAATGGGGGCAGTGCTGTGTGGGCGTGATATTTGAAGGGGGCAATACTGTGTGGGGTGATATGTGAAGGGGGCAATACTGTGTGTGGAGGTGATATGTAAAGGGTAGCAATACTATGTGTGGGGGTGATATGTAAAGGGTGGCAATACTGCATGGGGGGATATGTGAAGGGGGCAATACTGTGCGTGGGAGGATATGTGAAGGGGGCAATAATGTTTGGGGGGTCATGTAAAGGGGCAATACTGTGTGGGGTAAAATATGAAGGGGGCAATGCTGTGTGGGTGATATGTGAAGGGGGGGTAATACTGTATGGGGTGATATGTGAAGGGGGCAGTACTGTGTGGGGTGATATATGAAGGGGGGCAGTACTGTGTGGGGTGATATGTGAAGGGGGGCAATACTGTGGTGGGGAAGATGTGAAGGGGACAAGCAGCTGTGCACAAAATGAGGTGCTGCACAGAACATGTGTAGGGGTACCATTGACTCTTAAACGCACTGAAATGCAAGATGCAATTTCCCGCACACGGAAATTGCATGGTACAAACACACCATGCAGTTTCCATGCGGCTGCATTTTTAAAAAGGTGTCAGGACCTTTTCCCAGCAGAAAATGCAGGCACAGCTACAATGTAAAGTAGTGAGTGTACAACTTGTATAACAGTGTAAATTTGCTGACCCTTCAAAATAACTCAACATGCATCTCTTAATGTCTAAACCGCTGGCAACAAAAGTGAGTACACCCCTAAGTGAAAATGTCCAAATTGGGCCCAATTAGCCATTTTCCCTCCCCAGTGTCATGTGTCTCATTAGTGTTACAAGGTCTCAGGTGTGAATACACCGCACACTGCATCAAATTGGTCTGTATAGCTGTTGTCCCAGAAGGAAGCCTCTTCTAAAGATGATGCACAAGAAAGCCCGCAAACAGTTTGCTGAAGACAAGCAAACTAAGGACATGGATTACTGGTACCATGTCCTGTGGTCTGATGAGACCAAGATAAACGTATTTGGTTCAGATGGTGTCAAGCGCGTGTGGCGGCAACCAGGTGAGGAGTACAAAGACACATGTGTCTTGCCTACAGTCAAGCATGGTGGTTGGAGTGTCATGGTCTGGGGCTGCATGAGTGCTACCGGAACTGGGGAGCTACAGTTCATTGAGGGAACCATGAATGCCAACATGTACTGTGACATCCTAAAGCAGAGCATGATTCCCTCCCTTCGGAGACTGGGCCACAGGGCAGTATTCCAACATAACTACCCCAAACACACCTCCAAGATGACCACTGCCTTGATAAAGAAGCTGAGGGTAAAGGTGATGGACTGGCCAAGCATGTCTCCAGACCTAAACCCTAGTGAGCATCTGTGAGGCATCCTCAAATGGAAGGTGGAGCAGCGCAAGGTCTCTAACATCCACCAGCTCCGTGATGTCATCATGGAGGAGTGGAAGAGGACTCCAGTGGCAACCTGTGAAGCTCTGGTGAACTCCATGCCCAAGAGGGTTAAGGCAGTGCTGGAAAATAATGGTGGCCACACAAAATATTGACACTTTGGACCCAATTTGGACATTTTCACTTAGGGGTGTACTCACTTTTGTTGCCAGCGGTTTAGACATTAATGGCTGTGTGTTGAGTTATTTTGAAGGGACAGCAAATTTACACTGTTATACAAGTTGTACACTCACTACTTTACATTGTAGCAAAGTGTCATTTCTTCAGTGTTGTCACATGAAAAGATATAATAAAATATTTACAAAAATGTGAGGGGTGTAAATCACTTTTGTCAGATACTGTATGTATAACCGCCTGCCGACCGCCGGCCGTCAATTGACAGCCAGGCGGCGCAGCTCTCGTTGCGGGTGGACGTCATATGACGTCCTCGCTTTCTTAGGCCACCAGGGGGCGCGCGCGCGCCGCCGGCGGCGATCGCGCGCGCCCGCTGTGTCACTAGGCACCCGGTGCACGTGCCCGGCGGCCGCGATGTCCGCCGGGCACCCGCGATTACCGGTAACACAGCAGGACCGTGGATCTGTGTGTGTAAACACACAGATCCACGGTCCTGTCAGAGGAGAGGAGACCGATGGTGTGTTCCCAGTACAGAGGAACACCGATCGGTCTCCTCCCCTAGTGAGTCCCCACCCCCTACAGTTAGAATCACTCCCCTAGCAACACAGTTAACCCCTCCATCACCACCCAGTTTTAACCCCTTCACTGCCTGTCACATTTATACAGTAATCAATGCATTTTTATAGCACGGATCGCTGTATAAATGTGAATGGTCCCAAATATGTGTCAAAAGTGTCCGATGTGTCCGCCGCAATATCGCAGTCACAATAAAAATCGCAGATCGCCGCCATTACTAGTAAAAAAATAAAAAAAAATTAAAATTTGTTTTAAAGAAAAAAAAATTGGATATTTATTATCGCAAAAGGTAAAAATTATTGTGTTTTTTTTAAAACTTGTCACTCTTCTTTTGTTTATAGCGCAAAAAATAAAAACCGCAGAGGTGATCAAATACCACTAAAAGAAAGCTCTATTTGTGGGGAAAAAAACGATAACAATTTCATTTGGGTCGAGTGTTGTATGACCGCAAAATTGTCATTCAAAGTGCGACAGCGCTGAAAGCTGAAAAATGGCTTGGGCAGGAAGGGGGAGAAAATGCACTGTATTGAGGTGGTTAAACATAAAATTCATCAGAGAATTATCTTTACCGTAAATAAATATTGGTAAATTACCAAACTCTGTGCACAGTATAACATTTTGTCCGTGCATTTTTAAAGTGTAGGCTTGAAGGTTTATTTGTTTGAGAAGAAATCACATGTTGAATCAACACCTAGTTTGTTTTCATAGTCTGGAAAGCCACGGAAAGTTATTTACAAAGCCGTCATGTAGTGTTGAGACATGGTCTTTTTTATTAAGAGCTTGTGGTAAATTTCTCATCATCTGTATCACCAATATAATTGATATTTGAATTTATATTTTTTGTATATCACCAATTATATTTGATATTATTTTGCATTGAATTTTTAGTTAATAAATATATATATTTTAGTACATTGCTGTATTATTTTTGTCTTCAAACTAGCATGGATAAACCCATTTAAATTATTTGGTTGATTTGTGGAAAGACATGAAAATCTACATAATCATAGAATATTTTCAGAGAATTACAAGATGAACAGATGCTGGACACAGAGGAAAAAAGAAGAGCGAGGGTGAAGAAAGTATTACCAAATGCTCTTACCTACAAGTAAAATGGGTATGTAATTTAATGATGTTATTAACAAACAAGTGTTAATAACATCATTAAAATACATACCCATTTTACGTTTAGGTAAGAGCGTTTGGTAAAACTTTCTACACCCGCGCTCTTATTTTACCTCTGCATCCAGCATCTGTTCATTTTGTAATTCTCTTTTTTCTATTAGAGACCTCTGCGTATGTAACTTCTCCTGATGAGTGGATATTCTCCAAGAAACGCGTAGAGCCCCAGCCTTATGCTACACCATATAATCATGTGATCTTGAGATTCCATATTATGAATGATATTATGAAATTTTACCCTCAATTATTATTATTATTAACAGAATCATGCCATCCATGAATTGGAACAATTGTATCACCATATACCAATGTATTTATTACCCATTGATTGCTTATGAATTATGTCATTATCATGCCTAATAAATATCCATCTTCAGGTGATTTTACATTTTTATTTTCTTAGCTGTGCTTCATTTATAGTCCCAACCTATTTCTTTAATTGATGTTGTATACATAATAGGAATGGAGGCAGATGAACCTACCCATTCATTGCCTCATTTAAAGTCCAAAATCCCTCCCCTCTTTTTTCTGCAAATTTTGAAACAAGTAAAATAATTGTGCAAATTATATATATTTTATTGTCATTTAAAAAAATAATAAATAATAATATTTTTTGGGGGATATTGCCATTGTTGGTTGCAATATTGAAAAATGAATGACACTGAAGATATTTCTAATGTAGCCGGTCTTGCTGATGCAGAAAATGAAATTGGTCTGCATAACAGAAAAAACAGAGAATTGGTAAAATATCAGGCAATATCTTATGTCAAAGAAAAATTTGAAATTAAAAAGTATATTAATGAATGGGAAATAAAAATAGAACTTGGTCCCTATAGGTCAGCTACTGCTGCCAGAAGGGCCATTTATACTTTGAAATTAAGGCCAAATCAAAGTCCGAGAGAGTCTTTATCAGTTCTCAGGAATACCTATAGCTTGGCTGAGAGAGAACCCAATTTTGAGAGCCATAAATTTCTCCAACTGTTTTATGATGCCTGGATCAGCTAATAACAGAGAGCACCACCCTTTTTGCTTTTCTACAGAACAGTGATAAGCTTCAGGATAAATTTAAAAAGCCCACTCAGATAATAGCTTCAGATTCTTTTAAAAAGAATCAGGGACAATTTGAAGTTTGAAAAAGTAGTCATTCTGAAGTTGTTAAAGACTCCGGTCCTCCTAATCAGAGGAAAGCTAGACCCAATCCAGATAAAAAGGTCCCAGTAGTTTCTGAAAACCTAAATAAAAAGAATCTGTTTATAAGTTTATAAAAAGACAGTTCAATTAGCATGGGAGAAATCAAAAACTTATTACAGAGATAAAAAGCCTGACCAAAAAAATGTTCAAAGTGGTTCTGAGTCAGATGGGTCTATAAAGCCTCAGGCTTCTAATTTCCAAAATCCACCCACAAGGGTTCATTGGAAAAATAGATGTAATCCATATGACCGAATGGATCAGAAGGCATCAATCCCCAAAAGAAGAAAGTGGAGGCTGTGATGAAGTCAAAAACACCTACCAATATCAGTGAACTGAGATCATTTTTGGGTATGATGAATTATTCAAGTACGTTTATTGCTAATTATGCAGAAATCAGTAAACCACTGTTGACATTACTCAAGAAGGATGTACTATGGATGTGGGGAGAGGATCAAGAGCAGTCCATGAATGAGCTTAAAAGAAAAAACTCACCCAAGCCCCATGTCTGATATATCCAGAGGGGGGTAAACCCTTCTATGCGGAAACTGGTTTTACAAACCTCAGTATCAGTGCAGTACTATGTCAAAAACAAGACAATTTGAACAAAGTCATTGCCTATGCAAGTAAGTCCTTGTCACCTGTAGAGGTAAAATTTAGTAACTGTGAAAAAGCGTTACTTGCCACAGTCTAGGCCAGGGGTCTCAAACTGGTGGCCCCCCAGCTGTTGCGAAACTACAAGTCCCATGAGGCATTGCAAGGCTGACAGTTACAAGCATGGCTCTTACAGGCAGAGGCATGATGGGACTTGTAGTTTCGCAACAGCTGGAGGGCCACCAGTTTGAGACCCCTGGTCTAGGCCCTTCAACACTTTAGAAGTTACATTCAGGGTGAGAAAATCTTCGTTGAAACCTTCAACCACATTGAAACCTTCAAACATCAACCTCTACAATATTTACAAAGTGACAAAATAAGAGATGGTAATTTGTCAAACAGCAGAATAACTGCTTGGACATTATCTCTACAAGAATGGCCATTGGAAGTCCAGTATAAACAAAATAAAAAGTGCCCAGTAGCTCAAGGACTTGCTGAACTTCATGATTGCGTGGCTCCTTCTCATAAAGAAGAGCTGTTAGATGATTTCCTAGACCTAGAGGAACAAATCTCTTCCACTTACAAAGCATATTATGAGGATTACTGTCCTCTACTCCCCTGTGTATATATTGATGGTTGTGCTTATCACACTATTGTAGGGGGATGAGAGAAAACTAGTGTCTGTTATTGGAATCACATGGACCAATGAATTCCAAAATGTATCAGTAGGATTTAGCATTGGTGCTAAAAGTAGCCAGGTGGCAGAATTAGCAGCTGTATACAAGACTGTCCAAATTGCTATAGAGCATAATTTCACCGAATTTGTTATAGTCACAGATTCCATTTATGCACGCAATAGTTTTGTCGAGTATCTGCCTACCTGGAAAAGAAATAACATGCTGCGGTCTAACAATAAACCTGTTAAGCATACCAAATTGTTTTGCACCATTGATGAATTGGTCAATAATAATGTCTTAACCATTTATTGGAAGAAAACTAAAGGTCATTCTAAAACCCAGAACATGGACAAGGAAGGTAATGATTTAGCCGATCAACTTGCCAAACAGGTTGCCATTAATGGAGAAAATGTAGAGATAGATCATTGACTAAGAATGATACCCATTGAAGCTGTTACTAAACACCAAGCCAAAGTATAGACTGTAAATAATGTGGCCCAATGGAGCATAGTTTGTGCCCAATTCCAACCTCAAGGTCCCACACATCGTGCCCCACTTCAGAGAAAAGGTGTCTCATTGCCATGGTCCGACATACAGATTGATTTTTTAGGTCCTTTCACACAGTCATCCAGAGGAAACAAATACATGTTAGCGGTCACTTGTGTTTTCACCAAGTGGGTAGAATGTTTGCTGGCTCATAATAACTCTGCTGAAACATGCTCCAATTTGCTTTCTAAAGCGGTAGTAAAGTCATTTTTTTTAACTTCTACCTACAGGTAAGCCTATAATAAGGCTTACCCGTAGGTAAAAAGAATATCTCCTAAACCTGTACGGTTTTAGGAGATATTCCCCTTGCAATGAGCCGCTGACTTCAGTGGCGCGTGCGCTCCAGGGATTCCCTGCTAAAAGTCCAGCAGGCGCTGGACCTTGCCGGAAAGAAGTCTCTCGCGCGCATGCGCGAGAGTGACAAAATCGTGGCTCTGGCCACTCACAGTGCCGGAGCCACAATACCCAGAAGAAACGCCAAGGGAAAATGTCAGCTCCCTTGGCGTGGACTGGGTTATATACCGACGTCTCGTTCTAATATACCAAGATAGTGACAGGAACCTTGTGGAGGAAGACATCTTGCCCACATTCCTATAAGACTACACAATAGAAATTTTCCTCTAATGGGACTTTGTAAGGTAAGAGTCTTCAAACAATATATTAAAAAAGTATATAATTTTATTATCAAAAATTAAAACATGACAAGAATGAATAAAAGAGGTGGATGCCAGAGATTCAAATGGTGGTGACAGAAGGAGCATACATATCTGTTTACAATGGTTAACTCCACATAGACTGTTTCAGCAGAAGGCTGTACAACAGAGGCCCGACGCGTTTTGAGGTTGTAAACGTTGAAACCTCTTCTTCAGGGGCTGATGGTGAGGTATATGATTATCTAAAACATTTTGCAAAGAAAAAACACAGAGTAAGCAAACACTGTGAGAACCAAACATAATATAATATTCAAATATATTCATATAGCATAAAGATCAAAATTTAATTAGTGCGTTTAAGGAATGTTCTCACCGTGTTACTCCTAAAGCAACATCGAATAGCATCCAACTTCAAGAAAAAATGGTGCAGAATGGTTTGCCGGCAGGGATCGGATACGTGAGCCAGTTCTGTCACCGAAAGAACCGCGCAGTCCACGACCCAGGACAGAACACAAAGGGCGTCCTACCACTTGCAATGTGACACCACTGGTATCAGCTGTCATAAAATATACCTATCAACTGAGGGAGAGAAGGGACAACGTAATAGAGCCCATCTCATAGGTGTAAGGAAGAAGTTAAGCCTAAATAGGCTTGCACCTACTATAGATAGGTATAATGGGAATGTCTATATGTCCTATACATACCTGTTGACACATGGAAGGTAAGTCACTCCTAGTAAAGGATGAGGGGATATTACATGAGGCGCTGTATGGTTAGGGATAGGTATTAAATCCCCCAGTGAGAAATCACACACAGGGGGGGCGGTGGACACGTCTGCAGACAATAGCTGGAAAGAGAGAAAGGGAGATAGATGGTGCTGTGTGATTGATTAAAGTCACAAGTAGAATCCATACATAACTCAAACTGCAGCATGGAATGTCCTAATTGGGCAATAACCATTGCAGTACAGTATAAGGGTAAGTTTGCCTATAGGAACACATTGCTCACTACAGAGTATCATATACAAAAATACAGCATGTGGTTTGCAGAGCAAAGATAAATGATTTACCTTTAGGGGTGAACGGCTGCACGACCAGTCCGATGCCTGTACTAGTATGAGACTGGGCATCCACACATGCAACCATTCTGCCCCATTTTTTCTTGAAGTTGGATGCTATTCAATGTTGGTTTAGAAGTAACACGGTGAGAACATTCCTTAAGCGCACTGATCAAATTTTGATCTTTATGCTATATGAATATATTTGAATATTATATTATGTTTGGTTCTCATGGTGTTTGCTTACTCTGTGTTTTTTCTTTGCAAAATGTTTTAGATAATCATATACCTCACCATCAGCCCCTGAAGAAGAGGTTTCAACATTTACAACCTCGAAACGCGTCGGACCTCTGTTGTACAGCCTTCTGCTGAAACAGTCTATGTGGGGTTAACTGTACCATTGAAAACAGATATGTATACTCCTGTCACCACCATTTGAATCTGCTGGCATCCACCTCTTTTATTCATTCTTGTCATGTTTTAACTTTTGATAATAAAATTATTTTTAATAATTTTTTTAATTATTTTTTGATATATTGTTTGAAGACTCTTGCCTTACAAAGTCCCATTAGAGGAAAATTTCTATAGTGACGTCTCGTTCTAAGGTAAGTATTTCATAAGGAGCTAGTATGCAGTGCATACTAGCTCATTATGCCTTTTCCCTTACAGGTGTAGAAAAAAAAAAGTCAGCGGGTTTACTACCGCTTTAACCATGTATTTTCCAGATTTGGTCTGCCATTAAGAATTGACTCGGATCAGGAATGGCATTTTACAAGTGAGGTAATGTCTAAGATGTGGAAAATTTTGGGTGTCAAAAGGAGATTACACATTGCCTATCGGCCAGCATCTAGTGGATCAGTAGAGCGATATAACCAGTCCATTGTCAACATCCTAAAGACGTTTGTCAAGGAATCAGGTAAAGACTGGGACGTGAAGTTACCTCTATTGCTCATGGCTATTAGAGCTACACCAAACGCTGCTACTAAGATGTCACCCTTCGAGTTGATGACAGGTAGGAAAATGGTACTTCCACAACATCTGTTGTATCGTACATCAGATTATAACCTGATCAATGCAGCCACGACACATCAGTATGTAAAAAACCTTTGTCAGCACTAGGGATGAGCTTCGAGTTCGAGTCGAACTCATGTTCTACTCGAACATTGGCTGTTCGCAAGTTCACCGAACAGCGAACAATTTGGGGTGTTCGCGGCAAATTCGAATGCCGCGGAACACCCTTTAAAAGTCTATGGGAGAAATCAAAAGTGCTAATTTTAAAGGCTTATATGCAAGTTATTGTCATAAAAAGTGTTTGGGGACCCGGGTCCTGCCCCAGGGGACATGGATCAATGCAAAAAAAAGTTTTAAAAACGGACGTTTTTTCAGGAGCAGTGATTTTATTAATGCTTAAAGTCAAACAATAAAAGTGTAATATCCCTTTAAATTTCGTACCTGGGGGGTGTCTATAGTATGCCTGTAAAGGGGCGCATGTTTCCTGTGTTTAGAACAGTCTGACAGCAAAATGACATTTGGAAGGAAAAAACTCATTTAAAACTACCCGCGGCTATTGCATTGCCGACAATACACATAGAAGTTCATTGATAAAAACGGCATGGGAATTCCCCACAGGGGAACCCCGAACCAAAAAAAAAAAAAAAAAAATGATGTGGGGGTCCCCCTAAATTCCATACAAGGCCCTTCAGGTCTGGTATGGATATTAAGGGGAACCCCAGCCAAAATTAAAAAAAAAAATTGACGTGGGGTTCCCCCTAAATTCCATACCAGACCCTTCAGGTCTGGTATGGATTTTAAGGGGAACCCCGCGCCAAAAAAAAAAAAAAAAAACGGCGTGGGGTCCCCCTAAAAATCCATACCAGACCCTTATCCGAGCACGCAACCTGGCAGGCCGCAGGAAAAGAGGGGGGGACGAGAGTGCGGCCCCCCCCCTCCTGAACCGTACCAGGCCACATGCCCTCAACATTGGGAGGGTGCTTTGGGGTAGCCCCCCAAAACACCTTGTCCCCATGTTGATGAGGACAAGGGCCTCATCCTCACAACCGTGGCCGGTGGTTGTGGGGGTCTGCGGGCGGGGGGCTTATCGGAATCTGGAAGCCCCCTTTAACAAGGGGACCCCCAGATCCCAGCCCCCCCCTGTGTGAAATGGTAAGGGGGTACTTACCCCTACCATTTCACTAAAAAACTGTCAAAAATGTTAAAAATGACAAGAGACAGTTTTTGACAATTCCTTTATTTAAATGCTTCTTCTTTCTTCCTTCCTTCATCTTCTTCTTCTTCTGGTTCTTCTGGCTCTTCTGGTTCTTCCTCCGGCGTTCTCGTCCAGCATCTTCTCCGCGGCGTCTTCTATCTTCTTCTCCTCGGGCCGCTCCGCACCCATGGCATGAGGGGAGGCTCCCGCTCTTCTCTTCATCTTCTTCTCTTCTTCATCTTCTTCTTCATCTTCTTCTTCATCTTCTTCTTCATCTTCTTCTTCATCTTCTTCTCTTCTTCATGTCTTCTCCGGGCCGCTCCGCAGCCATGCTGTGGCATGGAGGGAGGCTCCCGCTGTGTGACGGCGTCTCTTCGTCTGATGGTTCTTAAATAACGGGGGGCGGGGCCACCCGGTGACCCCGCCCCCCTCTGACGCACGGTGACATGACGGGACTTCCCTGTGGCATTCCCCGTGACGTCACAGGGAAGTCCCGTCAAGTCACCGTGCGTCAGAGGGGGGCGGGGTCACCGGATGGCCCCGCCCCCCGTTATTTAAGAACCGTCAGACGAAGAGACGCCGTCACACAGCGGGAGCCTCCCTCCATGCCACAGCATGGCTGCGGAGCGGCCCGGAGAAGACATGAAGAAGAGAAGAAGAAGAAGAAGAAGATGAAGAAGAAGATGAAGAAGAAGATGAAGAAGAGAAGAAGATGAAGAGAAGAGCGGGAGCCTCCCCTCATGCCATGGGTGCGGAGCGGCCCGAGGAGAAGAAGATAGAAGACGCTGCGGAGAAGATGCTGGACGAGAACGCCGGAGGAAGAACCAGAAGAGCCAGAAGAACCAGAAGAAGAAGAAGATGAAGGAAGAAAGAAGAAGCATTTAAATAAAGGAATTGTCAAAAACTGTCTCTTGTCATTTTTAACATTTTTGACAGTTTTTTAGTGAAATGGTAGGGGTAAGTACCCCCTTACCATTTCACACAGGGGGGGGGCCGGGATCTGGGGGTCCCCTTGTTAAAGGGGGCTTCCAGATTCCGATAAGCCCCCCGCCCGCAGACCCCCACAACCACCGGCCACGGTTGTGAGGATGAGGCCCTTGTCCTCATCAACATGGGGACAAGGTGTTTTGGGGGGCTACCCCAAAGCACCCTCCCAATGTTGAGGGCATGTGGCCTGGTACGGTTCAGGAGGGGGGGGGCCGCACTCTCGTCCCCCCCTCTTTTCCTGCGGCCTGCCAGGTTGCGTGCTCGGATAAGGGTCTGGTATGGATTTTTAGGGGGACCCCACGCCGTTTTTTTTTTTTTTTTTGGCGCGGGGTTCCCCTTAAAATCCATACCAGACCTGAAGGGTCTGGTATGGAATTTAGGGGGAACCCCACGTCAATTTTTTTTTTAAATTTTGGCTGGGGTTCCCCTTAATATCCATACCAGACCTGAAGGGCCTTGTATGGAATTTAGGGGGACTCCCACATCATTTTTTTTTTTAAATTTTGGTTCGGGGTTGCCCTGTGGGGAATTCCCATGCCGTTTTTATCAATGAACTTCTATGTGTATTGTCGGCAATGCAATAGCCGCGGTAGTTTTAAATGTGTTTTTTCCTTCAAAATGTCATTTTGCTGTCAGACTGTTCTAAACACGGGAAACATGCGCCCCTTTACAGGCATACTATAGACACCCCCCAGGTATGAAATTTAAAGGGATATTACACTTTTATTGTTTGACTTTAAGCATTATTAAAATCACTGCTCCTGAAAAAACGGCCGTTTTTAAAACTTTTTTTTGCATTGATTCATGTCCCCTGGGGCAGGACCCAGGTCCCCAAACACTTTTATTGACAATAACTTGCATATTAGCCTTTAAAATTAGCACTTTTGATTATTCATGTTCGTGTCCCATAGACTTTAACGGTGTTCGCGTGTTCGAACAAATTTTTTTCCTGTTCGCATGTTCTGGTGCGAACCGAACAGGGGGGTGTTCGGCTCATCCCTAGTCAGCACCTTCAACGCGCATTTGCACAGAAGAATCTTGAGAAAGCTGCAGTAAGTACTACAACTTATTATGATCTCAAAACCAAAGAAGGAGTATGAAACAGGTGATAAAGTGTATCCGTACAATTTTGCTCGGAAACAAGAAAAAGAAAAGATGTTTCTTCCATCTTGGAAAGGTCTCACCTGTGGTTTACAAAGTAAGAATTGTCAAAAGTGATGGTTTTGTGGATAAATGGGTTCATGTCAATCAATTGCATGCTTGTCATCCTAGGTCTTAACTGAGAATGCTGGAAGGTAATGTAGAAGAAGAGACTTGATAAGGATCTTAAGAGAATGTGAATGTAATGATTTGATAATTTTCTCAACTTACAGATCTTCATATCTTATCCACCTCAATACAGGGCACTTTCACCCCCTTCCTGCCCAAGCCATTTTTCAGT
Organism: Aquarana catesbeiana; assembly: GCF_042186555.1. Lineage (NCBI taxonomy): Eukaryota > Metazoa > Chordata > Amphibia > Anura > Ranidae > Aquarana > Aquarana catesbeiana. The sequence continues at coordinate 208,495,471 of NC_133331.1, read as the reverse complement.
TTTCAGCGCTGTCGCACTTTGAATGACAATTGCGCGGTCATGTTACACTGTACCCTAATGAAATTTTTATCATTTTTTCCCCACAAATAGAGCTTTCTTTTGGTGGTATTTGATCACCTCTGCGGTTTTTATTTATTGCGCTATAAACAAAAGAAGAGGGACAATTTTGAAAAAAACACAATATTTTTTACTTTTTGCTATAATAAATATCCAATTTTTTTTTTTTTTTAACAAATTTTTTCCTCAGTTTAGGCCGATACGTATTCTTCTACATATTTTTGGTAAAAAAAAATTGCGCTAAGCGTATATTGATTGGTTTGCGCAAAAGTTATAGCGTCTACAAAATAGGGGATAGATTTATAGCATTTTTATTATTTATTTATTTTTTACTAGTAATGGCGGCGATCTGCAATTTTTATTGTGACTGCGATATTGCGGCGGACATATCGGACACTTTTGACACATTTTTGGGACCATTCACATTTATACAGCGATCAATGCTATAAAATTGCATTGATTACTGTGTAAATGTGACTGGCAGGGAAAGGGTTAACACTAGGGGGCGCTCGAGGGGTTAATGTATTACCTAAGGAGGTGATTCTAACTGTGGGGGGAGGGGACTGACTGGGGGAGGTGACCGATCGCTGTCCCTATGTACAAGGGACACGCCATCGGTCTCCTCTCCTCTCTGACAGGACGTGGATCTGTGTTTACATGCACAGATCCACGCTCCTGCTCTGTTACCCGGCAATCGCGGGTGCCCGGCGGACATCGCGGCCGCTGGGCACGCGCACCGGGTCCCGAGCGACGCAGCGGGCACGCGCGCGCGCCGCCTAGTGGCTCGGAAGGCGAGGACGTCATATGACGTCCTCCCAGAACAATAGAAGCCTCGTCCAGCCGTCATATGACGGTGGGCGGTGGCTTAGCGGTTATACTTCAACGCATTAATGTTGATCATATCTAGCATAGCTAGAAAATGTAAATCTTAATGAACATGAATATGTATTCATACTATCTATTTACTTAAATAGAAAAAGAATAATAATCCAGACCAGATCGTTGTTTGGTAAAGACGATGATGACTACCAAAGACACAGCGATTGTATGGCTGGTGTTAATCCTTGGTGCCCAGCTGAGGTCCGGATGGAACCTATCAAACAGGGTCCTTCATCAGGAGTGATGATGCAAGATGCTCCAGGATTCTTGTTGACGTCCCAGGAAATCTTTGTGAGTTTGGATCCAAAGTTATCCATCGAGAAGAATTATAATATATCCCATTTTCAACTTGTGGAGATGCAAAAGTGATATATTGCACATGTAAACAGTGCTCAGATGAGAGTGAAAGACATCTTAGAACATTCAAGGAAACCATTTATTATCCAACCCATATCTAAACATGAGTGACCCAAGGGATTCATCGTTTTCTTGATTGCCAGCCTTGTTTTGCCTACACTTGGGATGGTAGTCTCCACCACCACTTCAGCAGTTCATTCTATTTCCTTAAAAAAATTTACATGCTAAAGTAGGAAATTTAAGAGAAAATATTGAATATTTATATCAGGAAATTGAAACTCAAAAGACTAACATGGAAAAATTGGTGAAAAGGGTTAAAACATTGTAGTTTCTACAAACTCATACTCTAAAATAATTTCACGGTCTACGGACCTACAGAAGAATCATGAACAATTTAAAGATGAACTTTTGTTTTTAGGAGATCCCATAATGTTCCATACCGTGATGTTTTTAGATGAAGTACAAAGTGGGATGAATGACTTACTTAATGGTCGAGTTCCATTATATTTTGTTTCTTGAGATATGATAAAGAAAATATGGTTTGAACTAGGTGAAGAGGCATTGGAAGAATTCCATGTTAATTTATCCTTTGAAATGGGAAGTGCTTTACTTTTATATATCGATCGAGAGAGAATAGAGATTTGTTTTTTATTATCAATACTAGGGATGAGCTTCGAGTTAGAGTCGAACTCATGTTCGACTCGAACATCGGCTGTTCGCAAGTTCGCCGAACAATTTGGGGTGTTCGCGTCAAATTCGAATGCCGCGGAACACCCTTTAAAAGTCCATGGGAGAAATCAAAAGTGCTAATTTTAAAGGCTTATATGCAAGTTATTGTCATAAAAAGTGTTTGGGGACCTGGGTCCTGCCCTAGGGGACATGGATCAATGCAAAAAAAAGTTTTAAAAACGGCCGTAGCTGGGGGGTGTCTATAGTATGCCTGTAAAGGGGCGCATGTTTCCCGTGTTTAGAACAGTCTGACAGCAAAATTACATTTCAAAGGAAAAAAAGTAATTTAAAACTACGCGGCTATTGCATTGCCGGTCCGACAATACACATAAAAGTTAATTGATAAAAACAGCATGGGATTCCCCCACAGGGGAACTCCGAACCAAAATTAAGAAAAAAATGCGTGGGGGCCCTTCAGATCTGGTATGGATTTTAAGGGGAACCCCACGCCAAAATTAAAAAAAAAAAATGGGGTGGGGCCCCCCAAAAATCCATACCAGACCCTTATCCGAGCATGCAACCTGGCAGGCCGCAGGAAGAGGGGGGACATGAGAGCGCCCCCCCTCCTGAACCGTACCAGGCCACATGCCCTCAACATTGGGAGGGTGCTTTGGGATAGCCCCCCAAAACACCTTGTCCCCATGTTGATGAGGACAAGGGCCTCATCCCCACAACCCTGGCCGGTGGTTGTGGGGGTCTGCGGGCGGGGGGCTTAGCGGAATCTGGAAGCCCCCTTTAACAAGACCACCAGATCCCGCCCCCCTGTGTGAACTTCTTCTTCTTCTCGGCCCGGAGAAGAAGATGAAGAAGAGAAGAAGATGAAGAGAAGGAGCCGGAGCCTCCCCCCATGCCATGGGTGCGGAGCGGCCTGAGGAGAAGAAGATAGAAGACGCCGTGGAGGAGATGCTGGACGAGAACACCGGAGGAAGAACCAGGAGAAGATGAAGGAAGAAAGAAGAAGCATTTAAATAAAGGAATTGTCAAAAACTGTCTCTTGTCATTTTTAACATTTTTGACAGTTTTTTAGTGAAATGGTAGGGGTACACCCCCTTACCATTTCACACAGGGAGGAGCCGGGATCTGGGGCTCCCCTTGTTAAAGGGGGCTTCCAGATTCCGATAAGCCCCCCGCCTGCAGACCCCCACAACCACCGGCCAGGGTTGTGGGATGAGGCCCTTGTCCTCATCAACATGGGGACAAGGTGTCTTGGGGGGCTACCCCAAAGCACCCTCCCAATGCTGAGGACATGTGGCCTGGTACGGTTCTCGTCCTCCCCTCTTTTCCTGCGGCCTGCCAGGTTGGGTGCTCGGATAAGGGTCTGGTATGGATTTTTGGGGGGACCTCACGTCGTTTTTTTTTTTTTATTTTAGCGAGGGGTTCCCCTTAAAATCCATACCAGACCTGAAGGGTCTGGTATGGAATTTAGGGGGACCCCCACGTCATTTTTTTTTTAAATTTTGGTTCAGGGTTCCCCTGTGGGGAATTCCCATGCCGTTTTTATCAATGAACTTTTATGTGTATTGTCGGACTGGCAATGCAATAGCCACGAGTAGTTTTAAATGACTTTTTTTCTTTGAAATGTCATTTTGCTGTCAGACTGTTCTAAACACAGGAAACATGCGCCCCTTTACAGGCATACTATAGACACCCCCCAGCTACGAAATTTAAAGGGATATTATACTTTTATTGTTTGACTTTAAGCATTATTAAAATCACTGCTCCTGAAAAAACGGCCATTTTTAAAACTTTTTTTGCATTGATCCATGTCCCCTGGGGCAGGACCCAGGTCCCCAAACACTTTTGATTATTCATGTTCGTGTCCCATAGACTTTAACGGTGTTCGCGTGTTTGAACAAACTTTTTTCCTGTTCGCATGTTCTGGTGCGAACCGAACAGGGGGGTATTCAGCTCATCCCTAATCAATACCCTATATTGATAATAGGAACATATTTCAGGTGAAATACATTAATAATGTTGGGGCATACCACAACAATTTTAACATTAGGATACAGACTCCAGAGATAATTATATTTCAATTATCAGAACCTGAAGTGTTTTAAGTTCTAATATTAAATGAATGTGTTAAATTTAAAGACAATAATTTTCAATGTGAAGGAAAACCTTTTGTATATAATGCATCGCAGGCTTTATTTGGATTGGACTATGTAAAATATGGATCAGAAAAGTGTATGGTTACTAAGGATGAGCTCCGGCGTGTTCGCATGCTGCACGTGCCGAGCCCGCCAGGAAGTCGGCAATGCGCTGCACTAATCACAGGCAGTGAGCCATTTCCCAATCTCTGCAGCTGCACATCGGGAAATGTATCACTGCTTGTGATTAGCGCTGTGCTTGGCACGTGCAGCATGCAAACACACCAGAGCTCATCCTTAATGGTTACCATTAGTAAAACGTATGATAATGCAAGTGTCCAGGCCACATTAGTTGGAAGTAAATGGTTAGTGAGTACTACAGAAAAGGAGGCAAATGTTTTTTTATAAATAATTAATTCAGGGAAAAAAATATATATTTTTACCTGCTCCGGTAATTATCGTTCAAGTCCCTAAAGATACCAAAGTGGTTATTGGAGACATTACACTTTATCCAGTAGGAAATTATGTTTGGGAAAGTGAAATCCTTATTGTGGATGCATGTCAAGGGCAAGAGATTCCCATGAATCCTGATTTTAATTTTTTACTGGATAAGAAACCTAATCATACCATTAAACTGTTGGTGAGGAAAGATAATTTGACTATAAATACTTTGTATTCATTACGTGATCATGAAATACTATCACCAAAAAAAAAAAAAGTATATCCGAAATACTGATATATGTATTAATCATAGAATGTGTTCTTTGGTTGTTATTCTTATTTAAAAAAAAAGCCATTAATTAAAATCTAAGGTAGATAATAATGTGCCCTTATCAGTGTGGATAAAAAGAGAAAAATATCCTTCAATCTAAGAAAAATAAAAAATATGGTCATATCTTTTCACAAATATATTTCTTCTACCTTTTTCCCAGATATGTCTAAGGTTGATCACCCGAATGTCATGAGGAACGGGGGGGGGGGGGGATTGTCAGAACTATTGGGGTTAAAAAGAACTAATTTCTAAGGCCTATGCATATCATATTTTTCATATGTCTTTATGAGCAGTTTAGGAGCCATCTTGTTCAAATTTTTTTAGGAGGTTAAATTAAGTAAATGCTTGTGGATAGAGATTTTTGTAAGAGACTTTAAGGCTCCTTGCATATCATCCTAGATCATAAGTTAAGGGTCTGGATACTTAGACAAATAAACAATATAAGGTCCATGGGCTGGTGTGTATTGTAGGAGACCAATGTCTCATATTTCAAGAGAACCATGAATTGAAACACATTTTTTTTACTTTTCATGACTGAAGGGACTTATTAACAAACGACCAAACGACAAGTATTATTCACTTTAAGCAAGTATATGCATAATTAATTGAATAATCTCACTTATTTGGATTTATGTATTTTTATAATGTACCACATTTTTTTTATATTATGTTTATCTGTAACGATTGATAAACAGATATAAATTGAATACTATTATTATTATTATTATACAGGATTTATACAGCGCCAACAGTTTGCGCAGCGCTTTACAACATGAGGGCAGACAGTACACTTACAATAGAAATCAATACAGGAGGGATCAGAGGGCCCTGCTCATTAGAGCTTACAATCTAGAAGGGAGGGTCAAGTGGAAACAAAAGGTAAGAACTGTGGGGGAAGAGCTGATGGAGAAGATGAAAATACAGTTGTTAGGTGTGGGTAGGCTTCTCTGAAGAGAAGGGTTTTCAGGGATCGTCTAATAGCTAATAAAGTAGGAGATAAGCGGACAGATTGGGGTAGGGCATTTCATAGGATTGGAGAGGCTTTGGAAAAGTCCTGGAGGGAAGCATGGGAGGAGGTGATGAGGGAGCTAGAGAGCAGGAGGTCGAGTAGGTTGGTATTTAGAGACTAAGCTAGTGATGTAGCTGGGGGCGAAATTATGGATGACTTTGTATGTAGTTGTTAGTATTTTGAATTTAATTCTTTGGCCGAGCGGAAGCCAGTGGAGGGATTGACAGAGAGGAGTGGCAGACACAGAGCAATTAGTAAGGTGGATGAGTCTGGCAGCAGCATTCATGATGGATTGAAGAGGTGATAGACTATGTAGAGGTAAGCCAATGAGAAGGGAGTTGCAGTAGTCGAGGCGAGAGATGACCAGCGAGTGAATTAAGAGCTTTGTTGTGTCATTGGTTAGAAAGGGGCGTATTTTGGAGATGTTGCGGAGGTTGAGGTGGCAGGATTTGGACAGTGATTGGATGTGTTTCTTGAAGGAGAGTTCAGAGTCCAGGACTACACCTAGAACCGTGGCATGTGGGGATGGGCTTATAGTTGTGCCATCGATTTTGACAGAGAGATCAGGGGAAGGTGGCATATAGGGGAGTAAAAATTATACGTTCGGTTTTGGATAAATTGATTTTGAGAAAGTGGTGTGACATCCATACTGATAGTAAATTAGTGATACGTGAGGAGACAGAGGGAGTGAGCTGAGGGGTAGAGAAATAGATTTGGGTGTCATCAGCGTAGAGGTGGTATTAGAAGCCATGGGAGGCTATCAGTTGACCCAGGGAGATGTAGATTGAAAATAGGAGAGGCCCAAGAACAGAACCTTGGGGGACCCCAACAGAGAAAGGAAGAGGAGAGGAGGAAGTAGAATTGTAAGAAACACTAAAGGTGCGGTTGGATAAGTAGGAAGAGAACCAGCGAAGAGTACAGTCACGGAGACCGTGCATTTTTGCACGGCTCCATATGGACCATTGAGCAGATACGGTTTATGGGCTCCTTGTTGCCCTCCCATGGTTGCTGCAGTGCAACTATTTATCACTGGCTATTTATTGGCTTTTTCATTGTTGGGACTGAATCCCGAAATTGGTTGTAAATGGAAACAGTGAATGGTTATCCACATCTATTGCTAAGACCTTGACGTCTATACATGAATGAATTTGAATTACTGCTCTTGAGCTTGCGAAAGCCTCTGTACAAGTGAAACCCCTTTGTGTATTAACTGAAACCTGAATGTGTCCTGAAGAAGTTCTATACGAAACGCGTAGACACATCTGGGCTTGTATCATGTATATTTCTATATAGATGATTTTTACTACTTTTTGTCAATGTCTCTGTACTATATTTATATTTAATAAAATTGATTATATTGTTATTCTGACTATACTTTCTCAGGTTTGCTGTGCCTCTAAAGTCCGCCCAGGGTGTCCTTGTTGACCCCCCTTTTTTTCCTTTTTATGACAAAATGTATAAACATTTATACAGTACACAGGGACTCTTTGTTTACGGTACTGGTGTGTTTGGCTTAATTATTTAGGTTGTTTTTCTTTTTCCCTTTTCTATTTTTCTCCTGTTGTCTAAAGAATAGTGGGTTCAGCTGGCTGGCCAGTCATCTATTTGTGACGAATATACTGGGAAAGCAATAGGAAATGTGGACTCTGTTGGATAGCTTAAAGTCCAAGAATTATAAGAAGGTATGAGAAGTTAGGTATATATTTAAGAATACTCTAGATTTCCTACTTCCCCGCATTGTCTTCAGCATAGGGGTTGTATAGTGGAGTCGAATGTGTGAATTTTGGAAGGGGTGATATACCATCTAATGCCGCGTACACATGACCGGACTTTACGGCATACTTTGCCCGGGGGACTTTGACAGAATTTACGACAGACTTTCCGAATGAACAGATTTGCCTACACACGATCAACCAAAGTCCGACGGATTCGTACGTGATGACGTACGACCGGACTAAAACAAGGAAGTTCATAGCCAGTAGCCAATAGCTGCCCTAGCGTTGGTTTTTGTCCATCGGACTAGCATACAGACGAGAGGACTTTTCAACCGGACTTGAGTCCGTCGGATAGATTTGAAACATGTTTCAAGTCTGCTGGAGCCCACACACGATCAAATTGTCAGACGAAATCCGGTACGCTGGTCCAAGTATGCCGTAAAGTCTGATCGTGTGTACGTGGCATAAGGGTGATTTTGTGGACTAACTCCCAAAGGTTTGAGGACCTAGTGCCTTGGAAGCTGGTTTTAAAAGCTAGCAGCCATTGAGATTTGTTTATGGTGCGGCCAATGTCTTTTTCCCATTGGGGCATACTCGGAAAGGTCCGAGGTTGAAAGTGGGGCCCCCCAGGGTTCTGTTCAGGGACCATCCTATTTAATTTATTCATAAACGACCTGGAGGATGGGATAAACAGTTCAATCTCTGTATTTACGGATGATACTAAGCTAAGCAGGGCAATAACTTCTCTGCAAGATGTGGAAACCTTGCAAGAAAATCTGAACAAATTAATGGGGTGGGCAAGTACACGGCAAATGAGGTTTATGTGGAAAAATGTAAAATGTTGCATTTGGGTGTCAAAAATATGAATGCAATCTATTCACTGGGGGGGAGAACCTCTGGGGAATCTAGGATGGAAAAGGACCTGGGGGTCCTAGTAGATGACAGGCCCAGCAATGGTATGCAATGCCAAGTTGCTGCAAGCAAAGCAAGCAGAATATTGGCATGCATTAAAAAGGGGATTAAATCCGGAGATAAAATGATAATTCTCCCACTCTACAAGACTCTGGTCCAGCCGCACCCGGAGTATGCCATTTAGTTCTGAGCACCAGTCCTTTGGAGGGATGTGCTGGAACTGGAGAGAGTCCAGAGAAGGGCAACAAAACTAATAAAGGGACTGGAGGACATTAGTTATGAGGAAAGGTTACGAGCACTGAACTTATTCTATCTGGAGAAGAGATGCATGAGAGGGGATATGATTTCAATGTACAATAGGGATAAAACTTTTCCGCGTAAGGGAATTTAATAAGACACGTGGCCATTCCCTAAATTTATTAGAAAAGCGGTTTAACCTTTAACTGTGTAGAGGGTTCTTTTCTGTAAGAGTGGTTAGGATGTGGAATTCCCTACCGCTGGCAGTGGTTTCAGCAGGGAGCAATGATAATTTTAAAAAACTATTAGATAAGCACCTGAATGACCACAACATAGTGGGATATACAATGTAATAATAACATAAAATCAGCACATAGATTGGACTTGATGGACTAGAGGTAGTGAATGTACCCCATGTATGTCTGGGGGTTGCATAGTAGAGTGAGTAAGGATGAGCCGAACACCCCCAGAACCTGCGAACGGACCGAAAATTTGCGCAAACTTTAGAGTCCCATTGAAGTCTATGGGACTCGAAGGTTCAAAATCAGAAGTGCTAATTTTAAAGGCTAATTTGCATGGTATTAAAAAAATAGGAAAAGAATTTCCCCAGGTGGGGTTTTTAGGCAGCAGAGTTTGAAATATTGAACCAACAATGTTGTATAAAAAGATGATGTTTATTGTACAAAAAATAGATTACACAAGGATTGTTAAAAAATGAGCTCTGATATAGAGTGTTTACAAATCTGGTGAAGGCAGACACACATTTATACAGACATATTTTTCATAACAACATCATATAGATATTATCAATATCGAAAAAAGGGACCTGACACGTTTCAACCTATATATTCAAGGTCTTCTTGAGAGGTCTGTCTGTTAAAGATATACAACAAGGATATACTTATAAGGAATTGGTTACATATACCAAAAGAAACATATCATATTCCATATAACATAATTACCCAATGGTGCGTGTCCTATAAACGAAAAAAACTTCCTATGAGAGAGGCCCCTTAAAATCAAAATGCCTGCTCACTCTCCCCAAGAGGTCCCGTAGCGCCTCCACCAACACAGCCACCCAGGAGCCGGGGCGGAAGCCAGTGATGTGGCTTACGAGAGGTCACACAAAAGCTCGCCTCCCCACATGGACCACACAGTCGGTCTGGGAAAAGGCAGACACCTGCAGCAGAAGCCCAAAGAGAACACTTTTAAAAATCGTACTTATGGTATATATCGAAACATTGTATTAAGAAGTATATGCTTAATTGAGTGAAAAAGTAAAAAAGTAAAAGTATCAGTCTATATACCTCATATATAGACTGTGTTTTTATAGTATTAGAGATATATATATATATATATATATATATATATATATATATATATATATATATATATATATATATATATATATATATATATATATATATATATATATATATATATTTAGAAGTAGGTAAATCGTGCATGTGAGTGAAAAAGTACCAGAGTAAAAATCCAAAAGGGAAAGACCAGGTAATAGTGATCAAGATTTCAAATGACTTGATCAAGTGAAATAAAAAATGGATAAAAAAGCATGGTGTAATGGTATTTAGTGCTTAGACTTTAGGAGTAAGAGACTATACGTGCAATATATATAATATATTATACATACTGTGTAGCAGACAAAAATGAAAAAAGACGTGTATACCAAGTAGATCACTCAGATATAAGTAAGTGAACAAAAAGTGTAAGAAACTGAAAGAGGTGAGGGTACTCGCAGAAAACGTGATAAACAAATAATGATGATCAGTGCATTACCTTAGCCAATGTGCAAACAAGTTGTGAAACTGCACTGAACTGCCCTTTTTGTTTAGACCCAAATGTGACCCGACCCGGGATTGGCCACAGGGTTTGTCAAGCTCAGTGGATGCTCATCCAAACAGAGTTGACAAGTCTAAAAGAAAGTAACATTGTATATAGTATAAGGCATCCATTATATATGTAGGATCAGTATGATAGACTGATCATTTCATACAGGGCTGAAGCAGCGCAGAAACACAGTACTAAAAAATGTACTTACCAAGTGTTTTAACAACTCCCACTACCTCCAGGTGCAGGGCATGGCCATGGGCACTTGTTGTGCCCCGGCCTACGCCAATCTGTACCTGGGGGAGTGGGAGAAGGACCTCCTAGATGATGGGGACTTCGCGGTGTACACGGGCCACATACGTTTGTGGTTGCGGTACATAGATGACGTCCCCATCATCTGGGAGGGCTCGGAAGACATGCTGCTCTGGTTTCTTGATTGTATCAATCAAAACAATTACAATCTAAAATTTATCATGACATACGACCACAACCAAATGACATTCTTGGATGTCAAGCTAGGACGCACCTCGGAAAATAAAATCTTAAGCACCCTATTTTGCAAGAACACCGCAGGAAATACGGTGCTCCATGTGGACAGTTTCCACCCTACAGTGTTAAAAAAGTCGATCCCGTATGGACAATACCTGCGGCTTCGCAGGAATTGCTCAGATGACACTCTTTTCAGACAGGAAGCCCGTAATCTGCAAACCAGATTGCTGGCACAGGGTTATAGCCGCTCCTGTCTTCGGAAAGCCTACAATAGAGCAGCTGCACAATCTAGATGCGGATTGCTGTCTAAAAAGAGGGTGATGGATGGCCCTGGTGCGGATTCTACCAGGATCATCCTGCGATTCTCTAGACAGCATCAGGCAATTAGGAATATAATCCAAAAACACTGGTCCATACTCACGGATGATCCAAAATTCTGTAATTTTATTTCGAAAAATACATCAATTACCTATAAATGCGCCATCTCGCTCAAAGGCAAACTAGTTCAAAGTGAGTTTAAAGTGAGATCTAAACATTGTTCTATTCTTGGATCATTCCCATGTGGACACTGCTCCTCCTGCCAGTGTATAAAACGGGACTAAATCTTCTGCCAAGCACTTCACCAACTGTCAGACACGAGGGATAGTGTACCTCTTGTCATGTGAATGCGGTTCATATTATGTTGGTAAAACAAAACAAGAATTTCATCGTTGGATATCCAAGCATATCTATCACATGCAGATTGGTAATTACTATCTACCATTAGGAAGACATGTAACGACAGTACACAACTACAAGATGCCTAAAGTGTCCTTCACCGCACTCGATCGGATATATATACCGAATCGAGGCGGTGATTGGAACAAAATTCTGTTACAACATGAACAGAGGTGGATATATAAACTGAATGCCACCTCTTTCCCGGGGTTGAACGAGGCTATCTCATTCGCCCCATTCTTAAGGAGCTTTGTGTCTGGAAAGACCCACTGAAACCCCCCCTTTTTTCAAGCAATACACTATTCCCTTGTTCAATATAGGTCTCCATTGCTTCTTTTCCTTTGTTTGACATTTATCCCCTTTCCATTTTAGGTATATATGCGATTTTTAAAAATAAAAATGTGTTTTCAGGTAATTCCCATAGTGACATATATATGGGTATCTTTCCCATCTCCCCCCTCTCTTTGAGTCTTAGGACGTACTTAATTTTCATATTTATTATTATTTACATTTATTCCTATTTTCATCTGTATTACTTTTTCCAACTTACCAAGACGTGTGAGTTTCTCTTACATAGATGGATGTTTCATGTGTCAATAGACTCAAAACCAATGTATGATGAGTTCGGGTCAATGTGCCAATGAATGTTAGGAAACATTAGTCCTTTATATGCATGTGTGTATATGGGCATACATGCATACATATGTATGCATTTATCCCCTTGAATCATTACATGTCCCTCTTTTTGTGCTTGCCTTTTTTCCCCATTGGGACCTGGCGTCTCTGCCATCATGGCCTCTGGGCCGGGGCTTGCCACTCTGATGTGTCTTCCCGCCTTTAGTGCTGGCTCCCCCCCCTTTCCCCATCGGACATCCGGGCTGGCCCTGGTTGCCGTTTTGGGGATACTTCCTCCCTTGCCGGTGGTGTTCGGGGACACCCTCGGATGCTCCCGGTCACTGGGCACGTTACGTGATTACGGCGAGGATGACGTCAGAGACGGGGCTTCGGCTCATCCCGAACGCCGGGGAGATTACACAGGGCTGCCGTATTGGCGGCCATGCCCTCCACAATGTTCCCACAAATTGGGGCAGTGGGGGGAGGTGCTTACACCTGCAGGGAATTCTTTGCTAATTGACATACGCCCACAAGCAATGATACATATATGCTCCCACAGCACAGACCCTGGCTATCTCCCTATCTGAGTGGTTTGATTCTCTTGTAGCTCTCACTTGGTAAGTACATTTTTCAGTACTGTGTTTCTGCACTGCTTCAGCCCTGTATGAAATGATGTCTATCATACTGATCCTACATATATAATGGATGCCTTATACTATATACAATGTTACTTTCTTTTAGACTTGTCAACTCTGTTTGGATGAGCATCCACTGAGCTTGACAAACCCTGTGGCCAATCCCGGGTCGGGTCACATTTGGGTCTAAACATAAAGGGCAGTTCAGTGCAGTTTCACAACTTGTTTGCACATTGGCTAAGGTAATGCACTGATCATCATTATTTATTTGTTTATCACGTTTTCTGCGAGTACCCTCACCCCTTTCAGTTTCTTACACTTTTTGTTCACTTATATTTGAGTGATCTACTTGGTATACACGTCTTTTTTCATTTTTGTCTGCTACACAGTATGTATAATATATTATATATACTGCACGCATAGTCTCTTACTCCTAAAGTCTAAGCACTAAATACCATTACACCATGCTTTTTTATCCATTTTTGATTTCACTTGATCAATTCATTTGAAATCTTGATCACTATTACCTGGTCTTTCCCTTTTTGGATTTTTACTCTGGTACTTTTTCACTCACATGCACGATTTACCTACTTCTAAATTATATATATATATATATATATATATATATATATATATGTATATATCTAATACTATAAAAACACAGTCTATATATGAGGTATATAGACTGATACTTTTACTTTACTTTTTCACTCAATTAAGCATATACTTCTTAATACAATGTTTCGATATATACCATAAGTACGATTTTTAAAAGTGTTCTCTTTGGGCTTCTGCTGCAGGTGTCTGCCTTCTCCCCGACCGACTGTGTGGTCCATGTGGGGAGGCGATCTTTTGTGTGACCTCTCGTAAGCCACATCACTGGCTTCTGCCCCGGCTCCTGGGTGGCTGTGTTGGTGGAGGCGCTACAGGACCTCTTGGGGAGAGTGAGCAGGCATTTTGATTTTAACCACTTAAGGACCGCCTAACGCCGATTTACGTCGGCAAGGCGGCACGGGCAGGCAAAATCACGTACATGTACGTGATTTGCCTCTCGCGGGTGGGGGGTCCGATCGGACCCCCCCCCGGTGCCCGAAGCGGTCCCGTTCTGTTCCCCGGCGATCCGAGATGAGGGGGAGGCCATCCATTCGTGGCCCCCCCCTCGCGATCGCCGCCGGCCAATGGGAACACTCCTTTGCTGCTGTATGCTAAACAGCAGCAAAGGAAATGATGTCATCTCCCCTCGGCTCGGTATTCCGTTCCAGCGCCGAGGGGAGAAGACATCAATGTAAGTGCACAACACACTACACACACAGTAGAACATGCCAGGCATACAAAACACCCCGATCCCCCCCCCGATCGCCCCCCGATCCCCCCCCAATCACCCCCCCCCCCCTGTCACAAACTGACACCAGCAGGTTTTTTTTTTTTTTTTTCTGATTACTGCATAGTGTCAGTTTGTGACAGTTACAGTGTTGGGACAGTGAGTATTACCCCCCTTTAGGTCTAGGATACCCCCCTAACCCCCCCTAATAAAGTTTTAACCCCTTGATCACCCCCCATCGCCAGTGTCGCTAAGCGATCATTTTTCTGATCGCTGTATTAGTGTCACTGGTGACGCTAGTTAGTGAGGTAAATATTTAGGTTCGCCGTCAGCGTTTTATAGTGACAGGGACCCCCATATACTACCTAATAAATGTTTTAACCCCTTGATTGCCCCCTAGTTAACCCTTTCACCACTGATCACCGTATAACCGTTACGGGTGACGCTGGTTAGTTTGTTTATTTTTTATAGTGTCAGGGCACCCGCCGTTTATTACCGAATAAAGGTTTAGCCCCCTGATCGCCCGGCGGTGATATGCGTCGCCCCAGGCAGCGTCAGATTAGCGCCAGTACCGCTAACACCCACGCACGCAGCATGCGCCTCCCTTAGTGGTATAGTATCTGAACGGATCAATATCTGATCCGATCAGATCTATACTGGCGTCCCCAGCAGTTTAGGGTTCCCAAAAACACAGTGTTAGCGGGATCAGCCCAGATACCCGCTAGCACCTGCGTTTTGCCCCTCCGCCCAGCCCACCCAAGTGCAGTATCGATCGATCACTGTCACTTACAAAACACTAAACGCATAACTGCAGCGTTCGCAGAGTCAGGCCTGATCCCTACGATCGCTAACAGTTTTTTTGGTAGCATTTTGGTGAACTGGCAAGCAAGCACCAGGCAGCGTCAGGTTAGCGCCAGTAGCGCTAACACCCACGCACGCACCGTACACCTCCCTTAGTGGTATAGTATCTGATCAGATCAATATCTGATCCGATCAGATCTATACTAGCGTCCCCAGCAGTTTAGGGTTCCCAAAAACGCAGTGTTAGCGGGATCAGCCCAGATACCTGCTAGCACCTGCGTTGTGCCCCTCCGCCCGGCCCAGCCCAGCCCACCCAAGTGCAGTATCGATCGATCACTGTCACTTACAAGGCACTAAACGCATAACTGCAGCGTTCGCAGAGTCAGGCCTGATCCCTGCGATCGCTAACAGTTTTTTTGGTAGCATTTTGGTGAACTAGCAAGCACCGGCCCCAGGCAGCGTCAGGTTAGCGCCAGTACCACTAACACCCACGCACGCAGCATACGCCTCCTTTAGTGGTATAGTATCTGAACGGATCAATATCTGATCCGATCAGATCTATACTAGCGTCCCCAGCAGTTTAGGGTTCCCAAAAACGCAGTGTTAGCGGGATCAGCCCAGATACCTGCTAGCACCTGCGTTTTGCCCCTCCGCCCGGCCCAGTCCAGCCCACCCAAGTGCAGTATCGATCGATCACTGACACTTACAAAACACTAAACACATAACTGCAGCGTTCGCAGAGTCAGACCTGATCCCTGCGATCGCTAACAGTTTTTTTGGAAGCTTTTTATTGAACTGGCAAGCACCAGCGGCCTAGTACACCCCGGTCGTAGTCAAACCAGCGCTGCAGTAACACTTGGTGACGTGGCGAGTCCCATAAGTGCAGTTCAAGCTGGTGAGGTGGCAAGCACAAGTAGTGTCCCGCTGCCACCAAGAAGACAAACACAGGCCCGTCGTGCCCATAGTGCCCTTCCTGCTGCATTCGCCAATCCTAATTGGGAACCCACCACTTCTGCAGCGCCCGTACTTCCCTCATTCACATCCCCAACCAAATGCAGTCGGCTGCATGAGAGGCATTTTCTTTATGTCCTCCCGAGTACCCCTACCCAACGAACCCCCCCAAAAAGATGTTGTGTCTGCAGCAAGCGCGAATATAGGCGTGACACCCGCTATTATTGTCCCTCCTGTCCTGACAATCCTGGTCTTTGCATTGGTGAATGTTTTGAACGCTACCATTCACTAGTTGAGTATTAGCGTAGGGTACAGCATTGCACAGACTAGGCACACTTTCACAGGGTCTCCCAAGATGCCATCGCATTTTGAGAGACCCGAACCTGGAACCGGTTACCGTTATAAAAGTTAGTTACAAAAAAAGTGTAAAAAAAAAATATATATATATAAAATAAAAAAAAATAGTTGTCGTTTTATTGTTCTTTCTCTCTATTCTCTCTCTCTATTGTTCTGCTCTTTTTTTACTGTATTCTATTCTGCAGTGTTTTATTGTTATTGTTATTATGTTTTATCATGTTTGTTTTTCAGGTATGTAATTATTTATACTTTACTGTTTACTGTGCTTTATTGTTAACCATTTTTTTGTCTTCAGGTACGCCATTCACAACTTTGAGTGGTTATACCAGAATGATGCCTGCAGGTTTAGGTATCATCTTGGTATCATTCTTTTCAGCCAGCGGTCGGCTTTCATGTAAAAGCAATCCTAGCGGCTAATTAGCCTCTAGACTGCCTTTACAAGCCGTGGGAGGGAATGCCCCCCCCCCCCCCACCGTCTTCCGTGTTTTTCTCTGGCTCTCCTGTCTCAACAGGGAACCTGAGAATGCAGCCGGTGATTCAGCCAGCTGACCATAGAGCTGATAAGAGACAAGAGTGGCTCCAAACATCTCTATGGCCTAAGAAACCGGAAGCTACGAGCATTTTATGACTTAGATTTCGCCGGATGTAAATAGCGCCATTGGGAAATTGGGGAAGCATTTTATCACACCGATCTTGGTGTGGTCAGATGCTTTGAAGGCAGAGGAGAGATCTAGGGTCTAATAGACCCCAATTTTTTCAAAAAAGAGTACCTGTCACTACCTATTGCTATCATAGGGGATATTTACATTCCCCGAGATAACAATAAAAATGATTTAAAAAAAAAAAAAATGAAAGGAACAGTTTAAAAATAAGATAAAAAAGCAAAAAAATAATAAAGAAAAAAAAAAAAAAAAAAAAAAAGCACCCCTGTCGCCCCCTGCTCTTGCGCTAAGGCGAACGCAAGCGGCGGTCTGTCGTCAAACGTAAACAGCAATTGCACCATGCATGTGAGGTATCGCCGCGAAGGTCAGATCGAGGGCAGTAATTTTTGCAGTAGACCTCCTCTGCAAATCTAAAGTGGTAACCTGTAAAGGCTTTTAAAGGCTTTTAAAAATGTATTTATTTTGTTGCCACTGCACGTTTGTGCGCAATTGTAAAGCATGTCATGTTTGGTATCCATGTACTCGGTCTAAGATCATCTTTTTTATTTCATCAAACATTTGGGCAATATAGTGTGTTTTAGTGCATTAAAATTTAAAAAAGTGTGTTTTTTCCCCAAAAAATGCGTTTGAAAAATCGCTGCGCAAATACTGTGTGAAAAAAAAAAATGAAACACCCACCATTTTAATCTGTAGGGCATTTGCTTTAAAAAAATATATAATGTTTGGGGGTTCAAAGTAATTTTCTTGCAAAAAAAAAAAACTTTTTCATGTAAAAAATAAGTGTCAGAAAGGGCTTTGTCTTCAAGTGGTTAGAAGAGTGGGTGATGTGTGACATAAGCTTCTAAATGTTGTGCATAAAATGCCAGGACAGTTCAAAACCCCCCCCAAATGACTCCATTTTGGAAAGTAGACACCCCAAGCTATTTGCTGAGAGGCATGTCGAGTCCATGGAATATTTTATATTGCGACACAAGTTGCGGGAAAGAGACAAATTTTTTTTTTTTTTTTTGCACAAAGTTGTCACTAAATGATATATTGCTCAAACATGCCATGGGAATATGTGAAATTACACCCCAAAATACATTCTGCTGCTTCTCCTGAGTACGGGGATACCACATGTGTGAGACTTTTTGGGAGCCTAGCCGCGTACGGGACCCCGAAAACCAAGCACCGCCTTCAGGCTTTCTAAGGGCGTGAATTTTTGATTTCACTCTTCACTGCCTATCACAGTTTCGGAGGCCATGGAATGCCCAGGTGGCACAAAACCCCCCCAAATGACCCCATTTTGGAAAGTAGACACCCCAAGCTATTTGCTGAGAGGTATAGTGAGTATTTTGCAGACCTCACTTTTTGTCACAAAGTTTTGAAATTTGAAAAAAGAAAAAAAAAAAAAGTTTTTTCTTGTCTTTCTTCATTTTCAAAAACAAATGAGAGCTGCAAAATACTCACCATGCCTCTCAGCAAATAGCTTGGGGTGTCTACTTTCCAAAATGGGGTCATTTGGGGGGGTTTTGTGCCACCTGGGCATTCCATGGCCTCCGAAACGGTGTTAGGCAGTGAAGAGTAAAATCAAAAATTCACGCCCTTAAAAACGCTGAAGGCGGTGATTGGTTTTCGGGGTCCCGTACGCGGCTAGGCTCCCAAAAAGTCTCACACATGTGGTATCCCCGTACTCAGGAGAAGCAGCTAAATGTATTTTGGGGTGCAATTCCACATAGGCCCATGGCCTGTGTGAGCAATATATCATTTAGTGACAACTTTGTGCAAAAAAAAAAAAAAAAAAGTGTCACTTTCCCGCAACTTGTGTCAAAATATAAAATATTCCATGGACTCAATATGCCTCTCAGCAAATAGCTTGGGGTGTCTACTTTCCAAAATGGGGTCATTTGGGGGGGGGTTGTGCCACCTGGGCATTCCATGGCCTCCGAAACTGTGATAGGCAGTGAAGAGTGAAATCAAAAAGTTACACCCTTAGAAATCCTGAAGGCGGTGATTGGTTTTCGGGGTCCCATACGCGGCTAGGCTCCCAAAAAGTCCCACACATGTGGTATCCCCGTACTCAGGAGAAGTAGCTGAATATATTTTGGGGTGCAATTCCACATAGGCCCATGGCCTGTGTGAGCAATATATCATTTAGTGACAACTTTTTGTAAATATTTTTTTTTTTTTTTTTTTTTGTCATTATTCAATCACTTGGGACAAAAAAAATAAATATTCAATGGGTTCAACATGCCTATCAGCAATTTCCTTGGGGTGTCTACTTTCCAAAATGGGGTCATTTGGGGGGGTTTTGTACTGCCCTGCCATTTTAGCACCTCAAGAAATGACATAGGCAGTCATAAACTAAAAGCTGTGTAAATTCCAGAAAATGTACCCTAGTTTGTAGACGCTATAACTTTTGCGCAAACCAATAAATATACGCTTATTGACATTTTTTTTACCAAAGACATGTGGCCGAATACATTTTGGCCTAAATGTATGACTAAAATTGAGTTTATTGGATTTTTTTTATAACAAAAAGTAGAAAATATCATTTTTTTTCAAAATTTTCGGTCTTTTTCCGTTTATAGCGCAAAAAATAAAAACTGCAGAGGTGATCAAATACCATCAAAAGAAAGCTCTATTTGTGGGAAGAAAAGGACGCAAATTTCGTTTGGGTACAGCATTGCATGACCGCGCAATTAGCAGTTAAAGCGACGCAGTGCCAAATTGGAAAAAGACCTCTGGTCCTTAGGCAGCATAATGGTCCGGGGCTCAAGTGGTTAAGGGGCCTCTCTTATTGGAAGTTTTTTCGTTTATAGGACACGCACCATTGGGTAATTATGTTATATGGAATATGATATGTTTCTTTTGGCATATGTAACCAAGTCCTTATAAGTATATCCTTGTTGTATATCTTTAACAGACAGACCTCTCAAGAAGACCTTGAATATATAGGTTGAAACACGTCAAGTCCCTTTTTTTCGATATTGATAATATCTATATGATGTTGTTATGAAAAATATGTCTGTATAAATGCGTGTCTGCCTTCACCAGATTTGTAAACACTCTATATCAGAGCTCATTTTTTAACAATCCTTGTGTAATCTATTTTTTGTACAATAAAAATCATCTTTTTATACAACATTGGTTCAATATTTCAAACTCTGCTGCCTAAAAACCCCACCTGGGGAAATTTTTTTCCTATTTTTTTGCTTCCGTATTAGGGGTGAGCAGCAATCTCTTTTTCCTCCTCCCACAACTGTGTCTCCCTTTTTGCCAATTTGCATGGTATTGTCCTAAAAAGGGTTTGGGGACCCGGGTCCTGCCCCAGGAGACATGTATCAATGCAAAAAAAAGTTTTAAAAATGGCCGTTTTTTCGGAGCAGTGATTTTAATGATGCTTAAAGTGAAAAAAAAAGTGAAATATTCCTTTAAATATCGTACCTGGGGGGTGTCTATAGTATGCCTGTAAAGTGGTGCGTGTTTCCCATGCTTAGAACAGTCCCTGCACAAAATGACATTTTTAAAGTAATAAAAGTCATTTAAAACTGCTTGCGGCTTTAATGTAATGTCGGGTCCCGGCAAAATGGATGAAAATCAGTGAGACAAACGGCATGGGTACCCCCCCAGTCCATACCAGGCCCTTTGGGTCTTGTATGGATATTAAGGGGAACCCCGCATCCAAATTAAAAAAAGGAAAGGCGTGGGGCCCCCAGGCCCTATATACTCTGAACAGCAGTATACAGGCGGTGCAAACAAGACAGGGACTGTAGGTTTGTTGTTAAGTAGAATCTGTTTGTAATTTTGAACTGGTACATTTTTAAAGTGTAGCTCCAACCAAAAAATCTATTTTTAAGCTTTTTGGAAAACATAGGGAAGTGTTATCACCTCTGTAACATTTGTGTTGCTGTCTGTGCACCTCTTCAGAAGATTTCACCTCACTTTCTGTCCCAATGACAATTTTTTTTTGAAAATTTGGGGTTTTTAGTGAAACAAGGATTGGTGATAAAGCATCAGTGAAGAGGAGACACGTTTTTCCCATATTAACTCTTACAGGAGAGAATTTCCCTTCCTAGGGGTAGATTTCATCTCACTTCCTGCTGTCTCCTTCCGTTTGCAAGTAGGAGTCGTTTGAAAGTAGGGGCCTGCCCTATATACTCTGCAGAAATTGGGGCCTTAGGTGTTGGTGTTGCCAGAACACTGTAAGCCCTCACAGTTACTCTTGGTGGGCGCAGGAACAGGCCCTGCTGTGAAATATTAGATCAAGAATTGTAATTACATGCACCTGTTGAACAGGGGAAGAAAAATTGGGCCTTTAGTGGTGGTGGTGCCACAACACTGTAAGTCCTCACAGTTACTCTTGGTGGGCACAGAAACGGGCCCTGCTGCAAAGTATTGCATCCAAAATTGTAATTACACACCCCTGTTAAAAAGGGGCTGAAAAATTGGGCCTTAGGCACTGGTGCCAAGACACTGCAACCCCTCACAGATACTCTAGTTGGAGCGCAGGAACGAGCCCTGCTGCAAAGTATTGCATCAAAAAATGTAATTACACACCCCTGTTAAACAGGGGCTAAAAATTGGGCCTTAAGCACTGGTGCTGGTGCCACAACACTGCAACCCTTCACAGATACTCTAGTTGGAGCGCAGGAACGAGCCCTGTTGCAAAGTATTGCATCAAAAATTGTAATTACACGCCCCTATTAAACAAGGGCTGAAAAATTGGGCCTTAGGCACTGGTGCTACAACACTGCAACCCCTCACAGATACTCTAGTTGGAGCACAGGAACAAGCCCTGCTGCAAAGTATTGCATCAAAAATTGTAATTACACGCCCCTGTTAAACAGGGGCTGAAAAATTGGGCCTTAAGCACTGGTGCTGGTGCCACAACACTGCAACCCCTCACAGATACTCTACTTGGAGTGCAGGAACAAGCCCTGCTGCAAAATATTTCATCAAAAATTGTAATTACATGCCCCTGTTAAACATTTGTTTGAAAATTAATGGGACGGAGATGGGGAGGGGAGGGATGGGGGGGGAAGAGTGTTACATGAGTGGGTGAAGAGGAGAGTGGTGGGATGTATGCACAGATCACAAAAAAAAACCCTAAGGGATTACCTAGAAAGGTGTAGGGAGGTAGGGGGGAGGGGGAGGGAGAACGGGGATGGGGGGTGGTAAGATATCAAAATGGGCTCTCACAGGGGTTACAGAATGGTCAGAAGCAAAATATAGCTTTCACTTTTAAGATAAAATGAGGAAATCATAGGGAAAAGTAATGATAATATATGCACTAATATAGAGCGCTCTCAGTGGGAAAGAAAAAAAAAAAATAGAGAAAATTATATTTATCACACAAAATGGAAAGTAGGAATATTAGGTCATGGTAACACATGGAGGGAGGTTTCTCAGGAAGATTTTTTTTTTTTTTTTGATGGCCCTTTTTTTGGGGCTCTTGTCATTTTGATGTTTTTTTTTTTTTTTGACTCACTATGCAATCTAGACTATTGAATATTGGTTCTTGGAACGTCCGAGAGATGGGTACCCCAGCTAAGAGGGCGGCAGTGTTTGATGCATTAGAGACATATGAGATAAGTGTGTCTACTGCAGGCAGGCCAATCCTAACTAAAGATACTAAGGCACAATTTTATAGCAAGAAGTTTCAATCTCAGTACCACTCAGTACACAACTCTTATTCAAGGGGAGTGACAGTATTGGTAAAAAGAGAGATCGCGTTTACCTGCAGGCAGATCAATATAGATGAGATGGGGTGGTATATTTTTTTTTATTGTGTTATAGGAAACAGGGAGTATGTCATTGCAAATATTTATATCCATCCACCTTTTAAATTAGAAGTTTTGTAAAAACTAGTGGAATTCACGATAGATAAAATGGGGATACCAGTTATAGCAGTAGGGGATTTTAATGAGGTTATAAATAAAAAAATTGGATAGGTTCCCATTAGAAACACGGGGGCAGATTATCTCTGAGAGCCGGCTGCACCATTTCTTACAAGAAGCAGGGTTATTTGATATGAGGAGAGTGCGGAACCCAAATAAACAACAATACTCATGTTTCTCAAGTTCATATTCCACACTCTCCAGGATAGATTTGGCCCTTGGTAATGGAGAAGCATCCCAGATAATAAAAGATATAGCATACCAGCCTAGGGGGGTGTCGGACCATTCACTAATGATGGTCTCAGTGAACCTGGAAGGGAAAAAAACGCTTGGGGTATGGAAAATTAACCCATTCTGGTTCGAAGTACTGGGGAACACAGATGAGGTAATATGTAAGGTAAGAGAGTTATAGAGTTCAGTGAAGGTACAGTGACAAGGAGAGTGATGTGGGATGCATTGAAGGCATTCCTTAGGGGCATACTCATTCAACAGGTGGCCAAAATTAAGCAAGTATCAAGGGAGTGGGAGAATAAGATCAAGAAGGAGCTAGCAACGGCAGAAAAAGAATATGTGGAAGACCCATCTCCAGAGAAACAAGGAGAATGGTTAAACGAACAACAGGAATGTAAAGTTGTAGTGACCAGGAAATCTGAGAATAAGCGTCTATTCCAGAAGCAATTCGCATTTGGGGAAAGGAAAAATGTGGGCTGGATGCTGGCTCACCTAGTGATAACTAACTCCTCCCCCTCGGTGGTCCCTGCGATCATGACAGCGAAGTGAGAAATCTCATCCCAGGTGTCAGAGATTACAGAGAACATTTAGAGAATATTATGATAATTTGTACAGATCGCAGGGGACAGCAGGAGGAGAGGAGTTGGATAATTTTTTCGGGAAAATAGAGATACCGTCCCTAACAGGAGAGGATAAAGAGGGATTAGTAGCCCTGATAACACTGGAGGAAATACAGAGAGCTGTGGCAGAGATGGCTAATCAGAAATCCCCCGGACCAGACAGCCTCCCTGTAGAAACTTATAAATATTATGGGGAAGTAATGCTCCCAGAGCTCCTAAAAGTGCTGAACTGGGCGGAGGCAGAGGGGAAACTGCCCATATCTATGACAGAGGCAACAGTAATAGTCCTGCATAAAGAGGGGAAAGACCCACTAGAGACAACATCATATAGACCTATCTCCCTACTATGCTCGGATGTTAAGACATTAACTAAAGTAATGGCAGCCAGGTAGAATAAGATTATCTCTAAACGTATACACCTGGACCAAACAGGGTTTATTCCCAACAGATCAACAAGTATCAGGAGGGTATTCCTTAATTTACAGACAACAAACGGAGAACACGGGCACAAGGGCAGTGATGTCCCTAGATGTGGTTAAAGTGGTGTTCCGGCCGAAATTATACTTTTTAAATAAAAATACCCCTATAATACACAAGCTTAATGTATTCTAGTAAAGTTAGTCTGTAAACTAAGGTCTGTTTTGTTAGTTTGTAGCAGTAGTTTGTTATTTTATAAACTTACAGCAGGCCGTGGCCATCTTAAGTGTGGGCATCTGAAGCCAGACTGTATTTCTTCCTGGATCTCATCCTTGCAGATCTCACACATGCTCAGTGCAGCACAAGCAGTGTAATAGGTTTCAGGTCAGGTTTCCATAGCAACGGCAGTGTCAGAGGAAGTTGCCGCCCCTTCCCTGAAGGCATTGCAAACAGGAAATGATGCGATGAGCCACGGCTAGGGAGGAGGAAGTGGAAAAATGAATACAGCAGATATACAGTAGGTGCTGAGAAAAAAAAATTTAAAATATCCAATTCGTTTACAGTGCACAGTTTAGTGAGGGATGCTGAAGAGTTGTAAAAGTGGGTGGAACTCCACTTTAAAGCCTTTGATAGCCTAGAGTGGGAGTATATCTGGCGAGTATTGGGAAAATTCGGCTTTGGCCCTTCCTTCATTAGGTGGATAAAAATATTGTATAATGGACCTAGTGCCAAAATCAGAGTTAATAACGACTACTCAGGTAAGATCTTATTGGAGAGGGGGACAAGACATTTGCACTTGCAATGGAGCCATTGGCTATTGCAATAAGAGTGAGTACAAATATGGAAGGATTTAGGAGAGCTACAGGTGAGGAGAGAATCGCATTATATGCAGATGATGTTCTCCTTTTCTTAGGAGATATAAAACAATCACTCAGGCAAGTGATGCGTATTTTCAGAGATTTTGGAAGACTCTCTGAATTTGTCATAAACTGGGAGAAATCAGCACTTATGGCGGTGGACCCCATTGGGAACCTAACATCTTTAGAAACCCCCCAAGTGGATGTAGTTGAGACTATGAAATATCTAGGGATACATATAACAAGAGATCCAAATCAGTATATCAATAATAATATAGCCCCCCTTTTGGTTAAGTTTAAAAAGAAAACCGAAATCTGGCGGCACCTTCCTTTATCGGTTGCTGGAAGATGCAACTTGATTAAAATGTTGTGGATGCCACAGTTATTGTATCTATTGCATAATACCCCAATTTGGGTACACAAGCAATGGTTTAAAAAAATTGACAGTCTGTTTAGAGGATTAATATGGAAAGGAGGCCAGGCTAGGATAAGTCTACAAACCCTACAGTTATCAACAAGGGAGGGGGGTATGGCGGTCCCACATCCACAGAGTTATTTCCTGGCAGCCCAACTGCAACACTTAAGAGGGAGTCAAGATCCTGAAGGAGGAATAAATAATGAACTAATGATACTAGGGGCACCCCATAGGATGGTAGTGGAAGTAGTGGAGGCTGATTCCTTTGTTAATAAAACCCCTACAGTAATGCTAGCTATAAAATTTTGGAAAGCAGTAAAGTCACTAAGGGGACAAGGAGGTATGACAGAATATACTCTCCTATAGGGTAATAGGAATCTCCGGGAGCTGGAAATGATAGGAAAAGGTCAAAGAATGGGAAAGTAAAGTAATAGATAGGCTGGCCCTGCTGTATGAGGGAAGAACGCTAAAAACATTTACAAAACTGAGAGAGGAATATGATATACCTAAACATACATTTTATAAATATCTACAAATTAGACACGCTTTAAATGTGCAGTTTGAGAAACAAGGCCCGGTTTGGTGTAATACCACCATGTTCCAAAGAATAATTAATTCAAGTAGGACTGGGGGATTTATATCAGAAATCTATCCATACATATGTGAAGGAAATATTGAGAGACAGGAATTACTTAAAAGTAGGGGAAAATGGGAGGAGGATCTAGGGACAATATCGGATGAGCAATGGAAGAGGATACTAGAGAGAGGACACCTGGTGTCGGTCTCACCCGCACAGAAGATCTCATTCTTAATGTTGGTACATAGGACTTATTATACACCTAAAAAAATGTTTAGGTTTGGGTGGAGAGCAGATGCCAGGTGCCCTAGATGTCAGGGTACGGGGGACTTGTTACATATGATATGGAGATGTCTGAAATTGTTCTGATATTGGTCAGAGATCCATGAAACCATAAATATGATATACAATACTAGGCTGGAAATGGACCCCAGACTCTGTATTTTGGATTTGGGGGAGGGAATAAATGGAGTTGCTGGAGTAACTAAGGTAGTGCTGAGATGTCTCTTCCAGGCAAGAAAGTTAATAGCACAGAGATGGCAAGCAGTGAATCCCCCATCAGTAAGAGACTGGGCTGGTATAGTTACAGAAACAATATGAAGGGAGAAAATAGTTTATACAAAGAGAAGAAATCTCAAGGAATTTGAAAAACGTGGAGACCGTGGCTGGAGAAGATGGGATACCCTATGTAAAGCACAAAAAGGAAGTAGTAAGTAGTAAGGAAAGCCCCGTAGAAATAAATACATTTTGAAAGCGAGGGAGGCCCAAAATGTACATTAGGATAGGGGGTGGGGGGAGGGGTGGGGAGAGACAAAAATAAACAAGAGGATAAAGGAATAAAACATAGAGAAAGGTCCTTGTTTTATCTATTATTGATTGCCTTGATATGTATGTATTTACCTTTTTTACTTGTAAACATGAAGAAAAATAAATAAAGATTATATAATTTAAAAAAAACAGGGGCTGAAAAATTGGGCCTTAGCCACTGGTGGCGGCGCCCAGAACCAAAAATATTCTTACAAGCTATCAGCATGATCATTGAGGAAGAGGATAGTCACTCAGCATAACAGGATAGTCACTCAGCATCAGCATAGGCAGTCTTGAAGGGATCTGACATTTCAAAAAAAATTATTCGGTTACATCAGCATCAGGTGCTTGATAGCTGGTGGTGATCCAAGACTGATTCATTTTTATGAAGGTCAGTCGATCGACCAAGTCGGTGGACAGGCACAGCCTGTGATCGGTTACAAAGCCTCCAGCAGCACTGAATGTGCATTCCCGAAAGAACGCTGGATGCAGGACAGGCCAGTAGCTCAATTGCATACTGTGCAAGCTCTGGCCAGTGATCCATCCTCAAGACCCAGTAACCCAGAGGATTTTCGGTGGGAAAGGTGTCCAAGTCAGATCTTGCCCCCAAGTATTCCTGCACCATGTAAAACAGACGCTGGCGATGGTTGCTGGAACCGATCATACCTTGGGGCTGCGGACTAAAAAATTGTCTGAACGCATCGGTCAGACAGCCACCTTCTCCACCGCTCCTTCTTTGACTGACCGAAGCCTCAGCAACACATTGTCCAGGAACAGGAGTTTGTAACCTCCTTGTCTCTGGGAACTCGTTGCACAGACCTTTCTGCAAGGCCTCCCGAAGATGTTTCATCCTCTGCTCCCTCTGCAACGGCAAGATAAGGTCCGCAACCTTACCCTTGTAACGTGGATCAAGGAGGGTTGCCAGCCAGTAACGATCTCTCTCCTTAATATCACGAATACGAGGAGCCTTCCGCAGGCTTTGCAGGATCAGGGAGGCCATGCAGCGTAGGTTTTGCCGAGGCATTCGGTCCAGAGTCCTCTGGGTCACTAAGGATGACATGATCTGCAGCCACCTCCTCCCAACCACGTACAAGTCCATGGGTTTCTTGGGACTGTAAATGATCCCTTGAAGATTGCTGCTGATGCGGAGTGCCAGGCTCCACCTCCATGCTGACACAATCCTCCTCCTCCTCGTCCTCTTCCTGTGTGATCGGCGGGCATGCAGGAACACTGTCTGGATATAGGGTGTCTTTAGAGGTAAGGAAGTCCTCCTCTTCCTGCCTCTGTTCTGCCTCAAGTGCCCTGTCCATTATTCCACGCAGTGTGTGATCCAACAGGTGGACAAGGGGGACAGTGTCACTGATGCATGCACTGTCACTGCTCACCATCCTCGTGGCCTCCTCAAATGGTGACAGGACAGTGCACACATCCCTGATCATGGCCCACTGGTGTGGGGAAAAAAAAAACAAGCTCCCCTGACCCTGTCCTGGTGCCATAGTCACACAGGTGATGGCCCTCTGCTGTGTGTGCAGCCGTTGCAGCATGGCCAACTTTGAGTTTAACCTGGTGGGCATGTCACAGATTAGGCAGTTCTTGGCCAGGTTAAATTCTTTTTGGAGGTCAGCCAGCTGAGCACTGGCATTATATGACTGGCGGAAATGCACACAGACTTTCCTGGCCTGCCTCAGGACATCCTGTAAGCCGGGTACCTGGCCAAGATCCGCTGCACCACCAAGTTAAGGACCTGAGCTAAACAGGGCACATGGGTCAGTTGTCCCAGTTGTCAGTTGTCCCTGTCGGAGGGCAGAGAGGAGGTTGGTGCCATTGTAGCAAACCACCATTCCTGGCTGAAGCTGGCATGGCGTCAACCACCTCTGAGCCTGCCCCTGCAGAGCTGACAGAATCTCTGCCCCAGTGTGGCTCCTGTCCCCCAAGCACACCAGCTCAAGCAGAAGAGTCACCCAATGCACCGTGAAAGATAGGTAACGTCCCTGTCCATACCTGCTGGATCTTGAGTCAGTGGTAATATGCACCTTACCGCCCTGTCCAGCGAGGCCAAGACATTGCCTTCCACATGCCGGTAGAGAGCCGGAATCGCCTTCCATAAGAAAAAGTGGCGTTTGGGAACCTGCCACTGAGGTACTGCACATTCCACAAACTCACGGAAGGGGGCAGAGTCTACCAACTGAAAAGGCAGTAGTTGAAGTGCTAGCAATTTAGCCAACCTAGCATTCAACCGCTGGGCATGTGGATGGCTGGGAGTGAACTTCTTTTGGCGGTGCAGCAGCTGGGGCAGGGAAATTTGCTTGGTACAATCGGACGTCGGTGTACCGATAGCAGGTTGCCCGCAAGTACTTGGCTGTAACACACCTAATTCTACACCTTCATTCCTCTCAGTGCAGGTCTCAGAGAGGACTGAAGGTATAGTGGGGTTGGAGATCCCAGCTGATGAGGAGCAAGGAGAGGTCCTCTTTGTTCTTTGGTGATGGTCTTTTAGGTACACTTGCCATCGAACTGCATGGCAGGTCAACATATGTCTGGTCAAGCATGTGGTGCCCATGCGGGTGATGTTTTGGCCACGCGAGATACGCTTGAGACATATGTTGCAAATAGCAGCAGTGGGATCTGATGCACTTGTCTCAAAAAAGCCCCACACCAAAGAACTTTTGGAATAATGCGCAGAGACAGCAGTGCCCTGCACATGCAGAGCACTGCAGTGTGATGCAGTCGGTGTGCTGCCCTTAAGCTGGCCCCTGGAGTGCATTGTTGGTGATGTGCCTCCTCCACCTCCTCCTCTCTCCTATCAGGCACCCACATGGAGTCAGTGACCTCATCATCCCCTCCCTCCTCATCACTGGAGCAAAGCTGGCAGTATGCTGCAGCTGGGGGAACATGACTGCCAGATTGCTGTCCTTCTTGGGCACCCCCTCTTTCTGGGCTCATGTCACTGCCTTCCTCTAACTGAGTACCATCAAAACGCTGGGCATCCTCCTGATGCATGTACCCAACACTGTGGTCAAACAGTTCGGGGGACTCCTCAGGAGGACATGGTGGGGCTAAAGAAGGAGTGACTGATGCCATTGAGCCGAGGGAAGAGGCCGCATTGGCAGCTGCTTTGCCAGACAACGTACCCTGAGCCTGAGTGAGAGAGGATGAGGAGGATGAGGACGGCTTGGTCATCCACTCTACCAAGTCTTTGGCATGTTGGGGCTCAACACGACCAGCTGCCGAAAAAAAGGACAAGCGTGTCCCACAGCCACATGCTGATGAGGATGCACCGTGTCCACGTCCAGCACTGTTGCCGCTAGACAGAGCCTGTTTGCCCTCTTTTATTGGCTTGTGACTGTCTGCCTCTCCTTGTTGGCCTTCGAGACATACTAATGGCCTGCACTGCAGTGAGATGTAGCTGCACAAAACTGGGATGTATATATACTGATTATACAGCAGCTAGCAGAATGCCTGTCTGTGGTATTAATAGGATCAGAAGAAGCACACCAGCACTTGTATTCAGGTAGCTATAGGTTCAACTGTGCAGGGTACACAGTACACTAACTGTAAATACTTCAAGAGCCTGCCTGTGCTATTAATAGGATCAGAAGAACATAAGCACTTGTCTTCAGGTAGCTATACTGTAGGTGCAACTGTGCAGGGTACACAGTACACAAACTGTAAATACTGTAAAAACACCTGCCTGCCAGTATATTAGGAAGAGAATAACAGGAACGGATCTAGCTAAACTGAATACAGTATATATATATATATATATAATATATACATACATACACACATATATATACATATACATATACATATATATATATATATACACACACACAATACACTGTAAGTGCAGCTAACTGACTCGACCTGCCTACTCTATCTAACTTAAATCAAATGACACTGTCTCTCTGTCTATCTCTCTCTGCCGCCGCAACACACTACACAAGGCCAACACGCAGACGGCCTTATACCCCCTGAGCCATAATTGGACAAAGCCACCCTGGCTTTGGCCAATTACGGCTCTCTGTGCAAACGGCGCTGTGATTGGCCAAGCATGTGGGTCATAGTGCATGCTTGGCCAATCATCAGCAAGCAATGCACTGCCGCAGTAAATTATGGGCCATGACGCGCCACTCGAATTTGGCGCGAACGGCCCATATCATTCGCAATTCGACGAACCGTCGAACTGGCGATGTTCGAGTCAAACATGGGTTCGACTTGAACTCGAAGCTCATCCCTAATAGGGATGAGCTTCGTGTTCGAGTCGAACCCATGTTCGACTCGAACATCGGCTGTTCGATCGTTCGTCGAATTGCGAACGATATGGGCCGTTCGCGCCAAATTTGTGTGGCGCGTCACGGCCCATAATTCACTGCAGCATCACAGTGCATTGCTGGCTGATGATTGGCCAAGCATGCACTATGACCCGCATGCTTGGCCAATCACAGCGCCGCCTGAACAGAGAGCCGTAATTGGCCAAAGCCAAGGAGGCTTTGGCCAATTATGGCTCAGGGGATTTAGTACACGCCCCACACTATATAAGGCCGCCTGCACGGTGGCCCTGTGTAGTGTGTGTTCCGGCGTTCATTGAGAGAGAGAGAGAGACAGACAGTGACATTTGATTTGAGTTAGATAGATTAGGCAGAACAGTCAGTCAGTTAGCTGCACTTACAGTGTATTGTGTATATATATGCATCCCAGGTGTTGCATATATATATATACACTGTATTCAGTTTAGCTAGATCCGTTCTTGTTATCTTCCTACTGACAGGCAGGCTTGTCTTGTTACAGTATTTACAGCTACCTGAAGAAAATTACTGGTGTTCCTTTGATCCTATTAGTACCACAGTCAGGCAGCTAGACTATTTACAGTTAGTGCAGTGTGTCCTGCTCACAGTGTTCAGCTAGATCCGTTCCTGTTATCTTCTTACTGACAGGCAGGCTTGTCTTGTTCCAGTATATACAGCTACCTGAAGAAAATTACTGGTGTTCTTTTGATCCTATTAGTACCACAGTCAGGCAGCTAGACTATTTACAGTTAGTGCAGTGTGTCCTGCTCACAGTGTTCAGCTAGATCCGTTCCTGTTATCTTCTTACTGACAGGCAGGCTTGTCTTGTTCCAGTATATACAGCTACCTGAAGAAAATTACTGGTGTTCTTTTGATCCTATTAGTACCACAGTCAGGCAGCTAGACTATTTACAGTTAGTGCAGTGCATCCTGCTCACAGTGTTCAGCTAAACCTACAAGTTAGTGGGGTGCGTCCTGCTCACAGTGTTCAGCTAAACCTACAAGTTAGTGTGGTGCATCCACCTCACAGTGTTCAGCTAGATCCGTTCCTGTTATCTTCTTACTGACAGGCAGGCTTGTCTTGTTACAGTATATACAGCTACCTGAAGAAAATTACTGGTGTTCTTTTGATCCTATTAGTACCACAGTCAGGCAGCTAGACTATTTACAGTTAGTGCAGTGCGTCCTGCTCACAGTGTTCAGCTAAACCTACAAGTTATTGGGGTGCGTCCTGCTCACAGTGTTCAGCTAAACCTACAAGTTAGTGTGGTGCATCCACCTCACAGTGTTCAGCTAAACCTACAAGTTAGTGGGGTGCGTCCACCTCACAGTGTTCAGCTAAAGCTACCTGTAGAAGGTTGGTGGTGTTCTCATACTACAGGCAGGCAGTTGATTTTGCTAGCTGCAGTATCAGTACATATATATATATATATATATATATATATATATATATATATATATATCCCAGCTTAGTGCAGCTACAGGCCATTAGTATGTCTGGAAGGCCAAGAAGGAGAGGCAGACAGTCACAAGCCAATAAGAGAGGGCAAGCAGGCTCTGTGTCTAGTGCTGGTCATGGAGACGGTGCATCCTCATCAGCATGTGGCCGTGGGACACGCTTGGGCTTTTTTTCGGCAGCTGGCCGTGTTGAGCCACAACATGCGGAAGACTTGGTCGAGTGGATGACCAAGCCATCCTCATCCTCCTCATCCTCTCTCACCCATGCCCAGGGTACTTTGTCTGGCAAAGCAGCGGCCTCTTCCCTCGGCTCAATGTCATCAGTGACTCCTTCCCTAGCCCCACCATGTCCTCCTGAGGAGTCCCTCGAACTGTTTGACCACAGTGTTGGGCACATGCTCCAGGAGGATGCCCAGCGTTTGGAAGGCTCTGATGATGATACTGAGCTCGATGAAGGCAGTAACATGAGCGCAGACAGAGGGGGTGCCAAAGAAGGACAACAATCTGGCAGTCATGCTCCCCCTGCTGCAGCATACTGCCAGGTTTGCTCCAGTGATGAGGAGGGAGGGGATGATGAGGTCACTGACTCAACGTGGGTGCCTGATAGGAGAGAGGAGGAGGAGGAGGAGGCGGCACATCAACAACGAGGCAGGATGCCCTCCAGGGGCCAGCCTAAGGGCAGCACATTGACTGCATCACACCCCAAAGCTCCACATGTGCAGGGCGCTGCAGTCTCTGCGCGTTATTCAAAAAGTTCTTTGGTGTGGGCCTTTTTTGAGACGAGTACATCAGATCGCACCGCTGCTATTTGCAACATATGTCTCAAGCGTATCTCGCGTGGCCAAAACATCTCCCGCTTGGGTACCACATACTTGACCAGACATATGTTGACCTGCCATGCAGTTCGTTGGCAAGCGTATCTAAAAGACCCACACCAAAGAACAAAGAGGACCTCTCCTTGCTCCTCATCAGCTGAGATCTCCAACCCCACTATACCTTCAGTCCTCTCTGAGACCTGCACTGAGAGGAATGAAGGTGTAGAATTAGGTGTGTCACAGCCAAGTTCTTGTGGGCAATCTGCTTTTGGTACACCGATGTCAGATTGTACCAGGCAAATTTCCCTGCCCCAGCTGCTGCACCGCTGAAAGAAGTTTGCTCCCAGCCATCCACATGCGCAGCGGTTGAATGCTAGCTTGGCAAAATTGCTAGCACTTCAACTACTACCTTTTCAGTTGGTAGACTCTGCCCCCTTCCGTGAGTTTGTGGAAAGTGCGGTTCCTTAGTGGCAGGTACCTAAACGCCATTTTTTCTCACGGAAGGCGATTCCGGCTCTCTACCGGCATGTGGAAGGCAATGTCCATGCCTCGCTGGACAGGGCGGTCAGCGGTAAGGTGCATATTACCGCTGACTCATGGTCCAGCAGGCATGGACAGGGACGTTACTTAAGTTTCACGGCGCATTGGGTGACTCTGCTGGCAGCTGGGAAGGATGCAGGACAAGGTGCAGTAGTGTTGGAGGTTGTTCCGCCACCACGCCTCCAAAATGCTAATGATTGTGACACACCTCTCTCCTCCACCCCCTCCTCTTCTTCTTCCTCCATGGCCTCTTCCTGTGCTTTGTCCTCAGAACCAGCGGTGCTCTGTAGCCATTCAAGGGGCTACGCAAGTACGCAGGCAAAAAGATGCCATGCGGTGCTTGAGCTGGTGTGCTTGGGGGACAGGAGCCACACTGGGGCAGAGGTTCTGTCAGCTCTGCAGGTTCAGAGGTGGTTAATGCCACGCCAACTTAAGGCAGGAATGGTGGTTTGCGACAATGGCACCAACCTCCTCTCTGCCCTCCGACAGGGACAAATGACCCATGTGCACTGTTTGGCTCGCGTCCTTAACTTGGTGGTGCAGCGGTTCTTGGGCAGGTACCCGGGCTTACAGGATGTCCTGAGGCAGGCCAGGAAAGTCTGTGTGCATTTCCGCCGGTCATATAATGCCAGTGCTCGGCTGACGGACCTCCAAAAGGAATTTAACCTGCCCAAGAACCGCCTAATCTGTGACATGCCCACCAGGTGGAACTCAACGTTGGCCATACTGCAGCGGCTGCACATGCAGCAGAGGGCCATCAATGAGTACGACTATGGCACCAGGACAGGGTCAGGGGAGCTTGGTTTTTTTTCCCCACGCCAGTGGGCCATGATCAGGGATGCATGCACTGTCCTGTCACCATTTGAGGAGGCCACGAGGATGGTGAGCAGTGGCAGTGCATGCATCAGTGACACTGTCCCCCTTGTCCACCTGTTGGAGCACACGCTGCATGGAATAATGGACAGGGCACTTGAGGCAGAACAGAGGCAGGAAGAGGAGGACTTCCTTAGCTCTCAAGGCCCCCTTTATCCAGACAGTGTTTCTGCATGCCCGCCGATCACACAGGAAGAGGACGAGGAGGAGGAGGAGGAGGAGGAAGATTGTGTCAGTATGGAGGTGGAGCCTGGCACTCAGCATCAGCAGCAGTCTTTAAGGGATCAGTCCCAAGAAACACATGGACTTGTACGTGGCTGGGAGGAGGTGGCTGCGGACCATGTCGTCCTTAGTGACCCAGAGGACTCCGGACCGAATGCCTCAGCAAACCTACGCTGCATGGCCTCCCTGATCCTGCAAAGCCTGCGTAAGGATCCTCGTATTCGTGGTATCAAGGAGAAGGACCAATACTGGCTGGCAACCCTCCTTGATCCACGTTACAAGGGTAAGGTTGCGGACCTTATCTTGCCATCGCAGAGGGAGCAGAGGATGAAACATCTTCGGGAGGCCTTGCAGAAAGGTCTGTGCAACGCGTTCCCAGAGACTGGGAGGTTACAAACTCCTGTTTCTGGACAACGTGTTGCTGAGGCTTCGGTCAGTCAAAGAAGGAGCGGTGGAGAAGGTGGCCGTCTGACCGATGCGTTCAGACAATTTTTTAGTCCGCAGCCCCAAGGTATGATCGGTTCCAGCAACCATCGCCAGCGTCTGTTTTACATGGTGCAGGAATACCTAGGGGCAAGATCAGACTTGGACACCTTTCCCACCGAAAATCCTCTGGGTTACTGGGTCTTGAGGATGGATCACTGGCCAGAGCTTGCACAGTATGCAATTGAGCTACTGGCCTGTCCTGCATCCAGCGTTCTTTCAGAACGCACATTCAGTGCTGCTGGAGGCTTTGTAACCGATCACAGGGTGCGTCTGTCCACCGACTCGGTCGATCGACTGACCTTCATAAAAATGAATCAGTCTTGGATCACCACCAGCTACCAAGCACCTGATGCTGATGTAACCGAATAATTTTTTTTAAAATCTCAGATCCCTTCAAAGACTGCCTATGCTGATGCTGAGTGACTATCCCTGAGTAATTATCCTCTTCCTCTTCAATCATCACGTTGATAGCTTGAAAGAACATTTTTGGTTCTGGGCGCCACCACCAATGCCTAAGGCCCAATTTTTCAGCCCCTGTTTAACAGGGGCGTGTGATTACAATTTTTGATGCAATACTTTGCAGCAGGGCTCGTTCCTGCATTCCAACTAGAGTGTCTGTGAGGGGTTGCAGTGTTGTGGCACCAGCACCACCACCACCACCACCAAAGGCCCAATTTTTCTGCCCCTGTTCAACAGGGGCATGTAATTACAATTCTTGATCTAATATTTCACAGCAGGGCCCTGTGAGGGCTTACGTTGTTGTGGCCACAACAACACCTAAGGCCCAAATTTATGCTGAGTATATAGGGCAGGCCCCTACTTTCAAACATCTAACTTACAAACGACTCCTACTTGCAAACGGAAGGAGACAACAGGAAGTGAGATGAAATCTACTCCTAGGAAGGGAAATTCTCTCCTGTAAGTGTTAATATGGGAAAAACATTTCTCCTTTCCACTGATGCTTTCCAATCCTTGTTCCACAAAAAAACCCAAATTTTCAAAAAACATTTGTCATTGGGACAAAAAGTGAGGTGAAATCTTCTAAAGAGGAGGAAAGACAGCAAAACAAATGTCACAGGGGTGATAACCCTTCCCTATGTTTTCCAAAAAGCTTAAAAAAGATTTTTTGGCTGGAGCTAAACACGTTAAAAATGTACCCGTTCAAAATGACAAACAGATTCTACTTAACAACAAACCTACAGTCCCTGTCTTGTTTGCACCGCCTGTATACTGCTGTTCAGAGTATATAGAGCCTTGTGGCCCCACACCTTTCCTTATTTTAATTTGGGTGCGGGGTTCCCCTTAATATCCATACAAGACCCAAAGGGCCTGGTAATGGACTGGGGGGTACCCATGCCGTTTGTCTCACTGATTTTCATCCATATTGCCAGGACCCGACATTACATTAAACCCGCAAGCAGTTTTAAATGAGATTTTTTCCTTTAAAAATGACATTTGGTGCAGGGACTGTTCTAAACACGGGAAACACGCGCCACTTTACAAGCATACTATAGACACCCCCCAGGTACGATATTTAAAGGAATATTTAACTTTTTTTTTTTTTTTACTTTAACCATCATTAAAATCACTGCTCCCGAAAAAACGGCCGTTTTTAAAAGTTTTTTTTGCATTGATACATGTCCCCTGGGGTAGGACCCGGGTCCCCAAATCCTTTTTAGGACAATACCATGCAAATTAGCCTTTAAAATGAGCACTTTTGATTTCGAACGTTCGAGTCCCATAGACGTCAATGGGGTTCTAACGTTCGTGCGAATTTTCGGTCCGTTCGCAGGTTCTGGTGCGAACCGAACCGGGGGGTGTTCGGCTCATCCCTAATCCCTAATAGTTAGTTAGTCGTATATAGTGGTAGTAGTCCTTTTGGGTAAGAGGGTATAAGTTTTGTAGAGATGTGAAGGGTCTGAGGAGATTGTTAGAGTAGAGATCTGATACATATCGTATCTCTTTTTATTGCCATGATCGTGTTGGAAAGTTAGGGATGAGTATGTAAAACAAATATTTGGTTCCATTGTGGGTTCCATTGTGGGTGATGGACATTTTGGCTGGTGCTATCTATTGATCTTGTATGTGGTGGTTGTGCAGAGCCTTTGTGATGGTGTTGTGTTGTCTGCAGCAGCTTAGTGTGCGCTAAGAGAGGTCTGCAAAAATTTGTAGTTGCCCGTATGGGTCGGGTAGGGCTCCTAGTTCTTTTATTCTTTGCATAAGATGTTCCTTAACATTGTAGAAGTGGATTCTGAGAATCACATCTCTAGGGACTGTATTTGGTAAGAAGAATGGTTTAGGAAGTCTATGAATGCAGTCAATGACCAATTCAATATTCTTTAGGTCAGGCAGTAAAGATTTGATTAGGCCGCGTGCGTAAGAAGAAGGTCAGGGGATTGTATTGGTTCCAGTATCCCTCGGATCTTAATATTATTTTGGCAGGATCTATCTTCTATGTCCACCAATTTGTCTTTTATCCACTTATTATTTTGCATATGACTCCCTTGGGTACCGATTATGTAATTTACAGTGGTAGTAAGGTCGCCTATGTTAGTTTCAACATGGGAAAGTCTGTCCTCCATTACAGTGATACTGTGGCCAAAGTTATGCATAAAAGAGAGCATGTTTGCTTGAAGGGAGCTCCTTAGTCACATTAAAATGTCTTTCAGTAAAGTGGCCATCACTGGTTGTCCCATACTGGGGAAGGAGGCAATGGGTTAAATTTTGTGGTGCTTGCAGGGCTAGCATGGGAGGCATAGAGGAGGAAGAAGCGTGGTTTACCTCATATTTTGAAGCAGAAGGGTCCATTCTCTTTTTGGACTTGGCTGGGCTGTTAGAAGCTGGAGAGCCTGGTGTGGACAGTTGTGATCATGTTTCTGTGGGTGGAGGATCATGGCGGGAACTGGTTATCTGTCCGGGCGGCAGAGGAGGGAGAGCCGCTGGTGCTGCTGTGTGTGAGTCGGCCGTGGTGCCATTTTGGCTGCATCTCGCGGCTGGCTGGAACATATACTCTGTGAGCTTACGCGAGAGCCAACTGTCTTTTCATTTCAGCCCCATGGCTCCGTGGGGCTAGCGGGAGTGTTGGGTCAGCTCAGTAATGCTGAGTATACCATTAGGAAGCAGGCAGACGCTGGTAAGATTCAATAAGCTCTGCTCTTACGCAGCCATCTTGTCCGCACGCTTATCACGCCCCCCTATATATGGTTTTTAATGTGACCTTTAAATTTGTAGTAAAATTTTGTGATTTTATTGAATGCTTGCATATCACGCCATTGTGTCATCAATGTCTGCAAGCTCTTATATAGCCAGGGGGGCATGGCCATCTGGTAACATCACCGTGAGACGCCGCCCAGTGTGACAGCAGACATCGCAGAAGACACAACGGCGGGAGCCACAGTTGGAGGAGGACCAGGTCGGTGGCAGAGACGACATCGGTGAAGAAGACCGGAGGAAGAACACATCAATGGCACAACCGAAGAAAGAAGACGCATTGGAGCTACAACGGGGGACATTCTTCATTTTTAATAAAGTACTTGTCAAAACTGTTGCTTTTTTTTATTTACACTATACTGCTATTTTTGGGGTGAATGGGTAATGGTACAATGTACCCCTACTCATTCACATGGGGGGCGGGATCTGGGGGCTGCTTCAAGATTCCGATAAGCCCCCTGCCCACAGACCCCCACAATCACCGTCCAGGGTTGTCGTTGATGAGGCCCTTATCCCCATCAACATGCCCAGCATACACCAGTCTGTGAAGTCAGAAAGGGGTGGTGCCACCGGGTGATGTGGCCAGTTGACCCCACCCCTTACTTATATAAGAAATGTCAAAGCGCAGAGGAGGCCTCCCAGGAGGCAGGAGGGTTTTTTTTGGGGTTGGTGGGTGTCGTGATTGACGATGGAGTTAAATCTAGGAACACAATTTTTTATTTTTTGATAATGGAATTGTCAAAAAACTTATCTCTTGTGTTTATTACATTGCGTTTATTGACACTTTTTTAGTGAATGGGGAGGGGGTATTATGTACCCAATACTCATTCACAGGGGGGGGCTGGATCTGGGGACCCCTTGTTAAAGGGGGCTTCCAGTTTCCAATAAGCCTCCTGCCTGCAGACCCTGACAACCCCAGCCCAGGGTTGTCAGGAAGAGAACCTTGTCCCCATCAACACGGAGAAAAGGTGCCTTAGAGTGGGGGCCCCCCGCCCCAAAGCACCCCCCCATGTTGGTGACATGTGGCCTGGTATGGTCCAGGACCTGCTGGGCTGCATGCATGAATAAGGGTCTGGTATGGATTTTTGGGGGGAGCCCACAACATTTTTCTTTTCAATTTTGCCGTGGAGTTCCCCCTCAAGATCCTCAGAGCACAAGTCGCATGCCACAAGTCGGATCAGTTAAGATGATGATCCCAACTTCCATTCAAATCAAATGGGTTAAAATTGTGCCCAAGTCAGACCAAAGTAGTACAGGAAGTATTGTCAAAGTAGGACCAACACAAGTCGGACCAGTTAAGATGGCTCTCACAGGGAACCATTGATTTTGACAAGTCATGGAAGTCAGAGCACATGTCGGACCAGTGTGAACCAACCCTTATTTAGTATAACTAAAGGCAACATTTTTTTTGTTAGTTTTGTATATAGCGGAGAGGGGTTATTACACCTTTCAATTTGTATTGCTGCTTGTGCCCCCATTAAAAATCAAATCATCCAAACCATTAATGTTACTTCAGTAAAGGAGAAAATATTGTTTCTTATACAAGTGCAGCGCTGGCATTTTTGCCATGTAATGTTAAATGGTAGACAATGCTATAAACTGGTATTTGGCTCCCTCCAGTGGTATACTTGTGAATAGACTTGTTTATTTTTTATATAATAGCTATACAGGAAGTGATTTAATGGCTTTGCTAAAACTGACTCACCTACCCACAATGCTCACTCACCTACCCATGAATACTGAGTGACTGAACTGCATGCTAGGTAGGTAATAAAAGGCCGAGCGCTGCCATTTTCTCTCTCTTCTGAACGCATGCCCTGCCTGCAAGGATCTGTGAGAAGGTATTTCAGAGAGCACGGCCTGTATCTTGCGGAGCGGAACAAGCCACGGACTTTGATAAATGTAAGTAAGATCCTTTGCGCTATCAAAGTGAATATGTGCTATTTACTTTAAGCCACGGACTCTGCCCTATCCCAGTGTGATCGGATCGGGAAGGATCCAGAGACACCCGACGGAGCCATTTGAGGGTCCCAGTCATCCTGCGGAGCAGGGTAGCGTGACAGAGCTAGCCGGCAGCAGGACTCAGAGACGCAGAGTGGAGACTTCCAACTTTCCAGGCCTGGTGTGGTGAGAGGACGGAAGCCCACAAGTTATTTAACGCACTTAACACACTTAGACTTATACCACAGTGTTGCTGAGACCTGCAGTTCCACAGAGGGGTCACTCTTAAATAGACTGAGTTCAAGCAGGCCTCAAGCCTACACTTTACTAAGAGCTGACACTGTGGCGGTTAGGCACTGTGGCGGAGGCAGTTATAAGTGTGTGCATGGCAGGAACTGTTTCCAAATCATCAGCTTATGTTACTTCTTTGCTTGTTAAACCCTTGGATTACAAACACTGCAGTATAATAGCTAGCAGAAGACAGAAGACCAGAGACTACAACTTTCACTGAGAGGCCTTGTGTTTAGTTAAAGTAACAAAGGACCACATCATACCTCAGGGGGAGCTCTTCAGCAAATTGTACTGTGTTGTGTTTGATAACCTTGTATTAGTGTGCTTAGTGCAGCGTGCTGGAAGTGGGAAGGTGCCCAGTGTCAAGGGGTTGTCACTCTGAGCATTAGCCCCACTTGGAGACATGCCTAAAAGGGTCATTTAAGAAAATCTTTACATATTAATTATTTGTGAATACTTATCGAATTGTCATATTACGTTTGTGTGACGGTGCAGTTATTGTAACTACAACCCCTGGCAAAAATTATGGAATCACCAGTCCCTGAGGATGTTCCTTCAGTTGTTTATTGTTGTAGAAAAAAAGCAGATCACAGACATGGCCACAAACTAAAGGCATTTCAAATGGCAACTTTCTGGCTTTAAGAAACACTAAAAGAAATCAAGAAAAATAATTGTGGTGGCCAGTAACAGTTAGATTTATAGAACAAGCACAGGGAATAAATTATGGAATCACTCAATTCTGAGGAAAAAATTATGGAATCACCGTGTAAATTTTCATTACAAACACTAACACCTGCATCAGATTAAATCTGCTTGTTAGTATGTAGGTAAAGAGGGTAAATCATCACACAGT
Organism: Aquarana catesbeiana; assembly: GCF_042186555.1. Classification (NCBI taxonomy): domain Eukaryota; kingdom Metazoa; phylum Chordata; class Amphibia; order Anura; family Ranidae; genus Aquarana; species Aquarana catesbeiana. Next base: position 208,453,537 of record NC_133331.1, on the reverse strand, counting down.
GTTGCACAAGATGTTGGTTGTTCACAGTCGGCTGTGTCTAAAACATGGACCAAATACAAACAACATGGGAAGGTGGTTAAAGGCAAGCATACTGGTAGACCAAGGAAGACATCAAAGCGTCAAGACAGCAAATTTGCCTTGAAAACAGAAAATGTACAACAAAACAAATGAGGAACAAATGGGAGGAAACTGGAGTCAACATCTGTGACCGAACTGTAAGAAAACGCCTAAAGGAAATGGGATTTACATACAGAAAAGCTAAAAGAAAGCCATCTCTAACACCTACACACAAAAAACAAGGTTACAATGGGCTAAGGAAAGGCAATCGTGGACTGTGGATGATTGGATGAAAGTCATATTCAGTGATGAATCTCAAATCTGCATTGGGCAAGGCGATGATGCTGGAACTTTTGTTTGGTGCCGTTCCAATGAGATTTATGCAGACGACTGTCTGAAGAAAACATGCAAATTTCCACAGTCAATTATGATATGGGGCTGCATGTCAGGTAAAGGCACTGGGGAGATGGCTGTCATTAAATCTTCAATAAATGCACAGGTTTACATTGAAATTTTGGACACTTTTCTTATCCCATCTATTGAAAGGATGTTTGGGGATGATGAAATCATTTATCAAGATGATAATGCATCTTGCCATAGAGCAAAAACTGTGAAAAAATTCCTTGAAGAAAGACACATAAGGTCAATGTCATGGCCTGCAAACAGTCCGGATCTCAATCCAATTGAAAATCTGTGGTGGAAGTTATAGGATATGGTCCATGACAAGGCTCCAACCTTCAAAGATGATTTGGCAAAAGCAATCAGAGAAGGCTGGAGCCAGATTGATGAAGATTACTGTTTATCACTCATTAAGTCAATGCCTCAGAGACTACAAGCAGTTATAAAAGCCAGAGGTGGTGCAACAAAGTACTAGTGATGTGTTGGAGTGTTATTTTGTTTGTTTGTTTTTCATGATTCCATAATTTTTTCCTCAGAATTGAGTGATTCCATAATTTATTCCCTGTGCTTGTTCTATAAATCTAACTGTTACTGGCCACCACAATTATTTTTCTTGATTTCTTTTAGTGTTTCTTAAAGCCAGAAAGTTGCCATTTGAAATGCCTTTAGTTTTTGGCCATGTCTGTGATCTGCTTTTTTCCTACAACAATAAACAACTGAAGGAACATCCTCAGGGACTGGTGATTCCATAATTTTTGCCAGGGGTTGTACTGTTTATGCCAGTCTCAGCAAAATTACATTCTGGTTAATTACAATTGGTGAGAAGTGTTGTTCATTCTTCTACAGGTGGAACAACAAATACCCAGGTACTGGTAAAGGTACATTATTGGTATATTGTTATTGTGGGATTGTCCTTTGTTGTTTAGCTTCACACCACAACTGTTCTACAGCTGTGTCAAGTGGGTTGAACTAATTTATTGGGAGTGGAATAGCAGAGTACAGGCCCAATCAAATATCAGCAGTTCCTTCGGGGGTCAGTGCTACACAAGATATATGCCTATGCAGAACAACAACCAAAATACTTGCTGTGCCTTTGATGTAACTCCATTTGCAGAGACAAGAGTGATAATAGTATACCCCTCAGTAATTGGAGCTATACAGCAATATTTGCTCTAGCAGGTGCTTACTGTATGTTTTGAAATACACAGACTTTAGTGTATTAGCGTATAAGTCAATCTTGTTCAACTAATAGAAAATAAAATAAATTAGATATCCTCTATATACACAATCCTTGTGAAGCATGGTAAAATTTGGTCTAGCAGGGGGACAATTTGCATCTTGATCCTGCTGAAGATATGTTTCTTTACATTTTGTGATTTTTTTCTTTGAAACAATCCAGTCAGTGACATTTAGCCACTTCCCTTACGTGCTCCATTTTGGTCTGTTAAATGGATCATTGAAAGTGTTTTGTTATATCTTTTTGACAAATGCAAAAATATAACTGTTGATCAATTTATAATGCAGAGTTGTACTGCATATGATTTTTTATTTATTTTATTTTTTTCATTTTCACTGACAAACTTTAATATGGTTCTGTTGATTTAGAATCTGAAAAAATTACAACTAAAAATAACTGCAAAATAATTAATGCTCAAAACCCAATCAATCCCTTATTTACCTATGAATAGTATAACTTCTGGTTTTTTGGTTTTATTCAATATTACCTGCATCGCCTTTACTTCCTTGGGGCCCAACTTTTCCTGGTGGTCCAGTCGATCCTTTCAACCCAGGACTTCCAGCTATTCCAGGTGAACCTACAATTTTAAATTGTAATTAAAACATAATTTTTTTAAATGAAACTGAGCTTTCTGAGTTAGTTGATATAGTTGTACAATTTAAGTGTTGCCTACCCTTTTTATATTGTGGGAAGATATTGTGAGAAAATAAGCTCAAGGTAGCACTTCCAAGGTATCAGCCACTTGCCAATTGCTGATTTTAGAGCTTTGTTGTCTGCTTTTATTTAAAAGAAAGTTCCAAGCATCACACAAATTGTAACCCTTGTATGGGGTGTTTAGCATTACTTAGCAAAACCAGTAAGCCTCCTGACTTGCCCATGGCCTCCCAGACTTCAGGCTATTGCATGTTTATCCACAGATTTTCCTCTCAACTTCTGTGTTGAAGTGTTGCCCATACCCTTCCTAAAAGGACTGTGCATACCTATACAATGTGTGCTGGTTACTGGCAAAACCTAGATGTAGGTTTCTCCACCTGTATAAATGAAAATCCAGCATATCACGCAACCTTTTTCACACCATGACAGGGCACCTTACTGTCACATATTCCAAACTCTGTTTTGACCAAGGAAGCAAAACACGGTTTCAGACACAGGTCTGAATCCATCACCTTGAAACATCTGTGTCACCTCTGATCTACATGAGCACATTTATGCCTGTCACTTTCCTTTCTTCTGAATGGAACTCTACTCCATGCCTCTATCGGGGACCTTCTCACTCTGCTTTGGCCTCTATTGATACAATCCTAAATCTTTACAAAAAGAACCTCAGAAATTGGGATTTTAAGGGCAATAGTGAAATTAATTAAAGAAAATTTATATAAAAAGGATTTTTGATTTTTATTAATACAAAAAAGTTTAACCAATTTTCTAGAAAAACAAACATAAGAATAACACAATTCAATATATTACAGTGATGGAAAAAAAAATCCTACTACATAGATGCTCCTTATCCATGAGTGAGAGTCCGACGCGTTTCAAAATAATTAAATATATAATCTTCATCAGGGACAATTTTGCCATTTCTGAAAGGTACAAGATACAATATAAGTATGTATAATACAGAAATATATCTTATAGCATATATCTGAAACAATATAAAACCTACATCAAAATGTACAAAAAAAAACAAAAAAAAAAAAACTTACATATAAACAAGTCTTGGATCGTAACCATATCCCTATTAGAGGTGGGGATTGGAACAAGGTTCTATTACAGCGCAAAATGCGCTGGATTAGATATTTGGATGCTACTACCCCACCGGGCCTCAACGAGGCCGAAAGTTTTAGGCCTTTTTTAGAAGGCTTTAGCTCAGGAAAAACAGACTAAGATCCATTGTGTCCCACTCCCTCTTTCTCCCTTCTGTGTCCTTTTCTTTATTCTGTTTTTCTATCAGTAGTTCTGCTAGAATGATACTATCTATTGGGGTATTATTATTCTTGGTAATGTACTAATAAATGACATATAGCATTTTCCATCTTTACTTGTGGCCATCATCATGCATCCGCCACACGTAGGCCCCCACAATTTTGGGGGTCATTTCTTTTTCTCCCCATGCTGTGGTTCTGGATGCTTTCTGCACCGTCCCAAAAGTTTTGGGTGGGTAATTCATGTGTCGGGGGCTATTAGTTCCTCCTTTATGGAAATACTCCCTTTTAGGGTCTCTTTTCCTCATGCCCCAGTTTCAGGCTGGGTTGTGGTTTTTCATCGCTACACTCAGCCCGATCTTTACGGAGTTTTCTTTGATTTATTTATATATTTTTTACCTTTTTGATATCCCTAATGTGTAGCACAGGATCTGCAGCGACATTCACTGTCAGCAGTGGTTGCCTCTGCTTTCACGCTTTGGGTTCTAGGGGGGCGGGGCTGCGTATGCTAGCCGCGCCATCCTCGTATTCTGTCCCACGCATCGTATGTTTTGCCGATGGGTTCTTTGTATGAGCGGCGCTCGGGGAATGACGTCATCACCGTCATGTGGTGTGACGCCGTTCCCCGGCATCCTACAAGGCTCCGGCAGTTGTAAGGACGGGCCATAAAAGGAGGACGCCGGGAACCCCAGAGCCGCCATCCTTACCTCCTGACATCTTGTTGGGAGGTTGAGTAACATTTTAGTTCTGGATAGGTGAGGTTTAACCTCTCTTTTATTCAGATGTCATTGCAGACTTTGTGCAGCTTTGGTTCGATCGGTGAGAGGGACTTTCAGCATTGTTGGCGAGTCTAGCTAATTTTGGATATACTTAAACCACCTTATTCTTGGGGTTCAGGGCTCTGGGCTTCACACATGGAGGGGAGGTCCTAGGGTTCCTCTTGGGGAGTGACATTATGCCCATTGTATGCCCTCAACCTCCTTAAGTCTATTTTCCTCTTTTTTTTCATTTTTTATGTCAATCATGGCTTGGGAATGTAATGTATTTTCTTTTTTTATACCATTCCTGGATTTGGAATCTTCCGCTTTTTTTGATGGCTGTTGTTTTCATCTTCTAGATGGTCTTTATATCACTTTTTTCCTCATTACCTCTTTTTGGTTGGGAATCCTGATTTCCATCTTCTGGAGATTCTGATTTGGATGTTTTAGCTTGTAAGTATAAAAAAATCCCCCCTTTTCTTAGCATTTGGGGGATATTTAACCCCTCTGACCCTTTAGCTTTGGGGTTGTTTACCTCATATCCCACTAAAAATTTGAATTATGGGCTTATTTGCCTAAGGATAACATGATTTACATATTGATTTAGATATGAGCCTCACCACTTGCTGTATGTTCTTCTCATAGGTCCTCCTACTATTGCTGCTCTCAGCCGCTATTTTCAAGGCGATATTTCGCCCCATTAATTTGGTGCCTCTTTTGGACTACTACATCCGGGGGTTCTTTTGCATGTTGCAAGGCCAATACAAGCTCTGTGGATGTATTATGGGGTATAGAAACTTTTTAGTCGAATCACTGTTTGTTGATATGTACGTTTTTTTTTTGTACATTTTGATATAGGTTTTATATTGTTAGAGATATATTTTATAAGATATATTTCTGTATTATACATAATTATATTGTATCTTGTACCTTTCAGAAATGGCAAAATTGTCCCTGATGAAGATTATATATTTAATTATTTCGAAACGCGTCAGACTCACTCATGGATAAGGAGCATCTATGTAGTGGGATTTTTTTTGCCATAACTGTAATATATTGCATTGTGCTATTCTTATGTTTGTTTTTCTAGAAAATTGTTTTTTAAACTTTTTGTATTAATAAAAATCAAGAATCCTTTTTATATAAAAATTTTCTTTAATTAATTTCACTATTGCCCTTAAAATCCCAATTTCTGAGGTTCTTTTTGTACTATCTGGGGATGGTGGCAAATTTCACATCAATTCATGGGAGTTTACTTTTTCCAATCCTAAATCTTTTTCTGTGCTCTCTTCCACAGACACCTTTTACTTGATGTCACAATGGTCCCATATGACTGCAGCAATGTCCTAATCTCTCTCTAAAGGTCAGACTGGTTATATTGCCAGTTAGATGTCTTAGAGTCATGTGACACTTTAAAAGATTTCAACTCCTTATTCAAGTCTTTCTTTCTGGGCAGATATGGTATTCATCAAAGTTGCTACCCTTGTGCTTGCTAAACTGTGAGAAATCTTTCCCCAAACTATCTTTCTGAACCTGTGGGGGATCTAATCTTAATGAAATTGCTTATTTCTGCTGTGACTGTTAAGCATTCACCCACCTCATTACATTTTCTAGGATTCCTAGTTACCATGTCAATTAGACCATCAGGGCTACCATCATAATCAACACTACTGTCAGAATTCCTTTGCTCAGCATTTGGCGGGACATTTTGAACAGAAATATTTTGTCCCTCTGTTACATACAGACCACTTTCATTATTGGTAATAAACTCATGGCCAGCTATCCCAGTCTATATGTTCTGTGATACAATTGTCCATGGAGACACAAAACAACAGAGTGGCTGAACAGACATATTACGCAGTTCATCTTTAACCATACTTCATTGCAATATCACATAGTGAAATGCAGCAGCTTGTAATACTACAGTTCTATCACTGTGAGCTTGTCACTCTACACTAAACACATCAGCATTTTCATCTCTGTGAGTGGCTCTTCATCAATAGGGATGGGCCGAACCCCCCCCCCCCCCCCCCCCCCCCGATTCGGTTTGCACCAGAACTTGCGAACAGGCAAAAAATTTGTGCGAACATGCAAACCCTATTAAAGTCTATGGGACACGAACATAAAAAATCAAAAGTGCTCATTTTTAAGGCTTATATGCAATTTATTACCATGAAGAAGTGTATGGGGATACGGTACTGCCCCAGGGGACATGTATCAATGCAAAAAAAGTTTTTAAAACAACCGTTTTTTCAGGAGCAGTGATTTTAATAATGCTTAAAGTGAAACAATACAAATGAAAAATTCCTTTAAATATTGTGCTTGCTGGTCCCCTTAGTCTTTCTGTAAAGTGGTGCATCTGTGTGATGTGTTTACAGTGCCACAGCAAAATTACATTTCTAAAGGAAAAAATGTCATTTGAAATTGCTCGTGGCTGTAATGTATTGCTGGCTCCTGGCAATATAGATAAAAATCAAGAAAAAAAAAAATTGGCGTGGGTACCCCCTCCCTAGTCCCTACCAGGCCCCTATGGTCTGGTATGGGTTTTAAGGGGAACTCCATGCCAAAATTAAAGAAAAAATATTGACATGAGCCCCCCCCAAATCCATACCAGACCCTCATCTGAGCATGCACCCTGGAGGACAGAATGGGGGTGGCGAGCGAGAACCATACCAGGCCACATGCCTTCAACATGGGGAGGGTGCTTTGGGGTCCACCCAAAGCACCTTGTCCCCATGTTGATGGGGACAAGGGCCTCGTCCCCACAACCCTGGCCTGGTGGTTGTAGGGGTCTGCAGGCAGGGGGCTTATCGGAATCTGGAAGACCTCGAAGCACCCTCTTGCAGGCAAGCGGCCTGGTATGGTTCAGGAGGGAGGACTCTCACTCGCCCCCCCCCTTTCCTAGCCTGACAGGCTGCTTGCTCGTATAAGGGTCTGGTATGGATTTTGTGGGGGACCTCACACCAATTTTCTTTTTATTTTGGCATGGAGTTTCCCTTGAAATCTATACGAAGGGCTTGGTATAGATTGGGGGGTATAGATTGGGGGGGGGGGCACATGCAATTTTTTTTCTTAATTCTGTCATAGGGTTCTCCTTAACCACTTCAATCCACTGTATTATATACTGTACACTGACTGCACACCAACTGCACTGTATTATACTGTACACTGACTGCAATGTATTCTATACTTTGCACTGTAATATATACTGTACACTGACTGCACTACTTAATTCAGCTGGGCTCATTAACTCTTCCCCTGCAGGACTCCCAGTACTCACCCTAGTGGTATAGTCGGCATAAAGCCTGAATCTAGGGCATACATATTTTCCATCCTGGATGCAACCAGGTGATTTTACCTGCCGTCACATACCCTCCCTCTTGTTTCAACCTTGGGGTTGGAACACACGCAGTCAGGAATGCATGTACCCGAGACAAAGCATCCACATTCCCCATTTTAACGCCAGTGCAATGCTTTACTGTAAAGTTGAATTCCTTCTATTGGTCTCCTTGTTTTGAGCCATCCACTTTAAAGGAGCGTGATCAGTTACCAGGTCAAAGTGCTGCAGATAGTACCGAAGGGAATCTAGAGCCCACTTCACCGCTAAACACTCAACATCTCAATCGTGGCGTAATTTACCTCATGGGACTTCAATTTCCTGCTGAGGTAAATGACTGGGTGCTCTTCCCCGTTCCAGACCTGGGACAACACTGCTCCTAACCCAACGTCTGATGCATCAGTTTGTACAAAGTCCTTAGAGATGTCTGGTAAGTACAACACTGGCTGGCTACATAAGGCTGTTTTTAAGGACTGGAATGCTGCTTCAGCCTGTGGGGACCATTTAACCATGACAGACTCTCTCCCTTTTATCAGGTTGGTGAGGGGCACAGCCTGAGAAGCAAAATGGGGAATGAATAATAGCCAGCGATTCCCAGAAAGGCTCGTACCTGCTTCTTGCTGTTGGGACGTGGCCAACTCTGTATGGCCTCGACTTTATTGACTTGGGGTTTTATCACTCCCCTCCCAATAGTGTACCCAAGATATTTGGCCTCCTCCTGTCCAATGGTACACTTCTTTGGATTGGCCGGAAACCCAGCTTCCAGGATAGAGTCCAAGACTGCTTGCACTTTTGGCAGGTGTGAGACCCAATCTGTGTTATGGATAATCACATCATCCAGATAAGCTGCAGCATACTTCTCATGGGGCCTAAGAATCTTGTCCATTTTCCGCCAGAATGTTGCCAAGGCATTCTGTAACCCAAACGGCATTCTCTTATATTGGAACACCCCATCTGGGGTTACAAACGCAGTTTTCTCCTTGGCCGACTCGGCCAGGGGAATTTGCCAATACCCTTTGGTGAGATTGAGAGTTGTCATGTATAGGGCTGTTCCCAGCCAGTCAATCAACTCATCTATACGCGGCATGGGGTAGGTGTCAAATTTTGTAATTTTATTCAATTGTCGAAAATCGTTACAAAACCACCAGCTCCAATCAGGTTTGGGCACTAGTACGATAGGACTGGACCAGTCACTCTGGGACTCCTCTATCACACCCAATTCCAGCATCCTTTGAACCTCCCCACATATTGCCTCCCGTCGGGGACTCTGGTATTCTTTAAGGTTTTAGTTTTACCCTTTCTCCTGGCTGGGTGATAATGTCTTACTCTATGCCAGATGTTTCTCCTGGGAGCTCAGAGAAAATCTTTGTTGCGAAGTACAAACTCTTTAACCTCCTGTTGTTGGGGTTTCGATAAGGTGACTGCGATTCCAACCTCAGGAACTAAGCAATTAGACTGGGCCAGTGACAAAGTCTCTGCGACTAGGGATTCCCTATCCCTCCAGGCTTTTAGCAGATTGATGTGATATATCTGTTCCGGCTTTCGCCTTCCTGGCTGTCTGACCCTGTAGTTCACCTCACTCACTTTTTCAATTATTTTGTATGGACCTTGCCATTTGGCCTTGAATTTGCTTTCAACCGTAGGGACTAGCACCAATACCCTATCCCCCGGGGAAAAAGTATGGGTCTTGGCCCCACAGTTGTACACTCTCTGCTGTGCTAACTGCGCTTGGGCCAAATGTTCATTTACGATTGGCATTACCTGTAGAGGATTGGGGTACCTCCCTAAGGGCAAACATCAAATAGAGTATTAAACAGTCCCAATTCTTTCCATCTCTATCCACCACCTTCTTTAACATTCGTTTTGGGGTTTTGTTGAATCTTTCAACCAACCCATCTGTTTGGGGGTGATACACAGACATACGCAATTGTGTCACTTTGAACAACTTGCATAGTATTTTCATAACCCGGGACATAAAGGGTGTACCTTGGTCCGTAAGCAGTTCCTTACAAATACCCACACGGCTAAAAACAAGAGATAGCTCTTTGGCTATGGTTTTGGCCGAGGTATTTCGAAGAGGAATCGCTTCCGGACAACGGGTGGCATACTTCAATATAACCAAAATGTACTGATGCCCCCTAGCAGACTTCATTATCGTACCTACCAAATCCATTGCGATCCTCTCAAAGGGGACCTCAATGATAGGAAGAGGTACCAGCAGGTTATGGAAATGTGGCATAGGTGCCGACTTCTGACACACAGGGCAGGAGGAACAATAATTTTCTGTTTCCTTCATGACCTCAGGCCAATAGAATCTCTGCAATACTCTCTCTCTGGTTTTCTCTATCCCCAGATGACCTCCAAGAATGTGCCCATGGGCCAATTCTAACACCAACTTCCTGTAAGGTTTGGGCACCACAAGTTGCTCAATGGTTTCTTCTGCCCTTTGAGCCACTCGATACAGCAGGTCCCTTTCCACAATGAAGTACGGGTAAGTGCAAGTCTTATCTGGGTTTACTAACTCGCCATCTATTTTCACCACATTTTACCGTGCCTTTATTAGGGTGGGGTCTTTTAACTGTTCTGTGGCAAAATTTTCCCTGTGAGCCTCAAGATCCGAAAACTCCACAGACGGCATGTTTTCATCTGAGGATATTGGCTCCTCCCCAGTTTCCCGAATTTCCCCCGCCAATACAGACAAGGGAAATTCTGGAGAGTCCTCACCACTCTCAGAGGAATTCTGGTCATCACCTTCCTGGTCTATAGGGGCACCAGTGGGGTGCTCAGGACAATCCCAGAGTTCCCAGAACTTTGGAAAATCCCTTCCCACAATGGCATCATGTGGTGAGACACTAACCCCGCCTGATGAGAGAGGTTACCTTTGGGAGTCTCAAAAAACACTGAAGTCACAGGATACTCTCGGGTGTCCCCATGAACACAAATAACAGTCACCTTGTTATTCCCAGAGACCTCCGTAGTAATTAATTCAGCTTTTATCAATGTCACCAGGCTACCTGAATCCAGCAACATAACAACATTTCTACCATTAATACATATTTTACATAAATGTTTCTCAGGTCCCTGAATGGCAGTGCATGCAACTGTCGCAAACAGCGACTGACGTCTGTCCCTTACAAAGTCACATTGCATAGGATCATCCACAACTGGGCAATTGGCTGCAATATGTCCCTCTTGCCGGCAGCGGTAGCAAATAATCTTTTTCGCTGCCTTTTGCGGCCTGGGCTTCCCAGGCTGCTCCTGCCAGACATTAGGTAGAACTCCCACCCTCTCACTCTCTCCACCCTTACCCCTTTTAGTCATCTTACCCGCCACTGGGGATGGTCTGGTCTTAGGGTGGAAAGTCTGTGAGTCCCTGGAAGAGGCAGTCAGGTTCTCTGTAGCCAAATACCTCTCAACCAGATCCACAAGCTTATCTGCAGTTTCTGGGTCTCCATGGCTTACCCAATTTTGGATGGCAGTAGAAAGAGCTCTCAGGAAACGATCCATAACAACACGTTCCACAATCTTTGGTGCGGTCAAAGTCTCTGGCTGCAGCCACTTCCTGCTCAGGTGAATGAGATCATACATTTGAGACCTGGGGGGTTTTCCAAGCCGGAAAGTCCAGTTATGTACACGCTGAGCTCGGACGGCCAGGGGGACACCCAGCCGTGCCAATATTTCCATTTTTAGCACCACATAATCTTTTGCTTGGTCAGGCTCTAGGTCGTAATAAGCTTTCTGCGATTCTCCAGTTAACAGAGGGGCCACCAGTCCAGCCCACTGCTCCTTAGGCCATTTTTCCCTTTCAGCAGTCCTTTCAAATGTGGTCAAAAACACCTCCGGATCATCCTCTCCAGTCATTTTTGTCAGTAAACGGCTCACACCAAAGGATGCGGTATTAGTGGAACCACTTGCCTCACTGGTCTGCGGACGTTGCTGCATTAATGCCTCCATTTGTTGTTGGAGCCTCTGCTCTTGCTTCTGCAACAGGTCTATGAAGCGGGCTTAAGATTGCTGCTGGGCTTGTTGCTGAGCTTCCAGACTCTGCTGGTTAGCTTTCTGCTGAGCTTACAGACTCTATTGCAAAGTTGCATTTGTCTGCTGCTGGGCTGCGAGACTCTGTTGTTGAGCTGAAAGGCTCCTTTGCAAACCTGCATTTGTCTGCTGCTGATTTGCATTTGCTAGAGCCAGCTGTCTCAGTATCTCCTTCATGCTGGCCTTAAAAAACAAAAAAACAAAAAAAAACTGCCCCAGTTTCTCCACCAACTATGAGGGTGTTAGCTCGGCAGCGGGTGTGTGTGACCCCCTGGATGGGTTCACCACACAAAATCAGGCACAGCAGACAGCGTTGTAAGTGAAAAACACAAAGGTGCAGTTACATCATCAATAAATACAAGAGATCCAGTTCCATTGGCAGCCATACATGCCCACACCATGACACTACCACCACCATGCTTAATTGATGAGGTGGTATGCTTTGGATCATGAGCAGTTCCTTTCCTTCTCCATACTCTTCTCTTCCCATCACTCTGATACAAGTTGATCTTGGTCTCATCTGTCCATAGGATGTTGTTCCAGAGCTGTGAAGGCTTTTTTAGATGTTGTTTGGCAAACTCTAATCTGGCCTTCCTGTTTTTGAGGCTCACCAATGGTTTACATCTTGTGGTGAACCCTCTGTATTAACTCTGGTGAAGTCTTTTCTTGATTGTTGACTCTGACACACATACACCTACCTCCTGGAGAGTGTTCTTGATCTGGCCAACTGTTGTGAAGGGTGTTTTCTTCACCAGGAAAAGAATTCTTCGGTCATCGACCACAGTTGTTTTCCGTGGTCGTCCGGGTCTTTTGATGTTGCTGAGCTTGTTTGCATTCTTTCTTTTTAAGGATATTCCAAACAGTTGATTTGGCCACACCTAATGTTTTTGCTATCTCTCTGATGGGTTTGGTTTTGTTTTTTCAGCCTAATGATGGCTTGCTTCCACGATAGTGACAGCTCTTTGGATCTCATATTAAGAGTTGACAGCAACAGATTCCAAATGCAAATAGCACACTTGAAACCAACTCTGGACCTTTTATCTGCTCCTTGTAAATGGGATAATGATGGAATAACACACACCTGGCCATGGAACAGCTGAGCAGCCAATTGTCCCATTACTTTTGGTCACTTAAAAAGTGGGAGGCACATATACAAACTGTTGTAATTCCTACACCGTTCACCTGATTTAGATGTAAATACCCTCAAATTAAAGCTGACAGTCTGCAGTTAAAGCACATCTTGTTTGTTTAATTTCAAATCCATTATGGTGGTGTATAGAGCCAAAAAGATTAGATTTGTGACAATGTCCCAATATATATGGACCTGACTGTATACTATATGCAGTGAAAAATATAACAGCAAAACAAAAAGAAACATGAAAAGAAATCCTGGTCAGCTTGACCGCGTACTACACACGTAGATTCCCTATCTAACGACTAGGTGCAGCCTTGTGCTGCCCCAGTCCCTATCTCCCTGTTTTAGAAGTTTGCCTCACAGGCGTTAACTCACCGCACAGGACAGATACCATACTCCCCAGTCTACACAAACACAGAACTGGTTCCAGGGTGGAGCATCTCACTAAGGATGCTGGGGTTTTTTATATAGGACTTAATGAGCCCACTTACTTCAGCTGGACTCATTAACTCTTCCCCTGCAGGACTCCCAGTACTCCCCCTAGTGGTATAAGTCGGCATAAAGCCTGGATGCAACCAGGTGATTTTACCTGCCTGCTGTCACTATATATATATATATATATATATATATATATATAAAAATGTAATATTATACACACACACACTAGACACTAGACCAGTATTTCTCACCCTTTTACAGCAATGTACCCATGCAAGTCTAAAAAAGAAATCCTAAGAACCCCTGTCTCAAGAAAGTGATGGGCACTGATAGGCAGCATTGATAGGGGTCACTGATAGGAGGCACTGATGGCTGCACTGATAGGAAGCACTGATGGCTGCACTGATAGAAGGCATTGATGGCTGCACTGATAGGAGGCACTGATGGCTGCACTGATCGTCTGCACTGATATGGGGCACTGATGGCTGCACTGATAGGAGGCACCAATAGGCTGCACTCATAGGAGGCACTGATAGGCTGCACTGATAGGAGGCACTGATGGATGCACTGATAGGAGGCATTGATAGGCTGCACTGAAAGGAGACACTGATGGCTGCACTGAAAGGAGGCACTGATGGCTGCACTGATAGGGGGCACTGATGGCTGCACTAATAGGGGGCACTGATAGGCTACATTGATAGGAGGCACTGGTGGAGAAACCCTGTACTATGCTGCCTGCACTGTATATATAGTCTACACTGAATAAATGAATATACATACAGTTTCTCACAAAAGTTAGTACACCCCTCACATTTTTGTAAATATTTTATTATATGTTTTCATGTGACAACACTGAAGAAATGACACTTTGCTACAATGTAAAGTAGTGAGTGTACAGCTTGTATAACAATTAAAATTTGCTGTCCCCTCAAAATAACTCAACACACAGCCATTAATGTCTAAACCGCTGGCAACAAAAGTGAGTACACCCCTGAGTAAAAATGTCCAAAATGGGCCCAAAGTGTCAATATTTTGTGTGGCCACCATTATTTTCCAGCACTGCCTTAACCCTCTTGGGCATGGAGTTCACCAGAGTTTCACAGGTTGCCACTGAAGTCCTCTTCCCCTCCTCCATGATGACATCACAAAGCTGGTGGATGTTAGAGACCTTGCTCTCTTCCACCTTCCGTTTGAAGATGCCCCACAGATGCTCAATAGGGTTTAGGTCTGGAGACATGCTTGGCCAGTCCATCACCTTTACCCTCAGCTTCTTTAGCAAGGCAGTGGTCGTCTTGGACAGGTGTTTGAGATCGTTATCATGTTGGAATACTGCCCTGCGGCCCAGTCCCTGAAGGGAGGGGATCATGTTCTGCTTTAGCATATCACAGTACATAGAAAATAATAGAAACCTTTGCGCCAGTGGTGTCGATAGCAGATAATATATATGAATTACATATACTGGTGGTACATCTAGTAAAAAAACATTCCCAACAATAAAGAAAATTTGTGGAAATATAAACAATCAGTGTAAGCTGCTCCCCAATTTTTGAATAATCAAAAAAATAGATAATCAAAAAAAGGAATGTAAGAAAGATAGGGGGCGCTAGATACCATATTATTCAAGTGCTCCAAATAAATATATCTCCTGCATTACCAAAAAAATGGAAATGTAAGAAAAGCGGGAGCGGTACGTGGTCACATGTCCTATCACTCAATAACATCCGGATCCTTTGGCTGCCCCCCTGTGTAAGCTGGAACGCACGCCAGCGTGGAGGAGACATGAAAGGCTTTTTCTGACTGTGGAGTCACCCTGACATGCAAGCAGCCCCAGTGCCGGGTAGGCACCCACCAATGTAAGCGGCCATTTGGCTTTTTAATTTATTTACTTTTGTAATAAATGGTTTTACGCTATGGAGACTGTTTTTGTTTCCTATGTATCCTTATCCTATCTTGAATGAGCTTGACGGGAACGATCCATGCCTATAATACCAACCACAGTCCGGCCATCCATGTGAGCAGGCACAACCCTGCACAAGCGCTAGTGACTCTCTTTTTAACTAAAGGAGTCATTGGTATCTGGTAAGCAGATATCTACTACTTCGAGGTGTTTTCCTTTTCTTAATTTTCCCTTGGTGATGGAAAACTTTGTGTTTACAGCAACAGGATTGGGATAATATTGAAAGATATCACTTCAACTACTTCAATCACTTTTTTATGTGGACTATCAATCACTATATATATATGTTTTCACTATTGTGGGCACTTCAAAGTGTAATCTAATTATTATTTGTCAATATTATGATTTTCATTTTTTTGGTAATGCAGGAGATATATTTATTTAGAGCACTTGAATAGTATGGTATCTAGCGCCCCCTAGCTTTCTTACATTTCCATTTTTTTGGTAATGCAGGAGATATATTTATTTGGAGCACTTGAATAATATGGTATCTAGCGCCCCCTATCTTTCTTACATCACAGTACATAGTATACTAAAAATATATAGGAGTCAATGCCTAGTTCCTATATAAACAAGTGCTCATGGGTGAGATGAAAAACACAGAAATAAAATAGCCAAATAAGGCAAACACCTGCTACCTTATGGCCTACCAAGGCTCAGACAGATAGTAAAAAACACACACATGAAATGTAGGCAGCGCTATCAAAAACACCAAAGATGGTGTAAAACTAAATACTTCTATATATCAAACATAAATAATCATGTGATACAAAGAGTAAATACATGTCATAAAAAAATGCATGTCATAAGAAATGCAAATAAAACAAAGTCCGTAATAGGATTATAAGCGGTCCATATGATATCTAAAGTGAAGTTTCTTTAAGAGAAAGATGGCTAAACTGTCACCGACACACCACACGTGTGAGATAAGGGGGAGTACTCACATCCCCCTCTAGATAAATCTCTTACCAGAATTAGTTGATCATACACATAAGTATCCGTGTCCAATTGTTTCTGTTTTTCCTCCTATGATTGGACACGGATACTTATGTGTATGATCAAGCCCCTATAAAGTTGGTCCAAGGATATCGAACACCAAAACGAGTGTTAACCAGTGTCATATACCTGCTTACTACCGTACTAATTCTGGTAAGAATTTTATCTAGAGGGGGATGTGAGTACTCCCCTTATCTCACACGTGTGGTGGTGTCGGTGAAAGTTACGTAAACGGGTGACCCCGTCCCCCTCTGACACCACAGGGAAAGCCATAGAGAAGTCCCTGTGCATAAGAGGGGGGCGGGGTCACCGGGTGGCCCTGTCCTCAGTCATATAAGAACTGTCACAGAACAGAAGCGTCACACTGCGGGAGCCTCGCATTGAGGCAGATCGTCCAGAGGACAAAGCAGGGAAGAAGAGGCCGGAGGAAGATGCCGGACAAGAAGACAGGAGGAAGAAGCAGAGGCCCAGAGGAAGAAACAGAGGAAGAAGCGGGGGAAGAACAAGATGGAGGAAGAAAACAGAAGGAAGACCAGAAGAAGATGGAGGAAGAAGCCGGGAAAGAAGAAGACATTAATAAAGGAATTGTCAAAAAACGGCTATTGTCTTTAACATTTTTGACACTTTTATTGTGAAATGGTAGGGGTACCCCATTACCAATTCACACAGGGGGGCTGGGATCTGGGGGTCCCCTTGTTAAAGGGGGCTTCCAGATTCCGATAAGCCCCCTGCCCGCATACCCCCACAACCACCGGGCAAGGGTTGTGGGGATGAGGCCCTTGTCCCCATCAACATGGGGACATCCTCCCCATGTTGAGAGCATGTGGCCTGGTACGGTTCAGGAGGGAAGGGCGCTCTCTTGCCACCCCCTCTTTTCCTGCGGTATACCAGGTTGCGTGCTCGGATAAGGGTCTGGTATGGATTTTTTCTAGGGGGACCCCCACGCCATTTTTTAAAAATTTTGGCTCTGAAGGGTCTGGTATGGGTTTTGAGGGGGACCCCCACGCCATTTTAAAAAAAAAAATGTTGCGGGGTTCTCCTTAATATCCATACCAGACCTGAATGGCCTGGTATGGAATTTGGGGGGACCCCCACGCATTTTTTTTTTAAATTTTGGTTTGGGGTTCCCCTTAATATTCATACCAGGCCTAAAGGGCCTGGTAATGGACTGTGGGGGAATCCCATGCTGTTTTTTTCAATGACTTTTATGTGTATTGCAGAGATCCAACAATTCATTAATAGCCGCAAGTACTTTTAAATGACTTTTTTTTCCTTTAGAAATGTCATTTTGCTCTCGGACTGTTCTAAACACGGGAAACATGCGCCACTTTACAGGCATACTATAGACACCCCCCAGGTACGAAATTTAAAGGAATATTTCACTTTTATTGTTTTACTTTAAGCATTATTAAAATCACTGCTCCCGGAAAAGTTTTTAAAACTTTTTTTGCATTAATACATGTCCCCTGGGGCAGGACCCGGGTCCCCAAACACTTTTTATGACAATAACTTGCATATAAGCCTTTAAAATTAGCACTTTTGATTATTCATGTTCGTGTCCCATAGACTTTAACGGTGTTCGCGTGTTCGAACAAATTTTTTGCCTATTTGCATGTTCTGCTGTGAATCGAACAGGAGGGTGTTCGGCTCATCCCTACTCCTCACCTGGTTGCCGCCACACACGCTTGACTCCATCTGAACCAAATAAGTTTATCTTGGTCTCATCAGACCACAGGACATGGTTCCAGTAATCCATGTCCTTAGTCTGCTTGTCTTCAGCAAACTGTTTGCAGGCTTTCTTGTGCATCATCTTTAGAAGATGCTTCCTTCTGCCATGCTGACCAATTTAATGCAGTGTGCGGCGTATGGTCTGAGCACTGACAGGCTGACCCCCCACCCCTTCATGAGTTCTGCCCCTTCTGCAGCAATGCTGGCAGCACTCATATGTCTATTTCCCAAAGACAACCACTGGATATGATGCTGAGCACATGCACTCAACTTTTTTGGTCCACCATGGTGAGGACTGTTCTGAGTGGAACCTGTCCTGTTAAACCGCTGTATGATCTTGGCCACAATGCTGCAGCTCAGTTTCAGAGTCTTGCCAATTTTTTGTTTCTATGTAACTTATGGGTATTAGTTGTTTTAAGAATTAATATTGTTTTTGGGAATTTAGTGTTACCATGTAATATCTGGATTGTACCGGGTTGTTTTTGTCACTGCTACTCTGTGTGAGCACTTTTTTTTTCCTTTCTTTCCATGCCACCAGGGGGAGCCTAAGGAGGGTTTAAAATAGACCTATTATGTGTGGGCAGGTCTCCTTCACAACAACAGGTGGCGCCAGATGAGCATTGCTATTATGGATTGGATTTCTCTGGTGGCGAATATGTGAAATTTTGATTCGGTCTGATTACTGCTTGTTAGCGACACACACCAGGTGATTGGTTGCAGTGACAACTACACCCGAGATATAAGACGTGTGGTGTATCAAGATGGCAGCGCCTCCGATGATGTCCGTGTGATAAAACGCGTAAGACGGGGCTAACTTGATACGCATTACGTCATATCTGGGAGCTTTGGTTTATGATACACGATCGGTGGAGCGCAAGCTCCGTTCCAGGAAAGCATTGCTTCTCCACGATGTTTGGAGAGTGTGTAAGCATGTGAGCTGATCTGAAAAAAAGAATTGTTGCTCTACATAAAGATGGCCTAGGCTCTAAGAAGATTGTTTAGTAGGAATGGGTGGAAGGCGCGTGATCAGACGCTTACATCAAGAAATGTATGGTTTATTTATGTAAAAGAATACAGACATATAGTCATATAGATATAAAATCATACAAATACTACATAATATTATTAAAAAAAAAAAAAAGGAAAAACAGGTAACAAAATAAGTACTAGGAAGTTAAAATTGGGGTGTGCCCATATTGAGGCAGGTATTTAAGAAAGGCTGACGCGTTTCGAGGAAAACCTCTTCATCAGAGCCAGGAGAACTGGAGCACAGTCTGTATGGGCCGGTAGGCCAACATGTGTACATGGGGAGAGGTGGTGTTGCTAGTATGAGGATGTGTCCTGTGATGGACAATTGATTATTCCAAGTTCCATACCTAGGTGTTCTAGATGGGGTATAAATAAGAACAATATATACCGTACACTACAGACTGGAGACGTAAGATAAGTTTACATTGAAAAATGCATTCATAAAATGATAAAAAGTATATAATATAAATATATTAGAAATAAAAATTAATGATAGGTAGTGGGATTTTGAAGCACAGAACATGAGATTGTAGTCTAAATACATACAAATGAAAAAATCTACGCATACATAAGTGTACACACACATACTCGTGTACACATACATGCATATGCATACACATGATTAATACAAACGCATGTAAATGCATTAAAAAAAAAACAAAAAAAAAACCTATATGCATATGAGAGGGGGGGGGGGGGGGGGGGTGATGGTAAATGAAGTAAAAAGTGCACTGAGACACATTGAGAGATATTGTCTCTCCGCATGGTAAAACCGGTTGTGCTTTTGTCCAAAGGACATGCGCATGCGTGAAAAATACTCCTGCGCTTGTGAGATCGTTTGCTGTAAAGCAAAGGTAGTATTGTAGTCAGAGATAGGACTGGGGGAGATGATGGAGCGTGTCCTGCTGCCTTAGCTGACCAGGGGTGGTCTGTAAAGGACTGTTTAGTAGGAATGGGTGGAAGGCACGGGATCAGACGCTTACATCAAGAAATGTATGGTTTATTTATGTAAAAGAATACAGACATATAGTCATATAGATATAAAATCATACAAATACTACATAATATTATAAAAAAAAAAAAAAAGGAAAAACAGGTAACAAAATAAGTACTAGGAAGTTAAAATTGGGGTGTGCCCATATTGAGGCAGGTATTTAAGAAAGGCTGACGCGTTTCGAGGAAAACCTCTTCATCAGAGCCAGGAGAACTGGAGCACAGTCTGTATGGGCCGGTAGGCCGACATGTGTACATGGGGAGAGGTGGTGTTGCTAGTATGAGGATGTGTCCTGTGATGGACAATTGATTATTCCAAGTTCCATACCTAGGTGTTCTAGATAGGGTATAAATAAGAACAATATATACCGTACACTACAGACTGGAGACGTAAGATAAGTTTACATTGAAAAATGCATTCATAAAATGATAAAAAGTATATAATATAAATATATTAGAAATAAAAATTAATGATAGGTAGTGGGATTTTGAAGCACAGAACATGAGATTGTAGTCTAAATACATACAAATGAAAAAATCTACGCATACATAAGTGTACACACACATACTCGTGTACACATACATGCATATACATACACATGCATAATACAAACGCATGTAAATGCATAAAAAAAAAAAACCTATATGCATATGAGGGGGGGGGGGGGGGGGGGGCGATGGTAAATGAAGTAAAAAGTGCACTGAGACACATTGAGAGATATTGTCTCTCCGCATGGTAAAACCGGTTGTGCTTTTGTCCAAAGGACATGCGCATGCATGTAAAAACTCTGCCAGCACGTAAAACGCTGTGCTGGAACAGATATGTGGAGGTATGCCCCTATTCACTGAAAGCACAAATGGGGGCACAAAGATGGCCATGTGGTTTGTGCAAAAACAGAAATGTGTTCATTCAAATGGAAATCCACAAAAATATATACAAAAATGCATATATCAAATGTACATAAAAATCTAAAACGCATATGCATATATATACACATAGATAAAGAAACAATATGCACAAAATAAATATATGTATATATTCACATAAATCTGTACACATATATATACACATACACACATATGCACACATATATATATATATATATACATGCACACATATACATGTCCACATGCATACACACACATGTGGAGACCACCCCTACACAGCATGTATTGTGCCTATGTAGAACCAGTGTCATGGCGGTAGGGTGGGAATGTGTAGTTGGTGCAACGCAATAGCGGAGAGTGGCGGGAGTGAATACGTTAGGGGGATAATCTGGTGTTGGTAACCAAATATTGGAGGTGGCAGACAGGTGGGCTGATGACAGAACGCACCTACCTATGGATGTAAATAGATTGTATTTTCTTTTTGCGGTGCTGTTAGGCTGTCAGATGTGCCTGTAGTGAAACATAAGTTGAGCAGGGAAGGTAAGCAAGCTCTTATGGACACTGCTAGGTTTAACAGGATAAGGAAGTTACAAAGACCATTGTGGCTAACCTGTCTAAAATTATATCAAAATATATCAAAATTATATCAAAACAAACCGTGTGCCAAGAGGCCTAAGACTAACTAAGACTTGCATATGGCTAGACGATGATCTTAAGGATGCATGGGCAATCCAAATGAGAGAACTAAATAAGAAATTACTCTCATCAATCATCACTCAAAGGGAGAGAAACCTACTTAAAATCCGCAGTGACTTGAAAAATGTCCAGGATGATTTGGCCCCCTTCACTGATCTCACGTCTTTCAACGATTGGGATAAGAAGATAAATGACCACATGGTCACTTTTGAAACCAATCTCATCAGTAAGAAGTCAGGCAAATTTGAGAGGGACAGATTAGACTATCTGTATGGGCGCGAATTTGAATGGAAAAGACCAACCGATGGCGCTGGCCCTCTCACAAACAAGTCAAAATCACTCCCTCGTAATGACATACGCCCTATGGGCTCTCCACGCCACAAAAAACCTAACACAAATAAGGGCAACACCACAAGACAGAGATCGCACAGAAACTCCCAACCACAGAAACATCCCACCAATAATATTCAAGGGAAAAGGAAAGAGGGGCATCTCCCGACCCAGAGATACCACCAGGCGACAGCAGCCTACTATCCTTCATCCCACAACAATAAAAACAAATGGGCCAATAAACTGGAAAATGGCCGAACTCCACCATCAGGAGCCAAAGCCCAGCAAACACAAGGTCATACTTATGACTCTGTCACTACCTCAACAAAAAGCATGAACCACACTCTACTGCCAGATACCACCACAACCAACCACCACACCAGCTACCAGATGAACAATACACCCATTCAGCAAATACCGATGGAAAACACACAACCATGTATTTTTTAGAAGAGGGAGCTGTGGGAAACTGGAACCCCACGGCACAACAACAGCAAAAAACCCCTCTGGAATTCCAACAGAGGTCGGTAAGAAAAAGAGAAGATGGAGAAGAAGAGGTAGACGAGGAGGAAAGAGCACCAAAAAAAAGGGAAAAGATAATTCCAACACATACTACAATTAAGATCTTCAATCTATCTAGTTCAGTCTTCGATGACACAGAACTCAACATCCTTCGCAAAGGTCTCAACTTTGCCCCAAAAAACCCTCCAAACCTTTTTGAGATCTTTTTAGACCTAAATAGGTTTATAAGAAATCTCACCCTGAAAAGGTATTTTGCCCTTCGCGAATCACCCTCTGAAGCACCATCCTTATCCACAAGCCCCCCATCTGACAATATTGCACCAAATACGGACAACGCACTCGAAAACTTGGAGAGTCTTTTTCAGGAGGGAGTCTGCGAGGACTATGAAACTGAACCAGAACTCTTATGCCCCGTACACACGGTCGGATTTTCCGATGGACAATGTCCGATCGGAGCGTGTTGTCGGAAATTCCGACCGTGTGTGGGCGCCATCGGACATTTTCCATCGGATTTTCCGACACACAAAGTTGGACAGCAGGAGATAAAATTTTCCGACAACAAAATCCGATCGCGTCAATTCCGACCGTGTGTGGCCTGTTCCGACGCACAAAGTGCCACGCATGCTCAGAAGAAATTCCAAGACGGGACAGCTCGTTCTGGTAAACTTAGCGTTTGCAATGGATACAGCACTTTCGTCACGCTGCAATGTAAAAAATGGTTTAATACAGCGCACTCTCTTCTTCTTTATAATGTGACAACAATTAAGTAGTTTTGCTGCTCATATTCACACACACTTCTCACAAACTTTTATTTGTGTTTTTTTAGTGGGATTCCCTCAATATATTGTTATTAGTTGTCACATCTGACAGTTTTATATTTTTTATGTTTTTTTTATTTTGTTTTTAAGCCTTTTTTTTTCTTTAATGTTTGGATTTTTTCCAAGGCTGATCTTTGTTCAATGTTATTTTTATTTTTACTCCAGAATATTTTTGTGTGTGTTTTGTGTGTCAAGTTACCCCAACACCATTGAGATCTTTTATTATTTAATCTCAAGGAGATTGTTTGTTGTTGGTGTCCCTTGTTCATTTCACATTGTATATTCAAAATGTACCTGAATCCTCACAAACCAACTGTCATTTTTGAAGTAAAACACATAGGAGAGTATAATTCAAAACAAAAATCCTTTATTAAGGGATCAGAACCAAACAAAGAGGAAGGCAACACTGGATCAACAGGAGAAATTAGCGAAGCCTGGGACCCCCACGGCAGACATCAATTCTTAAACATCAAAACTGGTGGCCTGAGGAGTCCATATGTAAGGGAGGGCAGTCTGGTCCGGGATTCACAGAGACTTGGATAGCAGCAGATGACATCAGTGTCCCCAGGCTGTGGTACGACAAGAGGCTGCATTTTTTGGCCGACCAGACTGGATCCAGGGTCCTCACTGTCTTCCTTTCACACTTCCTTCCGGGCTGTGGCTGTGCAGTTGGAGATGTGGCAGGAGGAGGAGTAGGACCTGGAGGAGGAGGAGGACTGGGGGGACCTGGAGGAGGACTGGGAGGACCTGGAGGAGGACTGGGAGGACCTGGAGGAGAGGGAGGAGGAGGAGGACCATCCCAAAGCTGTGTGTGAGGTGTAATTTGGCCCCTCATACCTTTCTCCAGAGCCTCTGATATGAGGGCCTCACACATGGCTTTTTGGCCCTCCTCCATCCTCTGCATTTTATATGCTATGAAGGCAGCAATATTGTCCTGCCTGGTGTGGGGTGCTCCCAGGACCTCTGTAGCCCTCCAAAAGAATCTGATAGCCGCCTCCTCTAGGGCACTCGTCCTACTGCCACTTTCTCTTTTCAGGGGGGGTGGAGGGACCTGCAGATCAGCCAGCCGGCTCGGCCCGGCCACCTCCTGGCTGAGACTTCCCTGTGTATGAAAAAGGGACATAGTTGTAATGTTTTGCATCATCAATCACAATCCTAAATTAGTACTCCCAACTAACATCTAGTTAACATCATTGATTGGACAAGCAGAAATATTTAGAGGAATGCTATACCTGGCTCAATCTGGGCTCCTCCACATGCGGCCTGGAAGGCCCAGGTTGGGCGTCAGAAGCCTCAGCCAGGGGGGAAGGAAGCGTGGAAGGAAGACTGGAGAGGGATGGCCTGGGTTCAGTCTGGCCTGCCAGAAAGTGCAGCCTGTCGTAGTACAACATCCTGGGGACGTAGATGTCATCTGCTGCTCCGGATCTCTGTGAATCCAGGACTTTCTTGCGCTCCCTCAGATATGTGCTCCTCAGGCCACCAATGAAAATCTTTAAATAAGTGATGTCTGCCGTGGGGATCACCTGCTTCACAATTTCACACAATTGCTCCAGTGCTGCCTTCCTCTTTGCTTGGTTCTTGAAATGGGGGTGGGTAATCTCCCACAGACAGGGCAGCTCACTTAGCATATCAATGAATAGTGACATGAAGTCAGTATCTCTCATTAAGATATCCATGTTCACTGCAAGACACAACACAAGACAAAGCCTAATGTCAGACAAAACTCTCCTAATCTTGTTACAATATAGGCCTCAATCTAGAAGCAGTATAGGCACAAGTTTGTCTCTTACCTTCGTTCTTACGATCGGCGCATCCAATGCTCCTTCCTCCGCTCACAGATCGTACGTAATACGCACGCGTGTTACGCTTTATACACACTGCGCATGCGTGTAACTCCGCCCGCCCCTGACGTTCTTTCTAGTGTATTCCCCGCCCCTTTTCGTTCGGCGCAGTGGGTGAAGAGCATGATGGCAGAGTTACAGCAGGTGCGGGCTAATTATAGCAATGAGGAGGAGGAGGAGGAAAGGCCGGATCCAGGCACGTCCCGATCCAGAAGGAGACGTTTTAAGGCCACAAATATGTCGTTTGGGGAGATGTTGGAGATGGTACACATCATGAGGAAGTCCGACTATGACGGAAAATATGGGCCTTACCCCAACCCCAACATCCGAAAGGCAAAAATCATTGGTAAAGTGGTCAGGAGTCTAGAGCGGAATTTCGGGGTACGAAGGTCTAAAGATCAGCTCAGGAAGCCGTGGTCGGACCTGAAGTTGAGAGAGCCAGAGCAGTACCGAAAGATCCGGAGAGTGCTGCAAAAAAGTAAGTAGTTGTGCTGTGTTCCTATTCGTTCTGTCTTTATTACGTTCGTTCTGCTCCATATGCTTTTATTAATTGTAACGTTTAAAAGGGCAACTTTAATGTTCATGGGCCCATTATTCATTCGTATCAAACATTTTTATTTCGGCCTCTAGAACACCATTGTTTAGGCCATATGCATTTTCACACATTTTTTGGGGCCTACTTGGATGACAAAGATTTGTTTGTGTAGATGGGTTTGTTACTAGAATGAAATGACAACTAGATTGTGTGTAAGGAGAGGACACTGAGCAGCTGTTTTCACATCTGGACACTGGAGCACTAGTGTGGGACACAAGAACACCATTTTTATTAGGGGGGGCACACAGGTGCTCCAGTGTATACTATAGGGGGGGCTACATCTGTGAAGCTTGTACCAAACAGGTAAAGTATTGCAGCTTGACAAAGGGCAATAAAAAAAATATACATCTTTGAACTCTGCTAAAATAGACAATTGTACCCCACTTCCAAGCAATGTTTCATCTTTATAGTTCTGACCTCAAATATCTGTGTGCTAATTATACCATTTTTGTTTTACATAGGGGAGAAAAGACTCGGAGGACAGCCCTCATCCGAGGAGACCACAGACCCCCCACCTATGGAAGAAGGTGAAATACCCCCAAACGAAGAAGAAGAGCAGGAGGAAGAAGAAGACGTGGTGGAGATTGGCACCACAACAGGTGAGTGTCTGCGACCACAGGCTCAGGTAAAAGAGATGGATGGTGGCAGATTTTTGAGACCTTTTTTTTGTTCTTTATCTCTTTTTAGGTGATCGTGATGTGAGGGATCCTGAACGCTTTACTTCAGAAAGTGCCCAGATACTTATCGGGGAGATCATGGGGTGTAATCTCCAATTGCAAAACATCCAGAACCAAATCAGTGATGTTATTAAAAAAAATAATAACATCATTGATGTTTTGGGGCGAATTTAAACCCCACAAAATCACCTGTTTTATTAATGTGGTCCAATCTTCAAAAAATTTTTACAATGTTTAGAAAAGCCAAATTTGGAGGATGCACACAGTGTGCCAACATGTGCTATCTGCCATCACGGGAGATCAATGGACGCGTTTTGGGGGTGCAACACCTTCCTCAATTATAAAGTCGCATTGAGGAAGGGCTTTCTCCCCCAAAACACGTCCCTTGATCCCCCCTGATGGCAGATAGCACATGTTGCCATTCGTAAATTGGTGTGCATCTTCCAAATTTGGCTTTTCCAGGGGTGATTTCCCCCCATCTGAACGCTAGATCAAACCCAGTTCCTAAATACTGATGTCTGATCTAGCCTTCAGGTTTTACCTAATGTGAACTTTGTAAGTTCAAGTTTTTTGGCTTTCTTGTTGGTTTTACACAGGCCTGTTTTATCTGAAATGGATATTTTGATTTTTCATAATGCTACTGCAAACATTGTTATACAACAAACATGTTGGTTTGTTTTAAAAACCTTTGGTAAATGCGCATGTGATTGTGCAGCTATAAAAAAGTGCCTTACTCAAGAATGTGTGGATTATTGTCTCAACACTACCACACTTTTGGGGTGATGTAATTGTTGTTTTATGCACAAATGGGGGTTATTTCCTAAGGGCAAATCCTCTTTGCACTACAAGTGCAGGTTCAGTGCAGTTGCAAGTGCACTTGAAGTGAAATGTGTTTTTGCATTTAGGAAGTACCAGCCAACACTGTTTTTTATAAGGTTACCCAATCACGACATTTTCTGCACTCAACACATTTCTGTCAGGGTCAGCTAAAACAAACACAAGCAGTAAATGTCCACCAAGAATTTCTTTTGGTTGTTTTTTATTTGAAAAAGGTGTCACAGATTGTCTGGCATATTGATAACCCCCCTACCCGCAAAGAACTCCAGGTATCGTAACCGGACATCACGGGCATTCAGGGAGGGCAAGCCAGGACGGCCGCTTTCAAGTGCCGTCATTGTTGATGTATTTGGGATTCCGGCCTCAGGCCCAACTGTGTTTCCCATCAATTGCCCCTCCGCAGTTAGGAAAGTCCCACCGCTGGGCAAAGTGGGAGGCCACAGTCTGCCATTCCTGTGGCGTGGAAGGAAACTGTTGAGGAAAAAACAATAAACATTACTATTTTTTCACAGAAACCTGGCAAGCAGATTAGACACAAACATTATGGGTCAACCTCCAGATAGCATTTATTAAGGGGAATTTAACAACAACAAAGTATAAGGTACACCTATCATATTCCCCCTCCCCCCCTCTCATGGGCCATTTCTAACATTATAGGGGGGGGAATCTTGGACAGGTAACCCTCTTCACTTCATTGAGAGATGAATGCCTAAATACAGGGTATTACTTGGAACAGCCCCTCCTTAGTTACACTATTGGCAGCCC
The DNA here is from genome assembly GCF_042186555.1 of Aquarana catesbeiana. Lineage (NCBI taxonomy): Eukaryota > Metazoa > Chordata > Amphibia > Anura > Ranidae > Aquarana > Aquarana catesbeiana. The sequence goes on along the minus strand of NC_133331.1, from coordinate 208,425,547 downwards.
ACTGGACAGGTAAGAAGTGTCATAATACAAAGATATAAATACACACTGTACACATTTGAGCACATTTGGACATTCTGCTATTACCTATCAAGATCATAATAGGATACAAGAACTTTAAACAGTACCATTGGAAAGTATACAGGCAGGCCCTTGCACTACATGCTTTGGGGAATTCATCCATAAATCTGAGCACTAAAGAGATGGGTATAGTGTGTATGGGTTTGGCAAAGTCAGCAGATAGATGATTGAAGATAGAGAATTGGGATCAGCTGACTTAGCAGTTGGGGGAGGGAGGGTTACAAAAAATTTGGGGACACCACAAAAAAAAGCCTCTGCCACTCTGCATGAATTTAAATCAAAAATAACATTTCCAAACATTTTAGGGGGTGTTTGGGGTAAAGCACTACTATGGAGCTGCTAAAATACATTGTTAAGTGACTACATGAGGTGAATATAGGGCAGGAGACACCATGCTGGGGAGGTTATTGAAGGGCAAATATGTATGAAGGACCTAAAATAATAATTACATAAAAATCCAGCATGCATGAGAACAAAGGGGACATTCACAGCATATTACAATCATGGTAATTATGGAATGAGGGAAGAAATACAATATATTATCAAACATTCAATACAATAAAATGTGATATAAAAGGATAAAAATCTTACCTTCATATACTCCTTCTGTAGGACCTGTATGATGGCAGAACAGGTCTCTGGGATAATGATCCCCAGAGCCTGGGGGGAGATGCCTGTCGAGAACTTCAAGTCCTGCAGACTTCTCCCTGTGGCCAAATACCGCAAGGTAGCGACCAGCCTCTGCTCCGGAGTGATGGCTTGCCTCATGCAGGTATCCTGCCTGCTGATATAGGGGGTCAGCGAAGCCAACAAACGGTGAAATACGGGGTCCGTCATCCTGAGAAAGTTCCTGAAATCATCAGGATTATTCTCACGGATCTCACGGAGCAAAGGCATATGACAGAACTGGTCACGCTGAAGCAACCAATTCTTGGTCCATGAACTCCTCCCCACCCTGTTCATGGACTGGACTTGTGTCAAGGTCAGGACCCCAACACCAAGCCCCCGCACAGCACGAACTCTACGAGGAGTACGCATACGAAACATGGCTACAAAACGGTCGGCTGCTCAGAACGAAGTAACAGAACGCACTGAAGAACAGCAAGGCCTGTGAAGAGCGACCTGAAAAACAGCAACGAGCGGACAAGATCGCACAGAAAACTCCAATACGAACTGACTGCACGCACTGAAGAGCAGATACAAACCCACAAGCACAAACTGAACGTCAGAAAACGATCTGAAAGCCACGAGTCTGAAAAAGCGCGAATCGTCTCTCACCAAACTTTTACTAACACGAGATTAGCAAAAGGAGCCCAAAGGGTGCCGCGCTTGGTTCTGAACTGGACTTTTCTAGTCTCGTCGTACGTGCTTGACGTCACCGCGTTCTTGGCGATCGGAAATTCCGACAACTTTGTGCGACCGTGTGTAGGCAAAATAAGTTTGAGCCAACATCCGTCGGAAAAAATCCGAGGATTTTGTTGTCGGAATGTCCGAACAAAGTCCGACCGTGTGTACGGGGCATTAGCCCTCATGGAAAAACAGATCACACACACCGACTTCAAACCCAAGTCTTCCTTCCATCCCCATTGGGCAAAAGGAAAATTCATTCCAATATTCTATGAGATAGTGCTGGACGAAATTAAAAGGATCTGTCAAAAAAATTGTCTCAGTGACAAATCCATAAACGTTAAGAACAAAGACCACGAAGTCCCCAAAGAGATCCTTAAGAAATTCCAGGATAGAGAAGACATCATTATTAGGCAAGCTGATAAAGGTGGTGGTCTAGTAATTCAAAATCAAGCTGACTATCTGGCAGAGGCCCTGAGACTCCTTGGAGATACTGACACATATGAGAAACTCCCTGCTGACCCACTACCATCTTTTGCAACCTCCCTCGAAGTCTTATCAAATCAAGCTATGGATAATGGAGTCATCACGAAAAGCGAACTCCTTTTCCTTAACAAACAGCATCCACTGACTCCCCATTTCTACCATATCCCCAAAATTCACAAGAATCAGACAAATCCACCGGGCAGACCTATTATTGCTGGGATCGACAGATTAACCAGCAATCTAGGTTGTTATATCGACCACTTCCTACAAGACTTAGTAATACAACTACCATCATACGTAAAAGATTCCGGACACATGCTCGACATCCTTTCATCATTTTCTTGGCAACCGCATTTCAAATGGCTCTCATTGGATGTCTCTTCTCTTTATACCTCCATCGAACACAAATATGGCATAGAAGCAGCCAAACACTTTCTCTCCAAGAGTAACATACACCCTCTACAGACCAAATTCCTCCTCGACTCCATCGAATTCTGCCTCACTCACAACTACTTCTCCTTCGTGGGCGAGTATTTTCGCCAAACCAAGGGAACTGCCATGGGAGCAAAATTTGCACCTAGCTACGCAAACCTCTTCATGGGCATGTGGGAAGATCTGTTCATCTGGGCCAACAATCCTTTTAAAGATCAGCTCGCCCTCTACACCCGATACATTGATGACATCCTGATCATTTGAAACGGATCACATATGGATCTAAACAAATTTCTGGAATACTGCAACTCCAATCCTTATGGTATCTCTTTTACCCATGTAGTCAACAACACATCACTCGTCTTTCTGGATTTAGACCTGCAAATCGAGGAAGGCAGCATTATATCCAAAACCCATTTCAAACCTAGTGCTGGAAATTATTACCTCCACGCCAAAAGTCACCACCATCCCAAATGGATCCGTAACATACCCCACGGGCAATTCTGCAGGTTGAAGAAAACCTGCACTAAGAAAAGTGACTATGAAAAACAGGGATCCATCTTAAAAAAGAAATTCCTTGAGAAGGGTTATGAAGAATCACTCATCAAACAGGCCTTTTACAAATATTGGACCCAGTATGACGAACATCCCTCTGTCACTATGGCAATGGAGGCTAACAAAACAAGCGGCAATAAAAGGACCACCGACAGCAATATCTCCAACCCCATCAGATTCAGTACACAATATAACACCAAAGCATTCGACATACAGAGAGCCATTGAGAAAAATTGGAACATTCTCAAGCAGGATCCCATCCTCAATCCAGTTCTACCACCCAAACCAGTAGTTGTGTTTCGAAAATCCAAAGATCTTAGAAGCCTAATAGCTCCGAGTAGAGTACGAAAACCTCAGAACCGAACCAAGACCCCCACTGGCAACTGGGCATCCATCTTCGACCAGAAAGGCAACTACAAGTGTGGAACCAAAAACTGTGGAGCCTGTGCCTTCATGGCACACTGCAAAAAAGAAATCATGGGGTCCGACGGCCAGTACCACAAAATCAAACAGTTCATCAATTGCGGTACCTCCTATGTAGTCTATGGTCTTATCTGTCCATGCGGTCTTCTGTATGTTGGGCGCACAATACGTCCACTCAGGACAAGATTTAGCGAACACAAATGCAGCATAATCAATAGTAACACGTACCATCAGAGTAAAAATAAAAAATGCCACAGCTATTCAGTACCTAGGCATTTCAGAGAATGTCATAACAGCAATCCAACAGGCATCAAAGTGTTTGGCATTGAAGCTATCAAAAAAGACGCTGACAATGGGAGGAGATTCAGAAGACTCTGTAAACAAGAATCATTCTGGATTTTCACTCTTGGGTCATTGGTTCCTGATGGAATGAATGAAGATCTAGATATCCACGGGGCCATCTAGATACAGAATATCACCATCATGCTTTGCCCCCCCCTCCCTTATTACCTGTGATCCCCTTCATATCATCACCATCATTCCACCATACGGTAAACCCTGTACACCCACTCCTGTCCCCGCAGTTTCATGTACACCATTTCTCCTCATATTATTCACTTCTGCAGTTATACAACCCATATAAACCTGTATGTGTATGTGTGTATATGTATGTTTATGTATATGTGTGTGTATATATGTATATGTGTATATATATGTATGTGTGTGTATATGTATATGTTCTGCACAAAATACCTCCGGTTCACTATTCAAATCATAGTCACACTTTTCATATCACATTACTTTATATGGCTTAATTGGATTCAATAATAGCCTTTTCATTCATGCCCTCGGACCCGCCCCCCAGATTCTTTTAAACCCCCAGCACAACCTCATCACAAAACCTTTCCTATCCCTAGGCAGCAAGACACTTTCTATCCAGGCATCAGCTGCCTCAAGGACACCTCCTCCCTCCTCCCTCCCCCCCTTCTGCTGCCAGGATCACACGGCTCTCCACTCCAAAGGATCTCTACAGTCTGCAGCTGTGTTTACACACTTCTCCTGAGATTCTGACAGCCTAACAGCACCGCAAAAAGAAAATACAATCTATTTACATCCATAGGTAGGTGCGTTCTGTCATCAGCCCACCTGTCTGCCACCTCCAATATTTGGTTACCAACACCAGATTATCCCCCTAACTTATCCACTCCCGCCACTCTCCGCTATTGCGTTGCACCAACTACACATTCCCACCCTACCGCCATGACACTGGTTCTACATAGGCACAATACATGCTGTGTAGGGGTGGTCTCCACATGTGTGTGTATGCATGTGGACATGTATATGTGTGCATGTATATATATATATATATATATGTGTGCATATGTGTGTATGTGTATATATATGTGTACAGATTTATGTGAATATATACATATATTTATTTTGTGCATATTGTTTCTTTATCTATGTGTATATATATGCATATGTGTTTTAGATTTTTATGTACATTTGATATATGCATTTTTGTATATATTTTTGTGGATTTCCATTTGAATGAACACATTTCTGTTTTTGCACAAACCACATGGCCATCTTTGTGCCCCCATTTGTGCTTTCAGTGAATAGGGGCATACCTCCACATATCTGTTCCAGCACAGCGTTTTACGTGCTGGCAGAGTTTTTACATGCATGCGCATGTCCTTTGGACAAAAGCACAACCGGTTTTACCATGCGGAGAGACAATATCTCTCAATGTGTCTCCCCCCCCCCCTCATATGCATATAGGTTTTTTTTTTTTATGCATTTACATGCGTTTGTATTATGCATGTGTATGTATATGCATGTATGTGTACACGAGTATGTGTGTGTACACTTATGTATGCGTAGATTTTTTCATTTGTATGTATTTAGACTACAATCTCATGTTCTGTGCTTCAAAATCCCACTACCTATCATTAATTTTTATTTCTAATATATTTATATTATATACTTTTTATCATTTTATGAATGCATTTTTCAATGTAAACTTATCTTACGTCTCCAGTCTGTAGTGTACGGTATATATTGTTCTTATTTATACCCTATCTAGAACACCTAGGTATGGAACTTGGAATAATCAATTGTCCATCACAGGACACATCCTCATACTAGCAACACCACCTCTCCCCATGTACACATGTCGGCCTACCGGCCCATACAGACTGTGCTCCAGTTCTCCTGGCTCTGATGAAGAGGTTTTCCTCGAAACGCGTCAGCCTTTCTTAAATACCTGCCTCAATATGGGCACACCCCAATTTTAACTTCCTAGTACTTATTTTGTTACCTGTTTTTCCTTTTTTTTTTTTTTTTTATAATATTATGTAGTATTTGTATGATTTTATATCTATATGACTATATGTCTGTATTCTTTTACATAAATAAACCATACATTTCTTGATGTAAGCGTCTGATCACGTGCCTTCCACCCATTCCTACTAAACAGTCCTTTACAGACCACCCCTGGTCAGCTAAGGCAGCAGGACACGCTCCATCATCTCCCCCAGTCCTATCTCTGACTACAATACTACCTTTGCTTTACAGCAAACGATCTCACAAGCGCAGGAGTATTTTTCACCATATCTTGTTCACACTTTTGCATTAGCCTCTAAGAAGATTGCCAAGACCCTGAAACTGAGCTGCAGCACGGTGGCCAAGACCATACAGCGGTTTAACAGGACAGATTCCACTCAGAACAGGCCTCACCATGGTCGACCAAAGAAGTTGAGTGCACGTGCCCAGTGTCATATCCAGAGATTGTCTTTGGGAAATAGACATATGGGTGCTGCTAGCATTGCTGCAGAGGTTGAAGGGGTAGGGGGTCAGCCTGTCAATGCTCAGACCATACGCCTCACACTGCATCAAATTGGTCCGCATGGCTGTCATCCCAGAAGGAAGCCTCTTCTAAAGAAGATGCACAAGAAAGCCTGCAAACAGTTTGCTGAAGACAAGCAGACTAAGGACACACATTTCTGGAACCATGTCCTGTGGTCTGATGAGACCAAGATAAACTTATTTGGTTCAGATGGTGTCAAATGTGTGTGGTGGCAACCAGGTGAGGAGTACAAAAACAAGTGTGTCTCACCTGCAGTCAAGCATGGTGGTAAGAGTGTCATGGTCTGGGGCTGCATGAGTGCTGTCGGCACTGGGGAGCTAAAGTTCATTGAGGGAACCATGAATGCCAGCATGTACTGTGACATACTGAAGCAAAGCATGATCCCCTCCCTTCAGAGACTGGGCCGCAGGGCAGTATTCCAACATGATAATGATCCCAAACAACCCTCCAAGACTGCCATTGCCTTGCTAAAGAAGCTGAGGGTAAAGGTGATGGACTGGACAAGCATGTCTCCAGCGGCGTGTTGTATACACACCGCACGCTGCCTCCTACCGACATCACGCAGCTCGGCACGTGCAGGGAGGGGTTCCGGCCTGGGTGGTGAACCTCGCCCCTGGCAGGGACTGAACCTCCCAACTGTGGCGGCTAGAGAGTTGGTGACCACGCCCCACATGGTGACACACACGATGACGTCACGCGTGAGTCACGTAGCGTGGTGTCGATGCGCTGTGGATCCCATCCAAGTCCCCCGAACCACCTGCCTCAATAGGCGGAAAGGAGGGGGAAAGGGAGGAGATACAAAGGCGCATCACAGCTTCTGGGATAAGACAAATGGAGGTCTATGATACCAAAACATAACAAACTGCCCAACCAAGTTTGAAAAAACAGTCAAATGCCGCATGGCTCATTGAGTGCAACAGGGCCCCAAAGTATGGTACACAACCAAATGGAGCCTAACAACCTCCACCTAAGCGGCAGGGGAGCACTGCCAGCTCAGTCAAGACACCTCCATCCCTATTAAGCAGCAAAAAGGGGGTAGCTGTGTAGCAACACAGGTGGGACTTTAAATGAGGAGCACATAAAGTGTGCCTCCATCCCTAGTACAAAACAATCAATGAAAGGGGGATTTGGGATTTTGAATGAGGTTCAAGACATGGTGGAGAAGTGTTTGAAAAAAATCACGTTTATTAACATGGAAAGTGTATGAATATATGGGTCATAGGATTGCGCATAGGTACAAATATAGCATGAACATAAGAGACATATAATCTTATCAACTCGGAAACTCATGACAATATGGCAGTGCATATATCTAACATGGTACATCAAGGATGCAAAATGATGTCAACTTACAAATACATGTCAATAATGAAGATCAGTGAGAAATTCCCATGAGTCCATATATATAATACATTTCTAGAAGCGGCATAATGCATTCAAGTGGCATGATATCAATAGGTAAAAATACAATTGTTTGGACTTGGTTGGTTGCTGGTGGAGATGTGTGTCGGCATCCTAGATTGTCCGACGTGTTTCGTGTTTACACACTCATCAGGGGCGGATGCTCCCAAGTATCTAGAGAGATTAGAATATTCAATCTAGTAAGGCACTGGAGATAACAAGCAAAGGCAATTAAGCCCATCCTACATACTTACATATAGAGAATAATGGACGATGGGGGTTTGTTGAATGTGGGACCAGGGCCAACAGAAAGGTGTCCGTCCCGGAAGCTGGGGTATTGTGGGGCTGCGTGTAGCTGAGGCGTATTGCACAGAGCTTCCCAAAGAGAGGTGAACCACTCTACATCATGTGCCATGGTGAAAAGAAGGTGAGAGAAACTACCAAAGGATCTAAATTGAATGGATAAGAAACTAAATTAGGTATTGCAATACCGCTAAAGAAATACAATGGCATGGTGACTGACACTGGAATTACCTTGATGGCAAAATGGGGAGGTTGAGGGTCCCTGTGCAGTGTGGCGTATTCCACACTGTGAGAATTGTGGCTGTGTGCGGGCGGCATGTTATATACACACACCGCACGGCGGCTCCTACCGATGTTACACAGCTCGGCACGTGCAGGGAGGGGTTCCGGCCTGGGCGGTGAACCCCGCCCCCGGCAGGGACCGAACTTCCCAACTGTGGCGGCTAGAGTGGTGGTGACCACTTCCCACGTGGTGACGCACATGATGACGTCACGTTTGAGGCACATGGCGTGCCGTCGATGCACTGTGGATCTCGTCCAAGTCCCCCGAACTGCCCGCCTCAATAGACGGAAAGGAGGGGGAAAGGGAGGACATACAAAGCGCATCGCAGCTTCTGGGATAAGACAACAAATGTAGGTCTATAAAAACAAAAAAATAGGGAATGGAGCTGTTCTATGTGAGAAAAAATCATTGTGTGTATAAACCATGAAGGAGTATATATATGTACATATACACATATATGTATGTAACATGTATATCCAACAAAAGCAAATCCTTCCTATCATATAAAGATATAAAGTGACAAGTGCTGAAAATTAATATGTGCAAAAAAAAAAAGTAAAAATGCAATCAATGAATGTACTTCTCCACTGGTGTTACTAGTACTCATCAATCATCATTAACTAGCTGTGCAGTGCGTATATAAACATGTATAAAAATTAAAAAAGTAACTAGTAAAACTGCTGTTGGTGATATCTGATAATAAACCAAAAAACAAAAAAATAAAAATCAGAAACAAGTGTACCATAAAAAGTGACATAGTGCTCCATCCAATTAGTGAAAATCTTCTTAAAATGTAGACATGAAAAAAACGTGCTGACAACGGTGACTGAGTTCCCCTTATGCGTTTTCACTCCTTAGAGCACTTCACCCCTGCAGAGGGTACAAGCGTAAAGTATTACTCCCGTTCACGGCGTTACGATATCCCCCTAGTTCCCAGCTTCAGGGCAAAGGACCTTCCACGGGCGGAAAAGGAAGGCGACTCCGCTGTCTCCCCTCTGCAATGTAGTTCTCGGCCAGATATCCACATATATATATATTATAAAAAAGAAGAAATGATCCGCATAGCGTGACTCTGTATAACTTCTTTTATTAAAAGTATAAATGCAGAGGAATCCAAGGAATTTAAATTAAAGTTAAAAGGGAGAGGGAGCTCACATGTTTACACACTCTCCAAACATCACGGGGAAGCAATGCTTTCCTGGAACGGAGCTTGCGTTCCACCAATCATGTATCAGAAACCAAAGCTCCCGGATATGACATAACACGTATCAAGTTAGTCCCGTCTTATGCGTTTCATCACATGGACATCGGAGGTGCTGCCATCTTGATACACCACATTTCTTATATCTCGGGTGTAGTTGTCACTGCAGTCAATCACCTGGTGTGTGTCGCTAACAAGCAGTAATCAGACCAAATCAAAATTTCACATATTCGCCATCAGAGAAATTCAATCCATAATAGCAATACTCATCTGGCGCCACCTGTTGTTGTGAAGGAGACCTGCCCACACATAATAGGTCTATTTTAAACCCTCCTTAGGCGCCTCCTGGTGGCATGGAAAGAAAGGAAAAAAAGGTGCTCACACAGAGTAGCAGTGACAAAAACAACCTGGTACAATCCAGATATTACATGGTAACACTAAATTCCCAAAAACAATATTAATTCCTAAAACAACAAATACCCATAAGTTACATAGAAACAAGCATGACATGAGGAAACCTAATATTAAAATATAATTAAATAATACAAAAATACAAAAAATGAAAAATAGAAAATGAAAATAAAAATAAAATAATAATAATAAAAATAGCAGTAAATATAAAAATATATTTGTTAAAAAAGAGAGAGAGGATATATCATTTCTTAATAAAAAATAGATCTGAAAACCGATCTAGATACTCATAGGAGTAGTTAGAAAAAATAATATATATGTATTGGGAGATAGTGGAATATAAAAAGAATAGAATTCTATATTAGAGTTCTATATAGGAACTCACTGTGTGTATTGAGGATTATGGGTTGTGAAGAGAATAAAGTTCTATACAAGGAACTCACTAGTTATAACTACACAAAAAATACCTACATTAGTTAAAAATTGGATAAAAAACAATTAAGATCAATGTCCATATTTAACCCTCTAGGTACTAAGCTCCCTAGGCGGTATATCCACTTGGTCTCGTTCTGGGACACTTTTATTCTTTTATTTCCACCTCTCCAGTGATCACTAATCAAATCGATACCACAGAAAATTAATCCTGTGGGATCTCTGTTATGAAACTCATCGAAATGTCTAGAAAGGTTATGTTTCGGAAAGCCCTTCTTGATATTATTTATATGTTCTCTAATTCTAACAAAAAAAGAGGCCTAGTAGTTCTTCCCACATATTGTAACTGGCAGGGACATTCGATCACATATGTGACATGGGTACTGTCACATGTGATCAATTCCCTAATTTGATACTCTTTTCCAGTTATAGATTTAAAAGATATCCTTTTCTTTGGTTGTTTTTTACTCACACGACAGGGTAAACATTTTTGACATCTACAGAAACCTTTCATTTGAGGGAACAGTTTTATAGTTTTAGGTGGATCAACTATAATATGTACCAGCTGGTTTCTCAAGTTGGGGGCCTTTTTTAAATAAATCTTGGCTTCTTTGAGAGTATTTTCGCCAAGATTCTATCAGATTTCAGGATCGGCCAATATTTCCTGATAATATGTTCAACCGATCGATATTAATTGTTAAATCCAGTGATGAAAGCCATTTCCATTTGAGAGGGGTTAGTATCTTTCTTCTTATTTCTCAATAGGGAATTTCAATCCATATTCCCTACCTCCATCTCCTGCTTCATCAGAGATTCCCTTTGGTACCCCTTATCCACAAATTTTTTGATCAAGGTATCTGCTTGCACATAATAATCTTCCACATCTTGACAATTTCTCCATAACCTCATCAATTGGCCTTTTGGTATATTCTCCTTCCACTTCGGATGGTGACAGCTGGATACTGGAATGTAGCCGTTACGGTCTGTTACTTTAAAAAAAGTTTTTGTATGTAATTCATTGTTTACCTTGAAAATTTGCACATCCAGATAGTCTATTTGTTGGGGGTCGCATTTCCCACAGAATGAGATGCTATATTGATTCTGGTTCATTTCTTCTAGGAATTCCTGGAAAGAACCTGTAGTACCATTCCACACAATGATCACATCATCGATGTACCTGCGATAAAATTTAATTTATGGGCATAATCTCTTATATATATGTTCTTCTTCCCACATGTTCATAAATAAATTTGCCAAGCTTGGGGCATATCTTGCCCCCAAGGCAACGCCCTTAGTTTGAACATAATATTCTTTTTGGTACCAAAAATTGTTGCTCTCCATTGCTAGTTTAAGGGCCTCAAGAATAAAACCAATCTGTTCTTGTTTGAGGTTTGCATCCTCATAAAGTGCCTTCTCTATCCCCTTAATCCCATCCTTTTGTATGATACTGGTGTACAAAGAATTCATGTCTATTGTCGCAAAAAGACGATCATTTGCCTCAGTCACATGTGTTAATTCATTAATTAATTGTGCGCTGTCCCATAGGTATGATCTTCCTTTCATCACTAGTGGTTTCAAAAAATAATCAATATATTTCCCCAGTCTTGAGAATAAAGAATTAATTCCACTTATGATCGGCCTTCCCAGGGGCTTGTCCATTCGTTTATGTACTTTAGGTAGATAGTACATTACTGGTGTCTTAGTGGACTCGCAAATTAAATATTTTGCTTCCTTCTTGTTTAAAACCCCCCTATCTTTTTTTTCCATAAAGTTGTTTGGGGTTCCCTTTTCGTTTCTTATAGGTATTTTCTACCCTGAGAAGGTTCTTCATTTCTTCCTCATAGTCCTCTTTTCTCAATACTACCAACCCACCCCCTTTATCGGTGGGGCGTAGGACCACCTCTTTTCTTTTTCCAATCTCTTTAATCGCTTTCCAAACGTTCCCGTTTTTGGAGTTCCTCTTTTCCAGTTTTGCGAGATCACTCTCCACCATTTTCTTGAAAGCACTCATACATTGGTCCCCAGGGACCTTCAGATTAAAAATTGAATTATTTCTGGGGTTAGTATGTATAAATCTCGATGGTTCCTCTACTGGTTTTTCTTCTTTATTCAAAGCATAATGTTTCCTTATTTTTAATTTGCACATGAACTTTTGTAAATCGATAAAAACCTTAAATTTATCAATATTATTATCAGGAGCAAATTTCAACCCTAAATCTAAAATCCTCATCCCCTCATCAGAAAATATAACATCACTTAAGTTGAAAATATAGATATGCCCCAAGCGTGGCAAATTTATTTATGAACATGTGGGAAGAAGAACATATATATATATATATATATATATATATATATATATATATATATATATATATATATATATATAAGAGATTACGCCCAGAAATTAAATTTTATCGCAGGTACATCAATGACGTAATCATTGTGTGGAATGGTACCACAGGTTCTTTCCAGGAATTCCTAGAAGAAATGAACCAGAATCAATATGGCATCTCCTTCAGCGGGAAATACAACCCCCAACAAATAGACTATCTGGATGTGCAGATTTTCAAGGTAAACAATGAATTACATACAAAAACTTTTTTTAAAGCAAAGGACCGTAACGGCTATATTCCAGTATCCAGCTGTCACCATCCGAAGTGGAAGGAGAATATACCGAAAGGCCAATTCATAAGGTCCCCAACTTGAGAAACCAGCTGGTACATAATATAGTTGATCCACCTAAAACTATAAAACTGTTCCCTCAAATGATAGGTTTCTATAGATGTCAAAAATGCTTACCCTGTCGTGTGAGTAAAAAGCAACCAAAGAAAAGGATATCTTTTAAATCTAGAACTGGAAAAGAGTATCAAATTAGGGAATTGATCACATGTGACAGTACGCATGTCCCATATGTGATCGAATGTCCCTGCCTGCTTTCCGAAACATAACCTTTCTAGACATTTCGATGAGTTTCATAACAGAGATCCCACAGGATTAATTTTCTATGGTATTGATTTGATTATTGATCACTGGAGAGGTGGAAATAAAAGAATAAAAGTGTCCCAGAATGAGACCAAGTGGATATACCGCCTAGGGAGCTTAGTACCTAGAAGGTTGAATGTGGACATTGATCTTAATTGTTTTTTATCCAATTTTTAACTAATGTAGGTATTTTTTGTGTAGTTATAACTAGTGTGTTCCTTGTATAGAACTTTATTCTCTTCACAACAAGGGAGGACATACAAAGTGCATCGCAGCTTCCGGGATAAGACAACAAATGGAGGTCTATGGTAAAAAATAACAAACTGCCCAACCAAGTTTGAAAAAAACAGTCCCACCTGTGTTGCTACACAGCCCCCCCCCCCCTTTTTGCTGCTTAATAGGGATGGAGGTGTCTTGACTGAGCTGGCAGTGCTCCCCTGCTGCTTAGGTGGAGGTTGTTAGGCTCCATTTGGTTGTGTACCATACTTTGGGGCCTTGTTGCACTCAGGATATGTTTTTCCTTTCCATGAGCCATGCGGCATTTGTTTTTTTCAAACTTGGTTGGGCAGTTTGTTATTTTTTGGTACCATAGACCTCCATTTGTTGTCTTATCCCGGAAGCTGCGATGCACTTTGTATGTCCTCCCTTTCCCCCTCCTTTCCGCCTATTGAGGCGGGCAGTTCGGGGGACTTGGATGGGATCCACAGCGCATCAACGCCATGCTACGTGCCTCAGGCGTGACGTCATCATGTGCGTCACCACGCGGGGTGCGGTCACCACCACTCTAGCCGCCACAGTTGTCAGGTTCAGTCCCTGCCGGGGGCGGGGTTTACCGCCCAGGCCGGAACCCCTCCCTGCACATGCTGAGCTGTGTGACGTCAGTAAGAGCCAGCGTGCGGCCATGCGGTGTGTATATAACACGCCACTTGACACAGCCACAATTCTCACAGTGTGGAATATGCCACACTGCACAGGGACCCTCAACCTCTCCATTTTGCCATCAAGGTAATTCCAGTGTCAATCACCATGCCATTGTATTTCTTTAGCGGTATTACAATACCTAATTTAGATTCTTATCCATTCAATTTAGACCCTATGGTAGTTTCTCTCACCTTCTCTTCACCATGGCACATGATGTAGAGTGGTTCACCTCTCTTTGGGAAGCTCTGTGCAATACGCCTCAGCTACACGCAGCCCCACAATTCCCCAGCTTCCGGGACGGACACCTTTCTGTTGGCCCTGGTCCCACATTCAACAAACCCCCATCATCCATTATTCTCTATATGTAAGTACGTAGGATGGGCTTAATTGCCTTTGCTTGCTATCTCCAGTGCTTTACTAGATTGAATATTCTAATCTCTCTAGATACTTGGGAGCATCCGCCCCTGATGAGTGTGTAAACATGAAACACGTAGGGAAATCTAGGATGCGGACACACATCACCATCAGCAACCAACCAAGTCCAAACAATTGTGTTTTTACCTATTGATATCATGCACTTTAATGCATTATGTCGCTTCTAGAAATGTGTTATATATATGGACTCATGGGAATTGCTCACTGATCTTCATTATTGTCATGTATTTGTAAGTTGACATCATTTCGCATCCTTGATGTACCATGTTAGATATATGCACTGCCATATTGTCATGAGTTTCCAAGTTGATATGATTATATGTCTCTTATGTTCATGCTATATTTGTACCTATGTGCAATCGTATGACCCATATATTCATACACTTACCATGTTATTAAACATGTGATTTTTTCAAACACTTCTCCACCATGTCTTGAACCTTTTTATTGATTGTTTTGTACTAGGGATGGAGGCACACTTTATGTTCGCCTCATTTAAAGTCCCACCTGTGTTGCTACACAGCTCCCCCCTCTTTTTGCTTTGGACCCAATTTGGACATTTTCACTTAGGGGTGTACTCACTTTTATTGCCAGTGGTTTAGACATTAATGGCTGTGTGTTTATTTTTTTTTGAGGGACATCAAATTTACAATTTATACAAGCTGTACACTCACTACTTTACATTGTAGCAAAGTGTAATTTCTTCAGTGTTGTCACATGAAAAGATATAATAAAATATTTACAAAAATGTGAGGGGTTTACTCACTATTGTGAGATACTGTATATATAGTAAGATTGGGGTGATCAGACGCAAGCGGTAGGTGCGTTTTCAATGAGTCCAAAACTGTATTTTTAAAGGCATGGTAGCCCGCTTTTATTTAAAAGAATGGAGAAGGTAACAAAATACATTAGTAGCCCACGCAGGGAGTTCCACTAATATTGTATCTTGCACAATCAGAACATTTCAGCCTCTTGGCTTACTCTTTTGCCACACGGCTGCTTCAGGTCTCCGGCTTAGGCCTTAGGTCTGCTCCTCAGACCAAAAGAGTTCCTTAGAGTCAAGCTCTTATAGCTTACTCACAATCAGCTCCTTGCTGCTCTGTCACAGACTACATCTGCCTCCTGCAGACATGCACGCTCTGGCTGCCCCATGCAGCTTCTGACTCCTGCAGAGGAATGGGAGTCCACATGACTTCCATGCACAGACGTCCTGTCTATTGGGTGGGGCCCCGAGCCATAGTCATGTTACAACTAAATAGCTCAGCACACAGCTGTGCAATCAGTGTGCCTGTCTCTTCAAAAATCTGGCATAAACCAGCAATCTTCCGAGTAGCACGGGGTCCCACTGCCATAATATATTACAATTTTCATATATTTATTTATTTTTTACATACTGTCACCAGAGCACAGCATAGTGACACTGTGCTACTCTAGGGGATGTGATCAGGAATTTTCTTTCTTTTACTGTCTGATTGCCTATAACAGTGATGATCACTGTGAAAAGCAATCTGTAACACTCTAAGGTTTCATTCATGAAACTTTGCTTACCACTGTGATGACAATCTTACTTACTACTGTGACCATGATCGCTGTGATTGGTCACAGCAATCACACAGTACCCGGGCCACTCACTGCAGCACAGTACTGTGATCGGTTATCGGCTGTGTCCGGTGGACACATTGTTAACAGATTTTGCTGCTATATGCCAGGTGGTGCACGCTTCTGAGACATACAGATACATCCTCCTGGAACAACAGAGCACCCGCTCGGGCAATTTATGTGCATTGTCTGGGCGGGAAGCAGTTAACTTTTATAATTTTTTTATATATTCAACTGACTTATTTTGGACTGGATACAATGTTTCTTTTTCCTCCTCATGAGCAGAGAAGTCGGTTGTCTCTCCTCTTTACAGAGGAAAGAAAATACAGGCACCAGCTGCAGAAAAACTGATTACTGTGATAGCCAATCAGTGGCTACCACTGTGATCATGTGATCGGGATCCAGTTCCCCCAGCTCCTGATCATTAGTAGAGACCCAGGGCTGTCGCCAACAGCCCAGTCTCAGTGCTGAGAGTGCACCACTGACACGTTTCATCTCAATCATGGACTTCTTCAGAGGAGGCACGGTGCATCTGTACATACAGGACAAGCAGCACTGCCTGTCAAACCTGCCCATTGACTTCACTGTTAATGTGTCACAAATGCAAGCCAAACGCTCAGCTAGTGATTGCGCTGTGATCTTTTTGTTTACTGTAAATCTCCCTTGGGATTTAAAAAAAAAAAAAAGATATTCAAGAGACAGCAGGATCATGGTAAGCACTGCTGTCAATATGAAGGATGCCTTATTCTAGATATTAAAGATGATTTATCAGCTTAAGAAAAGCCAGATGGTTAAACCCCCAGGGATCCTGTCTCCATCTAAATCCATGCAGGTGTTACTGAGTTGTGGTGTTACATAGCTAGCCCCACCCACTCATTTAGCCATCTGACAACATAGATCAATGGAGATGGAGCTCTGAGTGACAGCTCAAAAGGAGAGGAGGCATGACAGGTAGTGCACACAGAGCCGGCCAGGCCCCATGGTCCCTTCTCCTAAACTACCAGACAGAACATTGCTTTGTTATGTTGTTTTCTCCTCTCTCCTTTGTAATTTACAGACCTGCTGCCTGCTATTCAGGGAAATGGAGAGAGTGGAAAATATCAGCTTGTACTGTGAGTGCTGGAGAAAAGGCTTTCATTCACAAAAAAATGCTGACAGCATCACAAGTCAGGTACTAAACTAAGCTGTCTCAGTATGGAATTTGGGGGGGATCTCACTCCATAGTTTTTTCTTTTGCATGTCTTTTTTGTGTAGGGGTCACTCATTAACATCTATATGAGACATTCATCTAGGGTAAGATTCTGATACAGAGTACAGGGGGTCCCCTAGTTACAAACATCCGACTTACAAACGACTCCTACTTACAAACGGAGGTAGACAACAGGAAGTGAGAGGAAATCTACCCCTAGGAAGGGAAATTCTCTCCTGTAAGAGCTATTTTGGGGAAAAGGCACCTCCACTGATGCTTTATCACCAAGGCTTGTTTCCACAACAACCCAAAATTTTCAAAATCCAATTGTCATTGGGACAGAAAGTGAGGTGGAATCTTCTGAGCAGGGGCACACACAGCAAAACAAATGTTACAGTGGTGTTAACCCTTCCCTATGATATCCAAAAAGCTTAAAAATAGTTTTTTTGGCTGGAGCTACACTTAAAAAATTTACCTGTTCCGACTTACAAACAGATTCGACTTAAGAACAAACCTATAGTCCCTAACTTGTTTGTAACCCGGGGACCCCCTGTATCCCTATCTGCTTTGTTTACACACAGAACAATGTGGTTGGGAGCTGTAATTTTGACATTTTTCTTTGCTGTAGTTGGTTGTATGCAGCACACAGATTCACCACTTCACAGGGATCAGGGCACCCTCCAGTAATGGCATTACATTTTTAACATTTTGAATTTAAGAATTACTAAAATCACTGCTCCCTGCCAAACCAATTTTTTTTTTTTGCTTTAGTACATGTCCCCCAGGGAGTGCCCAGCCCCTCATGTCAAATGTTTGACACTCCCTATCTTATTAGACCAGAAAATGGCCATTAATGTTTTTTTACTGTTCTGCTCATTGACTTCAATGCGGTTTGGATTTGGTGCCCGAATTTTAGAAATGTTAGCTCAACATGCCCCAAACCAAACCCAGGTTTGTTTGGCTCATCGCTAGTTAAGATAAACTGGAACTATTTTTTATGCGTATAAATATTCCTTGACTGCACAAAAAAAAAGGTTAGGTATTTATTTATTTTTTTGGTATACAATTGTTTTACCTCCTATTCTAATTCACATTACGAGCAAACATTATACACATTTCAAATAATATCATCTAAATGGAGATTGCAGAACATAAATGTCTTTCCTTACCCGGTTCACCAAATTTTCCAGGTTCACCCTTCTGTCCATTCACTCCATCTCTTCCATCTCTGCCATTAAGACCCGGAAGTCCTTGGACCACTGAACATGTAGTTGTTGGCTCTGACAGAACTTGGTTGACTAAGGTTGCTTCAATTAGTACTACAACCAGGAAATGTGTGAACATGTTGGATAAAGATGACCTAAAGAAGATTCACAGTTTCTTCATTAAGCTTCTTAAAAAAAAAAACGCTTACGTGGCAGTATCCTTCCACATTTAGCAATCCCAGACTAACATTTGCATCTCACCTGAATAGCAGAACTTGATTAGGCTAAATGACCAAACAAGGAGGCATAAAGATTAAACCCTTTAAACCTTATACAAGACAAACCAACAAAAAACATTTGTAGGAATTTCATTCCATAGGGCACCATATTGATTTTAACAAATATCTTGTTGAACTTTGGTTCCAGCAGGGTCATTGACAACACATTTTCAGGTTAAAAAAATATTGTACATTGTGAAATATTTGTGTTGTAATTTTAAAGTTCTCCATAGTTGATTCAACATTGGTGTTTACACTACTCAGTTAGCTATCTCTTGTTCTGTTTCCAAGGAAAACAAATCTTACATGGGTCCAAAAAATGAGTTTCCTTTTTAAAATAACTTATTTTCCATAACTGTATGAAATGACAGTTAAGGAATGAGAAACTGCACAGTGCCACATAAACCTTACCTTTCTTACTCCTTTTGAGCAATAGAAAATGTCATTTCCATATAACAGATCATAGTATTCATATACAGTATAACCAAGGTAAAGGTAGGATATTGGCATGAAGGCCACCAAAAATATACAGAACTTCATTCATTCAAATAGTCAGAGTAGAAAGGTTAAACCAAGCAGTGCACAGTTATACTACAATTTTACTGTCTAAAAACCAATAACATGCAATCTTAATCTGGAGAATATACTGTATAGCTTTGCTGTAAGTACGATCCACTTATACTTACAGTATGTGGAATATTTGTAACTATCCACCAAGAAGTTCTGCTTTATTATAAGTGTAAACAGATATGGGGACCTGTGGGACAATTCTAATTCATACCACATCCCAAAATAGCTGTAAATTAAAAATGAAAAGTGAACCAGGACTTTTGTTGTATGGCTCCTCAGTCACTGAATCATCTTAAAAGTAGATAAACCCCATATTTTTTTTGTACAAAAAGATAAAACATCCATTACAACATCTATTGAAGTATATCAATGGTGAACATCAATTGTAAATTGTAAACACCCTACAGAGGCAATATCAAAAAAACAGTTAACATATTGTGGCAGTAGGACCCTATGCTACCTGGAAGATTGCTGGTTTACGCCAGATTTTGGAGGGAGAGGCACGCTGATTGCACAGCTGTGTGCTGGGCTATTTAATTGTGACCTGGCTATGGTTCAGGGTTCCACCCAACAGACAGGAAGTCTGTGCATGGGAGTTAGGTGGCCTCCCATTCCTCTGAGAGGAGTCAGAGGCTGCAGGGGGCAGCCAGGGTGTGCATGTCTGCAGGAGGCAGACATACTTGCAGTGGTGTATTTAGGTTTTGTGCTGCCCTAGGCCTGACTAAACTCATGCACCCCCCTAATTTGAATACGACCCACCCCTTCCTGCTGAGGCCACACCCCTTCCTGTTTTAGACCCACCCTATCATCTGTAAACCACACCCCTTCCTTTTTAGGCTCATTTGGCACCTTTCAGGAGGGAGGCCTGTTTTTGAAAGGTACCCTTCCCCACTCTCGGGAGACTGCGCTACCCCCTCTGAAGTTCGGCCCCCCTCCTCCTTCCTCCACTGGGCCATTCAGAAAGTGCAACACGCTTCGCACATGTGCAGTAGTGAACCGTCATAACGCTGCACTAAGACATTCACTCTGCTTAACACAAGGCCTCTTATCAGACTCTGTCTGACAAGATATATTTAAAAATTTTTTTTTCCTTTTGGCTTCAGATCGTTTCCCCACTTCCGGTTCACCATATAACCCGGAAGTGAGGCGTGGCACGCATGCCTGGAACGCGTGTCCGGACGGCCATTTTGGCCGATACCGGAAGTGAAGTTTTTTCAATGTGGAGCTGATTCCCATGATCATTGATGCACCCCTTATATATACTAGTGTGGCTACAGTGGCGGTAACCCCCCAGATGATGTCTTTTGAGGACGAAACGCGTCGGGTAGGACCCCATTGTCGCCACTTTGTTACAGCGCTGTTTTAAACCTT
This sequence comes from Aquarana catesbeiana, assembly GCF_042186555.1. Lineage (NCBI taxonomy): Eukaryota > Metazoa > Chordata > Amphibia > Anura > Ranidae > Aquarana > Aquarana catesbeiana. The sequence goes on along the minus strand of NC_133331.1, from coordinate 208,404,776 downwards.
AGATTTATACGTGAGTGTATATCCTTTCATTTTAAATAAAAAGTCTTGTTTTCGGATTTACACTATGTGGCCCTTCCTTTCTTTTCCACTTAAACAACATCATCACCTGATCCATGGAATGTTGCTTTGAGAGACCCATCCACGGAATACCCCATCCTTTCCAGGACCTATAGGACCATCTATATCCGGGTGACTTTCCACACTTTTCTGGACCCGGGTGCCACTTGGAGGAATACAACAACCTGTAAGATCACAGCCATTCACAGCCACTCACCACCCAAGCCTTATCTGACCCAATTCGGCGTATGCCCCTTTGGGTCCATCTTATCTGGTAAGCCTTTTCATCTCTCGGTGGGAGTGAGCTGGTCTGCATTTTGTGATGCCGGAATCATTTGTCCAAATATGTTTACATAAGGACTAACCACTTTCATTGTTTAGTCACAAAGTCCATATTAGGACTACCTATTTATAAAGTTTTATTTATAGGTGATCCCCTTCACTGCATATTGACTAATCCATTGTCGTTTACGATATTGTTTAGCGCTACACTTTTTCGTTTTTTCCCTATATATACTTTGTTGGTTGTGTTAGCTGCTTTTTGTTTCCTTTTTGGGCAGCGCAGAATTATTTTGTATATATTAACCGTCCGGTTTCCCTTACCATGAATGATGGTGGCAAAACCCGAGAGCCAATACGAAAATCGGCTGAGGTGTCGACATCGCCGGACTATTCTTTAATGAGTTTGCATTGATTTCAGCATTGATGGAGCACTTTATTGCAATATCATGATCTGCATATTAATGCACTTTCACTAAATGTGGACTGTTTAATGGGTTTGCATTGATTTTAGCATGCACGGAGCACTTTGCTCATGCCAGTGGCAGCTGGTGCTCAAAATTTTTTGGGGGGGGTCGCAAACAAACTAAAAAATTCAGAAAAAGAGACATCAATTGAAGCCTCACTGTGCCCCATCAAACACAGCCACTGTTTCATCAAATGCAGCCACTGTGCCCATCAATTGTAGCCACTGTGCCATCAAACACAGCCACTGTTTCATCAAATGCAGCCACTGTGCCCATCAACTGCAGCCACTGTGCCCATCAACTGCAGCCACTGTGCCCTCAAACACAGTCACTGTGCCCATCAATTGCAGCCACTGTGTCCCATCAAACGCAGCCACTGTGCCCTCAAACGCAGTCACTGTGCCATCAAACGCAGCCACTGTGCCCTCAAACGCAGCCACTGTGCCCTCAAACGTAGCCACTGTGCCCTCAAATGCAGCCACTGTGCCCTCAAACGCAGCCACTGTGCCCATCAAATGCTGCCACTGTGCCCATCAATTGTAGCCACTGTGCCCTCAAACGCAGCCACTGTACCAATCAATTGTAGCCACTGTGCCCATCAAATGCTGCCACTGTGCCCATCAATTGTAGCCACTGTGCCCTCAAACGCACCCACTGTGCCCATTAATTGTAGCCACTGTGCCATCAAATACCAACACTGTGCCCATAACACCGATATAATTTATTAGATAATTTTACCTGCTGTCCTTGGGGTTTCCCTCGTGCTCCCCTCTCTCTTTCCCCTTCCTCCTGACGTCACCGCCAGACCCCGCCCCAGTGCCGAGAAGAAGATTCACGGAAAGCAGTGCGGAAAAGGGTAGGCGGAGCATAAGGCTCCACCTCTGTCAGTCACAGACCGGTTATGAGGGTGTGAGTCACACGCTTCCCCACCCCCCCGCATGAGAAAAAGTCCCCACCGTCTCTCCGATTCCCGGCTCCTGCGGCCGCCCCCCGCACACATGCAGCCCATGGCGGCCGCCTTGCTGTATCGGTGCCGCTGTGTATGGGCATGATTGGCAGAGGGTGGAGGGACATGACACGCCCCTTCACCCTCTGCCAAGCATGCCCATACACAGCGGCGCCGCTACAGCAAGGCAGCCACCGTGGGCTGCATGTGTGCGGGGGGCAGCCGCGGGAGCTGGGAATCGGGTGGGGGGACTTTCTCCCATGCGGGGGGCGGCTTTTTTTGCTGCCCCCCGCAAAGTGCCGCCCTAGGCCTAGGCCTTGTCGGCCTAGGCCAAAACACAGCCCTGCGTACTTGGTGACAGAGCAGCAAGTAGTAAGCAGCAGGAGTAAGCTAGGAGAGAGCTTCACTCTAGGAAACTCTTTCGGGTCTGAGGAGCAGACCTAAGGCCTAGGCTAAAGGCCTAAATCAGCCGTATGGCAAGAATGTAAGCCAGGAGGCTAAAGTATTGTGTGTAAGATACAGTAATGGTGGAACCCTCTGCGTGGGCTACTGATGTCTTTGTGAACTTTTCCGTGCTTTTAAATAAAAGTGGGCTACCAGGCCCTTAAAAATACAGTTTTGTACTGGAGTACTCACTGATAACGCACCTACCGTTTGAGTCTGATACCCCAATCTTACACGTGGTGGAGATATTGCTTCGGGCAGATTTGGAAGAGTTCCAGATTCTCGCATACCAAAAACAGTGAGTAGCAAGAAACTGTGTTTTACAGCAATGCTGTGAGGAGCAGCTAATGTGAACCAGTGGAGTCTGCATGTGAAAGTGTGCTGTTTGCAAGTCTTAAAGAGACAGTATGCAAAATTTTCCTGTGTTAAAAGGAACTGTTAAAAAGCATTACATAGTTACATAGTAGGTGAGGTTGAAAAAAGACACAAGTTCATCAAGTCCAACCTATGTGTGTGATTATGTGTCAGTATTTCATTACATATCCCTGTATGTGGCGGTCATTCAGGTGATTATCTAATAGTTTCTTGAAGCTTTCAATGCTCCCCGCTGAGACCACCGCCTGTGGAAGGGAATTCCACATCCTTGCCGCTCTTACGGTAAAGAACTCTCTACGTAGTTTAAGGTTAAACCTCTTTTCTTCTAATTGTAATGAGTGGCCACGAGTCTTATTAAACTCTCTTCTGCGAAAAAGTTTTATCCCTATTGTGGGGTCACCAGTACAGTATTTGTAAATTGAAATCATATCCCCTCTCAAGAGTCTCTTCTCCAGAGAGAATAAGTTCAGTGCTCGCAACCTTTCCTCATAACTAAGATCCTCCAGACCCTTTATTAGCTTTGTTGCCCTTCTTTGTACTCACTCCATTTCCAGTACATCCCTTCTGAGGACTGGTGCCCAGAACTGGACAGCATACTCCAGGTGCGGCCGGACCAGAGTCTTGTAGAGCGGGAGAATTATCGTTTTATCTCTGGAGTTGATCCCCCTTTTAATGCATGCCAATATTCTGTTTGCTTTATTAGCAGCAGCTTGGCATTGCTGAGCCTATCATCTACTAGGACCCCCAAGTCCTTTTCCATCCTAGTTTCCCCCAGAGGTTCTCCCCCCAGTGTATAGATTGCATTCATATTTTTGCCACCCAAATGCATTATTTTACATTTTCTACATTGAACCTCATTTGCCATGTAGTCGCCCACCCCATTAATTTGTTCAGGTCTTTTTGCAAGGTTTCCACATCCTGCGGAGAAGTTATTGACCTGCTTAGCTTAGTATCGTCTGCAAATACAGAGATTGAACTGTTTATCCCATCCTCCAGGTCGTTTATAAACAAATTAAATAGGATTGGTCCCAGCACAGAACCCTGGGGAACCCCACTACCCACCCCTGACCATTCTGAGTACTCCCCATTTATCACCACCCTCTGAACACGCCCTTGTAGCCAGTTTTCAATCCATGTACTCACCCTATGGTCCATGCCAACGGACCTTATTTTGTACAGTAAACGTTTATGGGGAACTGTGTCAAATGCTTTTGCAAAATCCAGATACACCACGTCTACGGGCCTTCCTTTATCTAGATGGCAACTCACCTCCTCATAGAAGGTTAATAGATTGGTTTGGCAAGAACGATTCTTCATGAATCCATGCTGATTACTGCTAATGATATCATTCTTATTACTAAAATCTTGTATATAGTCCCTTATCATCCCCTCCAAGAGTTTACATACTATTGATGTTAGGCTAACTGGTCTAATTCCCAGGGATGTTTTTTGGGCCCTTTTTAAATATTGGTGCTACATTGGCTTTTCTCCAATCAGCTGGTACCATTCCAGTCAATAGACTGTCTGTAAAAATTAGGAACAACGGTCTGGCAATCACCTGACTGAGTTCCCTAAGTACCCTCGGATGCAAGCCACCTGGTCCCAGTGATTTATTAATGTTAAGTTTCTCAAGTCTAATTTTAATTCCGTCCTCTGTTAACCATGTAGGTGCTTCCTGTGTTGTGTCATGAGAATAAACACTGCAGTTCTGGTTACTGAAGCCCCCCGATTCACTCGTGAATACTGAGGAGAAGAATAAATTCAATACCTTTGCCATCTCCCCATCCTTTGTAACCAGATGTCCTTCCTCATTCTTTATGGGGCCAATATTGTCTGTCCTCCCTTTTTTACTGTTTACATACTTAAAGAATTTCTTGGGATTTTTTTTGCTCTCCTCCGCTATGTGTCTTTCATGTTCTATCTTAGCCGTCCTAATTGCACCCTTACATTTCTTATTGCATTCTTTATAAAGTCTGAATGCTGAGGATGATCCCTCAACCTTGTATTTTTGAAGGCCTTCTCCTTTGCTTTTATATGCATTTTTACATTGGAGTTAAGCCATCCAGGATTTTTGTTCGCTCTTTTAAATGTATTACCCAATGGGATACATTGGCTAATGCCCTTATTTAATATGCTCTTAAAGCAAACCCATCTCTCCTCCGTATTCTTTGTTCCTAATATTTTATCCCAATTTATGCCTTTTAGCAAGGTTTGTAGTTTAGGGAAGTTGGCTCTTTTGAAATTCAGTGTCTTTGTGTTCCCTTCATGTTTCCTATTTGTGTGATTTATACTGAAACTAATTGACCTGTGATCGCTGTTACCTAAATTGCCTCTTATTTCCACATCTGTGATCAGGTCTGTATTGTTGGTAATCAGTAGATCCAGTAATGTTTTATTTCTAGTTGGTGCGTCTACCATCTGACCCATAAAATTGTCCTGCAAGACATTAAGGAACTGGCGAGCCTTAAATGAATGCGCGGTTCCCTCCGCCCAGTCTATGTCTGGATAATTAAAATCCCCCATTATGATAACACTTCCCATCCTTGCTGCTAATCCAATTTGTGATAGGAGATCCGTCTCCACTTCCTCCCTCAGGTTAGGGGGCCTATAGCATACTCCCAGTATTATTTTCCCCTTAGCTTCATCCCTTTGGAGCTCTACCCATAAGGATTCCACCTCCTCACTAGCTCCCTCAGTGATGTCATCTCTCACATTCACTTGTACATTATTCTTGATATATAGGCATACCCCTCCCCCCTTTTTACCCTCTCTATCCTTGCGGTATAGGGTATACCCTTGAATGTTTGCCAGCCAATCATGAGAGCTGTTGAACCAGGTCTCTGAAATTCCCACAAAATCCAAATCCTCCTTGTACAACAGTATCTCTAGTTCACCCATCTTGTCCGCCATGCTCCTGGCATTGGTGAACATGCCACATAGTTTAGACCGGTTGCATATTGTCCTCGTATTGGGCGTTTCAAGATTGCAACTAGGACTTGCTACTATACTCACCTTGTGTTTTTGTGCTTTGGTTAACCTACCACTAATGCCCCCAATACTACCCTCTGGAATATCTTCCACGCTGGCTATCACTGTCTCTGGACCCTCCCCCCATCGCCTAGTTTAAAAACCCCTCTAACTTTTTGGCCATCTTCATTCCCAGCAGATCTGCACCCTCCTCATTTAGGTGCAGTCTGTCCCTTCTATAGTACCGGTTACCGACTGAGAAGTCGGCCCAGTCCTCCAGGAACCCAAACCCCTCCTTACTACACCAGCTCTTCAGCCACTTGTTTACTTCCCTAATCACCCTCTGCCTTTCTGGTGTGGCTCGATGTACCGGTAGTATTCCTGAGAACACTACCTTGGAGGTCCTTTTCCTCAATTTAGCACCTAAGTCCCTAAAATCGTTCTTTAGGACACTCCATCTGCCTCTGTCCCTCATCTCCAGCAGTGCTGGTCCCTGACTGGTTTCACCAATGTCACTCAATGGAGCGTACTTATTGGGATGCTCCAGTCCTGGATCGGCCTCTCTGGCACTTCCCCCTCTACCCCTTCTGACTGTCACCCATCTACTCTTTGCTAGTGCCTGCACCTCTTTGTCTCCACCCGCCTCTGTGCTGGCCCCTGCCGGCACCTGCCGTGTACGTTCCTGGCTCACCTTTAGTATGGAGGGACTTCTCAGTGCTGACAGTTGTTTCCCCAGATTCAGAACCTGGGCTTCCAGGGAAACAACGTGCTTACATTTTGCACAGCAGTATTCGCCCTCGATCGGATGATCAAGGAACGCATACATGCGGCAAGATGTACAAAGAGTCGCCTCTCCACACCCGCTGGGCATCGTACCTATTAAATTTAGTGAGGATTTGGGGATTTTACCCTGTCCAAATTACCTAACAGCTAGCTTCCTGGCACTAATACTCAAGACAATACACAGGTACACAACAAGACAATACACAGGTACTCACAGACCTACGTGCAATCGCAGAACAGTCGCAGACCTACGTGCACTCGCAATACTCAAGTATACAGTACACAATACACAAGTACTAACGATCCACACACACTACTCAGACAACACTCAGATACTCACACTACACAGGTACTATGACCCCTGTTATAACCTCCTGTTTTAAAATCTGGTTTTTAACTCCCACTTATACCAGCTCCACTTACACAAAGTTCCACAGCCTCAGACTGAGCACGCTGAGACTGAGTCCTACACCCAGGTAAATAGGCACCTGTGAGCAATTAACCACCCCCCTTAATTGATAGACTGATGGAACCAGAGAGAAAAAAAAAAAAGCTATTTAAAAAGTGACAGCAAAAGGCAAATGAAAAACTAAAAGGAAAAGCCCCAAAAATGCAACCCAGCAAACAGACAGCAAACAAACAGCAAACAAACAGCAAGCAAACAAACAACAAACAAACAGCAAGACTTGTACACTCTAACTCTGGTTTTTAACTCCCACTTATACCAGCTCCACTTACACAAAGTTCCACAGCCTCAGACTGAGCACGCTCAGACTGAGTCCTACACCCAGTTAAATAGGCACCTGTGAGCAATTAACCACTCCCCTTAATTGATAGACTGATGGAACCAGAGAAAAAAAAAAAAGCTATTTAAAAAGTGACAGCAAAAGGCAAATGAAAAACTAAAAGGAAAAGCCCCAAAAATGCAACCCAGCAAACAGACAGCAAACAAACAGCAAACATACAGCAAGCAAACAAACAGCCAACAAACAGCAAGCAAACAAACAGCAAACAAACAGCAAACAAACAGCAAAACTTGTACACTCTAACTCTGGTTTTTAACTCCCACTTATACCAGCTCCACTTACACAAAGTTCCACAGCCTCAGACTGAGCACGCTCAGACTGAGTCCTACACCCAGTTAAATAGGCACCTGTGAGCAATTAACCACTCCCCTTAATTGATAGACTGATGGAACCAGAGAAAAAAAAAAAAAAAGCTATTTAAAAAGTGACAGCAAAAGGCAAATGAAAAATTAAAAGGAAAAGCCCCAAAAATGCAACCCAGCAAACAAACAGCAAACAAACAGCAAGCAAACAAACAGCAAACAAACAGCAAACAAACAGCAAGACTTGTACACTCTAACTCTGGTTTTTAACTCCCACTTATACCAGCTCCACTTACACAAAGTTCCACAGCCTCAGACTGAGCACCAATTGTGTGCCTGACTGCAGAGATGGGGCGGTCAAAGCGCAAAAAGGAAGCAATGTTTGCTGAGATGAGAGACAGAACCTTGTGGCTTGAGGGGTTGCTACCGACAGAACAAGCCCCAGACTGGTGCAAGATGCATTTGGCCGCGCTGGAGCAAAGGAAAAAGGAAAGCAAGACGTCCTTTAGTGCAAAGAGTGAGCAGATGGGTGCGGTTTTCCGTGGCAACAAAGTAGAAATCCGTACAGCTGACTTCATGCGGCCTATGCTGCCTTCTGAACATGTTGAAGACTTTTTGGATGATTTTGCGATGATTGCTTCCTACAGAGGATGGCCCAAAAGTCGCTGGGTTGAGTTGGTGCAACCTTTTCTGATGGAGGAGTACCAAGAGGTGTACTGCGGGATGTATCATAACCGAGATGACTACGACAATTTCCTAGGAGCAATCCATTCTAGAGAGAGCTGGAAAAGATCAGCGGGGAGAATGTGGTCTCCCATAGCAACCAGAGAAAGTCTGTTTACAGAAAGGAGGAGCTACAGCAGAGAAGTGGCTCAAATTCTGAGTGAAGAGGTTTGTGCAAAAGTGTCTGTTGTCACCCCTGGCAAACGTGAAGGAAATTTTGTTCAGCCTGCAGGGGGTGATGAAGAGCACAAGAAATCAGTGCTTTCAAGTTATGGCTGCTTGTGTGAAGTGGTCAGCCCAGAGAAGAGGGCACAGTATCCAACATCCTGCAAGGGGTATGACCAAGTCTGCTGTTACCCGTGGCAACAGGAAACCTGTTTGGCCTGCAGGGGATGTTGGAAAAACCAAGAAGGATGCAATGTTGCCCCATGTCCATGTGGGGGCATTAGCTTGTGAGAGCAAAGAAAGGACAACGCCCTCAATTGAAGCTTTCCACACCTGTCAACTGGAATGGTAAGACTGTTACAAATGTGGGAGAGACTGGTTCTGGGACTATTCCCTGTGAAGTGGGAATAAGTCCAGTGAGAAAAATTGCTTTCAGAGACTTGCAAGTGAATACCCTGTGTAGTAACAAAGCCCAGTTTGAAGCTGAACCTGCAGCAAGCTTGAGGACTGGTAAGGACTTGTCTTCAGGCAGTGTATTGTTTAGCAGGAAGACAAGTGGTAAAAATGAAGATATGTTGCTTGCTAATGCGATTAAAAATGTGATATTGCATCCAGAAATGTCAGGGGTGACCACTGAGAAATGTGTGCCGTTGCCCCTAGCAACCATGGCAGGTGTAGCAGAGGTGTCCCTGGAGACCGCCCAGGAGCTCATGGTGTCTGAGCTCAGGGTTTCCTAGGACAACTGTGTTGCCGCACCGACTGACAAGTGTGTTTCACATGAGTTGAAAAGCAATGTACTAAATATCCTACAATCTCAAACTGCTAATGTGCTAACACAGCTTATACAAGGCAGGAAGGTGGATAATGATGATGTTGAAAAGTGTATTATGGGGGGCAGGAGGCGGAGCCTAGTGGAGCAGACATGCATTGTTAGAGCTCCACACCGCTGAGGAGAGAAGAGAAGGACAAAGCGGAGCCTGCAGGCTCAAAAGGTATCCATTTGAACCTTTTTGCCCCAGGGAACAAACTGTGAAAGTTTGGGCAGGAAATATGGTACTGGGAGGAAACCGTGGCAGAAATAAAAATCACCTCACAAAGAGCTCACAGGCACTCACTGCAGCTGAAGCAGCTCCAGTCACCTCACAAGATACAGCATCAGGGCGCTCTCACAGACAGAAAATGTCACAGCAAGACTCTCCATTTGAGTCAGATACAGAACAAATCCTCTCACAAACTTCTCCACAAGCCTCCTCAGTATCCCCAGTAATATTATTACAATTTGAAAAGATGCTTCATAAGGCTTTAAAACAAACCTCAGACCAAATAACAAACAGCCTAACCAAAGAAATAAGAGAGCTGGGAAACCGCACCGCAGCCTTAGAAATAAAAATGGATGAAATTGAAATTACAACCCAAGAAAATATAACAGAATTGGAACAATTAAAAAAAGATAATTTAATACTTCAAACTAAGCTCGAAGATTACGAAAATAGAGCCAGACGTTCAAACTTGCGCATAAGGGGAATACCTGAAACTGTGACAGACCTGCAATCTACTATTACTGCTCTATTACAAGAACTAAAGCCAGATATCCCTAGTGAACGTTTAGAACTGGACAGAGTACACAGAGCCCTCACAGCCAAAAAGAAAGATGGACCCCCACGTGATATAATCACAAAATTTCATTATTACAGAACGAAAGAACAAATACTAATTGCTGCAAGAGAAAAAAAGGAACTTAATTTTCAAGGACACAATTATCAAATTTTTGCTGACCTATCCCAACTTACTATTACTAAAAGACGATCCATGAAACCCCAACTAATGGAACTGCAACGCCACAACATTATGTATCAATGGGGCTTCCCCTTTTCAGTCAGATTTAACTACCAAGGTACAATTTACAGAAGCAGATCAGCAGATGAACTGCAACAAACCCTTTTAAAATTAAATCTGACAGAACCCACAAGCAGCAACACTCCCACACGCAGAAGAATGGCATCATCTTCACCTTCAGGCAGCACTCAGAAAATTTCAGAACAAAATGGGAATCATCATTCTCACAAAAGAGGCCGTTATGCCACATCATCCATGGACCAAGAAAATTCAATGGACTGACATCCTAATTCCTGATATCTCTTCATTTATTATACTAAGAGATGGTTCTCTATAAAAAACCTGTATTTATAACTGAATGTAACTGCATTCTGATAGTCACACACTGTGTGGGATCATGTTACATTCCAGTTATATTTCTTATTACTTCTGATTCATATAGCCTTAGAATATATAAGTGAAATAAGGAAATTCTTGTTCAGTTATATATTATCAGGTAATAACAATAGATTTATTACTTTTTAGGACAAATATGTTCAATAATCCAGAAGTAATGGAAGCTTTTTCTTTCTTTTCTTAAAACAAATATATTATTACCTAACTAGTTCCTAGAATTATGTTTTTGTTTATTCTAATCTGAAGCAATACAACCTCGATTTTATGAGTTAACATATCTAAACAGTTACATATGAATAAAATATGTAATTGTTTACTCTAAAAGGGTTAAAATCCCAAAATAATTCAAACTATCTTCATCAATACCAAAGTTATTAACAGTACCTTTCTAACTGAATTATTTAGCCTAGGGCAAGACTAACCATATACAACCACCCTGGAATAAATAATTTCAACAAAAACTATATTCTGCACTCCAATTAATGAAACATCATTTTGATATCTTTTGACATAGCACTTCTCTCCTGTAAGCGGAAGATCCGTGTACCCCCACTAGCCCTCCTCATTCTCCCAACCATATTATGTGGGAGTGTGACGAAGGCACTTATTCCCCTGAGAGAGATATTTATTCTCTTTCACGGATAAATTGTGATTACTTGCAAAAAATAATTTATACAATGTATCATCTAATCTCATATGTTTTTTGTTTACTCTTTACTCCAGAATTCACTGGTTTCTTTTCTATCTATTCATCTCTTCAGTCCACACAGGTTGATCTGCGCAGTCAGCTCTGCATAATAAAAAGTAAGTCAAAACTATTTGATCTATTGCCATGGCACCACTGAATATACTTTCCCTGAATGTTCAGGGAATAAATGTCCCTCAAAAAAGGACCAAAGCCTTCCGTACTTTCCATAACAAGGAAGCTCACATAGTATGCCTCCAAGAAACACACTTCACCAAAGATTCTACTCCAAAATATATTTCTCCTTTTTATCAACAAATTTACACGGCTTCTGCCTGTACCAAGCAAAGGGGAACTCTAATTGCATTTCACCGATCCACACCATTCACCTTATCATCAGAAATTAAAGACCCAGAAGGTAGATACCTGATACTCATGGGTTATATAATGGATACAGCAATCACGGTGATTTCCTACTACACTCCTAACAAACAACCTACACCATTCCTCTCACATATATTACAAGTGATTAATACACACAAAATAGGAACAGTGATAATGTGTGGGGATTCGAACCAGGTCCTCCTCCCATTTCTAGATAAATCACCTTTTACACCATCCAAAATAACCTCTAGATTACCTTTTTCTCAACTTCTTTCCAAATACAATCTGGTAGATTCATGGAGAGAAAGTAACCCAATGAAAAAGAAATTCACTTATTTCTCGCACCCTCATCAAACCTTCACCAGAATAGATCATATTTTTCTAACAATAGGAATGATACCAGAAATTATTGCATCAGATATAATTCCGATTCCGTGGTCTGACCATAATGCAGTATACACTACTATAGCCTCAGCCATACCAAAAGCGCATGACCCAACGTGGTATTTACCGGACATAATGCTCAAACACCCACTACATCAGATGGCCATTGAACAAGCTTTAAAGGAATACATATCAATTAATAATACAACAGACATCTCCCCAATAACACTGTGGGAAGCTCATAAGCCTGTCTTGCGTGGTACAATACAAAGACAAATGGCACTATTTAAACGGGAACGCAAAAATCTAGCAAAAAAACTAGAACTCAATTTTAATGCAGCCTACATATCATTTCAAGATAATCCATCCCAGAGTACAAAATCTCATCTGGAAAAATCTAGATTGGAATACGATCTATTTCTCACTGAGTCAGTTGATAAATCCCTCAAACGCTCCAAACACAATTTCTACATGAATACAAACAAACCAGGTACATATTTGGCTCGGGCATTAAATTCAACTAACAAATCTTTCAAACCAATATGTTTGAAATTATCAAAAAATGTTTACACTTGTAATCCAGTTAAAATAGTCCATAAATTTCACTCACATCTCGCAACTTTATACAAGACAAACAATGAATTTAATCCTACAGAAGCTGAATCCTTCTTCTCAAAAATAACCTTACCTGAGTTATCTCAGAATCAAAAAAGCAGTTTGGATGAGCCTATAACTATAGATGAAGTTGCTAACGCCATAAAAGACCTAAAACTTAACAAAAGACCAGGCCCAGACGGCTACTCGGCTTTATACTATAAAACATTCTCAGAAATACTCTCTCCCATTCTCACTGAAACTTTTAACAAACTTCTAGATGGACATTCTTTGCGGCAAGAAACACTAATGGCAATTGTTTGTATGATCCCAAAACCCCTTTCTGATGATACTTCCTGTGTGAATTATCGGCCTATCTCTCTGTTAAACCTCGATATTAAATTATTAGCAAAAATAATAGCAAAACGCCTCAATAGCATTATAGGAAAATTAACACATAGAGATCAAGTAGGCTTCATGCCAAATAGACAGGCAGGCGATAATATACGCAGGGCAGTGTTATTGGCACATATTGCTAAAAAACGGAAAATCCCTTTATGTTTTCTATCTCTCGATATTAAGAGGGCATTTGACACAGTATCCTGGCAATATATGCAATATTCATTACAAAAATGGGGTTTTGGACCCCACTTTTTAACATGGATCAAAGCATTATATAATAAACCCAAAGCCTATATAAAATATGCTGGATACAAATCTGAAGCCTTTAATATCGAAAGAGGTACCCGACAGGGTTGCCCATTATCTCCCTTATTATTTGCCCTTATACTCGAACCCATGGCCCAATACATCAGAACAAACCAAACTATAACTGGCATTGAAGTAGGAGGTATTACACACAAATTATGTATATTTGCAGACGATATATTACTTTTTCTATCATCACCACAGGTCTCTGGTCCTAACTTAATACCAGCTCTTGATGGATTTGCAGCCCTATCCGGCCTTATGATTAATCCTAAGAAATGCCTAGTGCTTAATATTTCACTCACAAACATGGAATTGATCCCGGCTAGGGCTGCACTCCCATTCACATGGGCAGAAAAATCAATCCCATATCTTGGAATTCATTTAACAGCATCTCATTCTGACTTATTCTCAACCAATTATCCTCCTGTATTAAGACAGATCACAAATCTAATAAAACAATGGTCGCAACTTCCTTTATCCTGGATAGGGACGATTAATGCAATCAAAATGACTATTCTACCCAAATTGCTTTATCTATTCAGAGTCCTCCCTATTCCAATTCCTTCCTATTTTTTGAGAATAGTACAAAAAAGAGCAACTTGGACAACATCAGGCATTCAGACACTAAATGACTTCATAGCATCTAAATCATTCCTTTCATTCCCATCGCTTAGAGAAAAATATGATCTACCAAACTCTGAGATATTTAGATATCTCCAAATCAAAAATTTCTATACACCATTCCTAAAGGGGGATACACCATTATCCCAATTATCCATTTTTGAATCAATCTGTACAAAAGATCCATTTGCTAAAGGTACAATTTCATCACTTTATAATCAATTATATGGAGTAGCAAATCTTAATAGACCCTCTTACGTTCAGAGGTGGGAGGAGGACCTGGGACGAACTTTAGAAGACACGGACTGGTCTAACATATGGCTCACATCTAAGTCATCTTCACCCAACATCTTAGCACTGGAGACAAATTATAAAGTCCTAACTCGCTGGTACCTTGTACCCGCTAGAGTGGCAAAATATTCACCTAATACCTCAGCTGTTTGTTTTCGAGGATGCCCAGAAATAGGCACATATTTACACATATGGTGGACATGCCCAGTAATCCAAACCTTCTGGAAGGAAGTCTTCGTGATTGCATCTAAAATATTTAAAAAAATAATACAACCAGATCCATATTTAACTTTACTTAATCTAAAACCGGAATGGTTAACACTCTCTCAATTCAAACTTATGATCCAACTAATAACGGCTGCAAAACAAACAGTGGCCAAGGCATGGAAATCTCCTACATTGGTACTAGCAGAAACAATTCACAGAATGAATAATACAATGTCCCATGCTAAGATGGTAGCCATCGATCAAAATCAAATTCCAAAATTTGAAAAACTTTGGCATCCTTGGATAAAACAACAGTTCCTGTCAAACTTCAATGACTCTGTCCTGTTGCCATGGTAACAGATTAAATGACTTACAGAGACACCCATTCTAAGGCTTCAAAGAGAACTAAAAAGAATAATAAACTGACGAGCGGGACAACCTTGTGGACCATACCTCTACCTTTCAACCCTTTTTCTTCTTTCTCTTTCCTTTTCTCCACCTTACGATTAAAGCTCATTATCAGAATTTATTTGACCTATATACACTCTACTTGTAAACAATATGTATAGTAGGTATAAATCATTTAAATATCTACAAAAGTAACTAAGGAAATTATATATATCTTTAATTTAGGTTTACGTGAACCCAATGTTTAATATTTGAAATTTCATGATATTTACCTATATAAACCCTACTGTAAAACAATGAGCTTACTTTATAGATCCTTGTAAACTTACTTTATGTATCTTTATAACATTGTATACTCAATAAACTTCTTTTGACAAGGAAAAGTGTATTATTGACAATTTTGATGATGTGGTGTCTCCCATGGTAACCACAGGTAGTGCCGCAGAGTTGTCCCTGGAAATCTCAAGGGAACTCCCTGTGTTGGAGCCGGCGGGGCTCCAGGACAGCTGAGATACTGCTCAGGTGGAAAACAATGGGAAAATAGCTAAAATGATGGAGCATGTATTATCACAATCTGATGTGGTTGACAGTGACTGGTGCAGGATGCCTGCTGCTAAACCACTCTGTCCACCTGTGTCTCCATGGGCAGAGGGAGCAGTACTATGGAGTGCTGGTGACTGGAGCGCAGACAGGATAGACTGGGATAGTCTAGCCATAAAGGTGTTAGCCTGGTGGAAAGACATTTCTGAAGGTAATAGTAAGGTGGACACTATTGCTGCTGTGACAAATGGAGAGGCTGCAGGGCCAGTAGACATAGGTGCGTTGGCTTTTGCGGAAGTTAACCCTCTCCAGTTGGAAGGATCTGAAAAGGGCGCATGCATAGCAGAGGTTTTGTCCACAGCAAAAGAGATGAGTAATGTTGCGCGTCAGGATGGTGGGATAATGGATAGGGACTTGGAAGGGCTCAGTGTTGCTGAAAATGAGAGGATGAGTGTGACACATGCGATTTGCACTGCTCATAGGGAGCAGCAAGTTTTGTCAGTTGCCTCTGAGGTGGAGGTCTCTGAGTGTCTTGGCCTCTCAAGCCTTAGCAAATGATCCCCCTCCACATCGTTGGTAAGGGAAAAGTCCCTAGAGTTCTGTGTATAGATGTGGCATGTCTAGAAATAACTGAGATGTTGTTGGAATTGGTGAAAATCTTTCCGCTGTACACCTGCATGTATCCACCCCAGATGGGCGACCTGGTACTGCGTAGTACCAATCAGTGGAGACACGTGGTACAGGCGATGTTAAGCAATGTTGATAAAAATTGGTTACTGCAATATTGGTTACTTTTGCGGAAAGTGGTCTCGCAGTTCTCTGCGAGAGTGCTTTCAGCGACAGTTATGTGCGGAAGGCGTTCAGGGGAACTGCTAGAGGAATCAGAAATGATAGACCTAGTGGAAGTCTCTGCGTATGCTGGTGTGATGAGGTGTATTCCTGCTGGTGCAGTCCGAGGTGCAGCTGAGCAGTGGTTGGTACATGGCGCTTGTGCTGTCTCACCTGC
The DNA here is from genome assembly GCF_042186555.1 of Aquarana catesbeiana. Lineage (NCBI taxonomy): Eukaryota > Metazoa > Chordata > Amphibia > Anura > Ranidae > Aquarana > Aquarana catesbeiana. Next base: position 208,388,399 of record NC_133331.1, on the reverse strand, counting down.
TAGACCTCGTGTAAAGGAAGGGCCCGGAAAAGACACGGCAGTAGTGGGAATTCAATCCATCACTCGCAGGGAGGTGCAGTTTGAGGTACCCGGAGACACTTTGACAGGAAATGACAGTGTTGGTAACTGTAATAAAAAAGTGTATGAGAAGCACTGTAGAGCACTGTCGGACAGCTCAGAGGTATTGGTTGAGGTACCAGTGGACACAGAAATGGTTAAAGAGATTGGTGTGGAAAAATGTGGTGAAAAATGTGCGTTGGTAGGACAGTCGCTATTGGAGTGTTGGACAACAGGGAGCGATGTGAAACTGCGGGAATGTCCCATAGGGAGTAACTGCTTGCCTGTAGATGGTCCCTCCCTAGACACTGTCCTAGCAAACAAGGTGACAAGAGGTCTTGATGATAATGATATTGAGTTGAATAACCCCCTGTGGAACATTGCTATTGAGGTTAAACAGAAGTATGTGGTGTTGATCTCAGATTATTTGGTTGCCAAGGGTAACCACACAGGGGTTAGTGAACCTGATAAATGGATGTTGTTGGTTAGTGTTGCGTCAGGTAGTGAGAGGGGTCAGTCCCTGACAGATTTCATGGAAGTGGGTCTCCAACAGTCCCAGGAGAGTAGGTCTGTGGGAGGAAAAAGGAGGATCCCGTGGCCAGAAGGTGGAAAGGATAGAGAGATTAGTGGGAGCCCACGGTTCAGGAAGAAGTGCTGGTGGAAGCACACCCGGAAGAAAATGTGGGTGGATTGCCCCTTTAGAGAAAAGGTTGGGCAGATTAGGACTCCTGCTGCTGATAGTTGGCACAGAGGTGCCAAGGTGAAGTGCTGGTGGAAACATACCTGGAAAAAGAAATGGGCCTACGCAGCTAATGGCTGGCACAGAGGTGTCCCATTCTTAGTGACTGGTTTATGTGTTCCTCCCTCCGGTTCGAAACAAGGGGGGAGGATATGTGGCAGTAGGACCCTGTGCTACCTGGAAGATTGCTGGTTTACACCAGATTTTGGAGGGAGAGGCATGCTGATTGCACAGTTGTGTGCTGGGCTATTTAATTGTGACCTGGCTATGGCTCAGGGTTCCACCCAACAGACAGGAAGTCTGTGCATGGGAGTCGGGTTCCTCTGAGAGGAGTCAGAGGCTGCAGGGGGCAGCCAGGGTGTGCATGTCTGCAGGAGGCAGACGTACTTGGTGACAGAGCAGCAAGTAGTAAGCAGCAGGAGTAAGCTAGGAGAGAGCTTCACTCTAGGAAGCTCTTTTGGGTCTGAGGAGCAGACCTAAGGCCTGGGCTAAAGGCCTGAATCAGCCGTATGGCAAGAATGTAAGCCAGGAGGCTAAAGTATTGAGTGTGCAAGATACAGTAATGGTGGAACCCCCTGCGTGGGCTACTGATGTCTTTGTGAACTTTTCTGTGCTTTTAAATAAAAGTGGGCTACCAGGCCCTTAAAAATACAGTTTTGTACTGGAGTACTCACTGATAACGCACCTACCGTTTGAGCCTGATACCCCAATCTTACAATATATACAGTACATCGATTGTAGAAATAATCAAAGTGGCTCAACATCAATTAAATGAGACTGGTAACTTGATGAAGAAACATCTCATGATCGATATGTTTTGTTTAACCACTTGACGACCGCCTCACGCCGATTTACGTCGGCAAGGTGGCACGGACAGGCAAAATCACGTATATATACGTGATTTGCCTTCCGCGGGTGGGGGGTCCGATCGGCCCCCCCCTCACGATCGCCGCCGGCCAATCAGATAACTTCCTTTGCTGCTGTATGCTAAACAGCAGCAAAGGAAATGATGTCATCTCTCCTCGGCTCGGTATTCCGTTGCAGCGCCGAGGAGAGAAGACATCACTGTGAGTGCACCAACACTACACAACACAGTAGAACATGCCAGGCACACAAAACACCCCGATCCCCCCCCGATAGCCCCCCGATCCCCCCCCAATCACCCCCCCCCCTCCCTGTCACAAACTGACACCAGCAGTTTTTTTTTTTTTTCTCTGATTACTGTATTGGTGTCAGTTTGTGACAGTTACAGTGTTGGGACAGTGAATATTAGCCCCCTTTAGGTCTAGGGTACCCCCCTAACCCCCCTAATAAAGTTTTAACCCCTTGATCACCCCCCGTCACCAGTGTCGCTAAGCGATCATTTTTCTGATCGCTGTATTAGTGTCGCTGGTGATGCTAGTTAGTGAGGTAAATATTTAGGTTCGCCGTCAGCGTTTTATAGCAACAGGGACCCCCATATACTATCTAATAAATGTTTTAACCCCTTGATGGCCCCCTAGTTAACCCTTTCACCACTGATCACCGTATAACTGTTACGGGTGACGCTGGTTAGTTTGTTTATTTTTTTTAGTGTCAGGGCACCCGCCGTTTATTACCGAATAAAGGTTTAGCCCCCTGATCGCCCGGCGGTGATATGCGTCGCCCCAGGCAGCGTCAGATTAGCGCCAGTACCGCTAACACCCACGCACGCAGCATACGCCTCCCTTAGTGGTATAGTATCTGATCGGATCAATATCTGATCCGATCAGATCTATACTAGCGTCCCCAGCAGTTTAGGGTTCCCAAAAACACAGTGTTAGCGGGATCAGCCCAGATACCTGCTAGCACCTGCGTTTTGCCCCTCCGCCCGGCCCAGCTCAGCCCACCCAAGTGCAGTATCGATCGATCACTGTCACTTACAAAACACTAAACGCATAACTGCAGCGTTCGCAGAGTCAGCCCTGATCCCTGCGATCGCTAACATTTTTTTGTAGCATTTTGGTGAACTTGCAAGCACCATCCCCAGGCAGCGTCAGGTTAGCGCCAGTAGCGCTAACACCCACGCACGCACCGTACAGCTCCCTTAGTGGTATAGTATCTGATCCGATCAATATCTGATCCGATCAGATCTATACTAGCGTCCCCAGCAGTTTAGGGTTCCCAAAAACGCAGTGTTAGCGGGATCAGCCCAGATACCTGCTAGCACCTGCGTTTTGCCCCTCCGCCCGGCCCAGCCCAGCCCACCCAAGTGCAGTATCGATCGATCACTGACACTTACAAAACACTAAATGCATAACTGCAGCGTTCGCAGAGTCAGGCCTGATCCCTGCGATCGCTAACAGTTTTTTTGGTAGTATTTTGGTGAACTGGCAAGCACCAGCCCCAAGCAGCGTCAGATTAGCGCCAGTACCGCTAACACCCACGCACGCAGCATACGCCTCCCTTAGTGGTATAGTATCTGATCGGATCAATATCTGATCCGATCAGATCTATACTAGCGTCCCCAGCAGTTTAGGGTTCCCAAAAACACAGTGTTAGCGGGATCAGCCCAGATACCTGCTAGCACCTGCATTTTGCCCCTCCGCCCGGCCCAGCTCAGCCCACCCAAGTGCAGTATCGATCGATCACTGTCACTTACAAAACACTAAACGCATAACTGCAGTGTTCGCAGAGTCAGGCCTGATCCCTGCGATCGCTAACAGTTTTTTTGGTAGCTTTTTATTGAACTGGCAAGCGCCAGCGGCCTAGTACACCCCGGTCGTAGTCAAACCAGCACTGCAGTAACACTTGGTGACGTGGCGAGTCCCATAAGTGCAGTTCAAGCTGGTGAGGTGGCAAGCACAAGTAGTGTCCCGCTGCCACCAAAAAGACAAACACAGGCCCGTCGTGCCCATAGTGCCCTTCCTGCTGCATTCGCCAATCCTAATTGGGAACCCACCACTTCTGCAGCGCCCGTACTTCCCCATTCACATCCCCAACCAAATGCAGTCGGCTGCATGAGAGGCATTTTCTTTATGTCCTCCCGAGTACCCCTACCCAGCGAACCCCCCCAAAAAAGATGTTGTGTCTGCAGCAAGCGCGGATATAGGCGTGACACCCGCTATTATTGTCCCTTCTGTCCTGACAATCCTGGTCTTTGCATTGGTGAATGTTTTGAACGCTACCATTCATTAGTTGAGTATTAGCATAGGGTACAGCATTGCACAGACTAGGCACACTTTCACAGGGTCTCCCAAGATGCCATCGCATTTTGAGAGACCTGAACCTGGAACCGGTTACCGTTATAAAAGTTAGTTACAAAAAAAGTGTAAAAAAAAAAAATATATATATATAAAATAAAAAAAAATAGTTGTCGTTTTATTGTTCTCTCTCTCTCTCTATTCTCTCTCTCTTGTTCTGCTCTTTTTTACTGCATTCTATTCTGCAATGTTTTATTGTTATTATGTTTTATCATGTTTGCTTTTCAGGTATGCAATTTTTTATACTTTACCGTTTACTGTGCTTTATTGTTAACCATTTTTTTGTCTTCAGGTACGCCATTCACGACTTTGAATGGTTATACCAGAATGATGCCTGCAGGTTTAGGTATCATCTTGGTATCATTCTTTTCAGCAAGCGGTCGGCTTTCATGTAAAAGCAATCCTAGCGGCTAATTAGCCTCTAGACTGCTTTTACAAGCCGTGGGAGGGAATGCCCCCCCCCACCGTCTTCCGTGTTTTTCTCTGGCTCTCCTGTCTCAACAGGGAACCTGAGAATGCAGCCGGTGATTCAGCCAGCTGACCATAGAGCTGATCAGAGACCAGAGTGGCTCCAAACATCTCTATGGCCTAAGAAACCGGAAGCTACGAGCATTTTATGACTTAGATTTCGCCAGATGTAAATAGCGCCATTGGGAAATTGGGGAAGCATTTTATCACACCGATCTTGGTGTCATCAGATGCTTTGAGGGCAGAGGAGAGATCTAGGGTCTAATAGACCCCAATTTTTTCAAAAAAGAGTACCTGTCACTACCTATTGCTATCATAGGGGATATTTACATTCCCTGAGATAACAATAAAAATGATTTAAAAAAAAAAAATGAAAGGAACAGTTTAAAAATAAGATAAAAAAGCAAAAAAATAATAAAGAAAAAAAAAAAAAAAAGCACCCCTGTCGCCCCCTGCTCTCGCGCTAAGGCGAACGTAAGCGGCGGTCTGTCGTCAAACGTAAACAGCAATTGCACCATGCATGTGAGGTATCGCCGCGAAGGTCAGATCGAGGGCAGTAATTTTTGCAGTAGACCTCCTCTGTAAATCTAAAGTGGTAACCTGTAAAGGCTTTTAAAGGCTTTTAAAAATGTATTTATTTTGTTGCCACTGCACGTTTGTGCGCAATTTTAAAGCATGTCATGTTTGGTATCCATGTACTCGGCCTAAGATCATCTTTTTTATTTCATCAAACATTTGGGCAATATAGTGTGTTTTAGTGCATTAAAATTTAAAAAAGTGTGTTTTTTCCCCAAAAAATGCGTTTGAAAAATCGCTGCGCAAATACTGTTTGAAAAAAAAAAAATTAAACACCCACCATTTAAATCTGTAGGGCATTTGCTTTAAAAAAATATATAATGTTTGGGGGTTCAAAGTAATTTTTTTGGAAAAAAAAATATCTTTTTCATGTAAACAAAAAGTGTCAGAAAGGGCTTTGTCTTCAAGTGGTTAGAAGAGTGAGTGATGTGTGACATAAGCTTCTAAATGTTGTGCATAAAATGCCAGGACAGTTCAAAACCCCCCCAAATGACCCCATTTTGGAAAGCAGACACCCCAAGCTATTTGCTGAGAGGCATGTTGAGTCCATGGAATATTTTATATTGCGACACAAGTTGCGGGAAAGAGACAAATTTTTTTTTTTTTTTTTTTTTTTTTTTTTGCACAAAGTTGTCACTAAATGATATATTGCTCAAACATGCCATGGGAATATGTGAAATTACACCCCAAAATACATTCTGCTGCTTCTCCTGAGTACGGGGATACCACATGTGTGAGACTTTTTGGGAGCCTAGCCGCGTACGGGACCCTGAAAACCAAGCACCGCCTTCAGGCTTTCTAAGGGCGTGAATTTTTGATTTCACTCTTCACTGCCTATCACAGTTTCGGAGGCCATGGAAAGCCCAGGTGGCACAAAACCCCCCCAAATGACCCCATTTTGGAAAGTAGACACCCCAAGCTATTTGCTGAGAGGTATAGTGAGTATTTTGCAGACCTCACTTTTTGTCACAAAGTTTTGAAAATTGAAAAAAGAAAAAAAAAAAGTTTTTTCTTGCCTTTCTTCATTTTCAAAAACAAATGAGAGCTGCAAAATACTCACCATGCCTCTCAGCAAATAGCTTGGGGTGTCTACTTTCCAAAATGGGGTCATTTGGGGGGGTTTTGTGCCACCTGGGCATTCCATGGCCTCCGAAACTGTGATAGGCAGTGAAGAGTAGGGATGAGCTTCGAGTTCGAGTCGAACTCATGTTCGACTCGAACATTGGCTGTTCGCAAGTTCACCGAACAGCGAACAATTTGGGGTGTTCGCGGCAAATTCGAATGCCGCGGAACACCCTTTAAAAGTCTATGGGAGAAATCAAAAGTGCTAATTTTAAAGGCTAATATGCAAGTTATTGTCATAAAAAGTGTTTGGGGACCTGGGTCCTGCCCCAGGGGACATGGATCAATGCAAAAAAAAGTTTTAAAAACGGCCGTTTTTTCAGGAGCAGTGATTTTAATAATACTTAAAGTCAATCAATAAAAGTGTAATATCCCTTTAAATTTCGTACCTGGGGGGTGTCTATAGTGTGCCTGTAAAGGGGCGCATGTTTCCTGTGTTTAGAACAGTCTGACAGCAAAATGACATTTTGAAGGAAAAAACTCATTTAAAACTACCCGCGGCTATTGCATTGCCGACAATACACATAGAAGTTCATTGATAAAAACGGCATGGGAATTCCCCAAAGGGGAACCCCGAACCAAAATTTAAAAAAAAAATGACGTGGGGGTCCCCCTAAATTCCATACCAGGCCCTTCAGGTCTGGTATGGATATTAAGGGGAACCCCGGCCAAAATTTTTTAAAAAAAATGACGTGGGGTTCCCCCTAAATTCCATACCAGACCCTTCAGGTCTGGTATGGATTTTAAGGGGAACCCCGCGCCAAAAAAAAAAAAAAAAAAACGGCGTGGGGTCCCCCCAAAAATCCATACCAGACCCTTATCCGAGCACGCAACCTGGCAGGCCGCAGGAAAAGAGGGGGGGACGAGAGTGCGGCCCCCCCTCCCTCCTGAACCGTACCAGGCCACATGCCCTCAACATTGGGAGGGTGCTTTGGGGTAGCCCCCCAAAACACCTTGTCCCCATGTTGATGAGGACAAGGGCCTCATCCCCACAACCCTGGCCGGTGGTTGTGGGGGTCTGCGGGCGGGGGGCTTATCGGAATCTGGAAGCCCCCTTTAACAAGGTGACCCCCAGATCCCGGCCTCCCCCCTGTGTGAAATGGTAAGGGGGTACATAAGTACCCCTACCATTTCACGAAAAAAGTGTCAAAAATGTTAAAAATGACAAGAGACAGTTTTTGACAATTCCTTTATTTAAATGCTTCTTCTTTCTTCTATCTTCCTTCATCTTCTGGTTCTTCTGGTTCTTCTGGTTCTTCCTCCGGCGTTCTCGTCCAGCATCTCCTCCGCGGCGTCTTCTGTCTTCTTCTCCTCGGGCCGCTCCGCACCCATGGCATGGGGGGGAGGCTCCCGCTCTTCTCTTCTTCTCTTCTTCTTTTCTTCTTTTCTTCTCTTCTTCTCTTCTTCTTCATTTTCTTCTCCGGGCCGCTCCGCAATCCATGCTGGCATGGAGGGAGGCTCCCGCTGTGTGACGGCGCTCCTCGTCTGACAGTTCTTAAATAACGGGGGGCGGGGCCACCCGGTGACCCCGCCCCCCTCTGATGCATGGTGACTTGACGGGACTTCCCTGTGGCATTCCCTGTGACGTCACAGGGAAGTCCCGTCAAGTCACCGTGCGTCAGAGGGGGCGGGGTCACCGGGTGGCCCCGCCCCCCCGTTATTTAAGAACTGTCAGACGAGGAGCGCCGTCACACAGCGGGAGCCTCCCTCCATGCCAGCATGGATTGCGGAGCGGCCCGGAGAAGAAAATGAAGAAGAAGAGAAGAAGAGAAGAAAAGAAGAAAAGAAGAAAAGAAGAAGAGAAGAAGAGAAGAGCGGGAGCCTCCCCCCCATGCCATGGGTGCGGAGCGGCCCGAGGAGAAGAAGACAGAAGACGCCGCGGAGGAGATGCTGGACGAGAACGCCGGAGGAAGAACCAGAAGAACCAGAAGAGCCAGAAGAACCAGAAGATGAAGGAAGATAGAAGAAAGAAGAAGCATTTAAATAAAGGAATTGTCAAAAACTGTCTCTTGTCATTTTTAACATTTTTGACACTTTTTTCGTGAAATGGTAGGGGTACTTATGTACCCCCTTACCATTTCACACAGGGGGGGGCCGGGATCTGGGGGTCACCTTGTTAAAGGGGGCTTCCAGATTCCGATAAGCCCCCCGCCCGCAAACCCCCACAACCACCGGCCAGGGTTGTGGGGATGAGGCCCTTGTCCTCATCAACATGGGGACAAGGTGTTTTGGGGGGCTACCCCAAAGCACCCTCCCAATGTTGAGGGCATGTGGCCTGGTACGGTTCAGGAGGGAGGGGGGGCCGCACTCTCGTCCCCCCCTCTTTTCCTGAGGCCTGCCAGGTTGCGTGCTCGGATAAGGGTCTGGTATGGATTTTTGGGGGGACCCCACGCCGTTTTTTTTTTTTTTTGGCGCGGGGTTCCCCTTAAAATCCATACCAGACCTGAAGGGTCTGGTATGGAATTTAGGGGGAACCCCACGTCATTTTTTTTTTAAATTTTGGCCGGGGTTCCCCTTAATATCCATACCAGACCTGAAGGGCCTGGTATGGAATTTAGGGGACCCCCACGTCATTTTTTTTTCTTAATTTTGGTTCGGGGTTCCCCTTTGGGGAATTCCCATGCCGTTTTTATCAATGAACTTCTATGTGTATTGTCGGCAATGCAATAGCCGCGGGTAGTTTTAAATGAGTTTTTTCCTTCAAAATGTCATTTTGCTGTCAGACTGTTCTAAACACAGGAAACATGCGCCCCTTTACAGGCACACTATAGACACCCCCCAGGTACGAAATTTAAAGGGATATTACACTTTTATTGTTTGACTTTAAGCATTATTAAAATCACTGCTCCTGAAAAAACGGCCGTTTTTAAAACTTTTTTTTGCATTGATCCATGTCCCCTGGGGCAGGACCCAGGTCCCCAAACACTTTTTATGACAATAACTTGCATATAAGCCTTGAAAATTAGCAATTTTGATTATTCATGTTCGTGTCCCATAGACTTTAACGGTGTTCGCATGTTCGAACGAACTTTTTTCCTGTTCGCATGTTCTGGTGCGAACCGAACAGGGGGGTGTTCGGCTCATCCCTAGTGAAGAGTGAAATCAAAAATTTTCACCCTTAGAAATCCTGAAGGCGGTGCTTGGTTTTCGGGGCCCCGTACGCGGCTAGGCTCCCAAAAAGTCCCACACATGTGGTATCCCCATACTCAGGAGAAGCAGCTAAATGTATTTTGGGGTGCAATTCCACATATGCCCATGGCCTGTGTGAGCAATATATCATTTAGTGACAACTTTGTGCAAAAAAAAAAAAAAAAAAAAAGTGTCACTTTCCCGCAACTTGTGTCAAAATATAAAATATTCCATGGACTCAATATGCCTCTCAGCAAATAGCTTGGGGTGTCTACTTTCCAAAATGGGGTCATTTGGGGGGGTTTTGTGCCACCTGGGCATTTCATGGCCTCCGAAACTGTGATAGGCAGTGAAGAGTGAAATCAAAAATTTACACCCTTAGAAATCCTGAAGGCGGTGCTTGGTTTTCGGGGCCCCGTACGCGGCTAAGCTCCCAAAAAGTCCCACACATGTGGTATCCCCATACTCAGGAGAAGCAGCTAAATGTATTTTGGGGTGCAATTCCACATAGGCCCATGGCCTGTGTGAGCAATATATCATTTAGTGACAACTTTTTGTAAATATTTTTTTTTTTTTTTTGTCATTATTCAATCACTTGGGACAAAAAAAATAAATATTCAATGGGTTCAACATGCCTCTCAGCAATTTCCTTGGGGTGTCTACTTTCCAAAATGGGGTCATTTGGGGGGGTTTTGTACTGCCCTGCCATTTTAGCACCTCAAGAAATGACATAGGCAGTCATAAACTAAAAGCTGTGTAAATTACAGAAAATGTACCCTAGTTTGTAGACGCTATAACTTTTGCGCAAACCAATAAATATATGCTTATTGACTTTTTTTTACCAAAGACATGTGGCCGAATACATTTTGGCTTAAATGTATGACTAAAATTTAGTTTATTGGATTTTTTTTATAACAAAAAGTAGAAAATATCATTTTTTTTTCAAAATTTTCAGTCTTTTTCCGTTTATAGCGCAAAAAATAAAAACTGCAGAGGTGATCAAATACCATCAAAAGAAAGCTCTATTTGTGGGAAGAAAAGGACGCAAATTTCGTTTGGGTACAGCATTGCATGACCGCGCAATTAGCAGTTAAAGTGACGCAGTGCCAAATTGGAAAAAGACCTCTGGTCCTTAGGCAGCATAATGGTCCGGGGCTCAAGTGGTTAATAGCTTTATTGGGACCTGGGTGCTATTAAAAAAAAAAAAAAAAAAAACTGTCTCCAAATAATAGATCCAGCAAACAGGGCAGAGGCACCAGCCATATTATACAGTACTGAAAAAATACCAAAGAAAAGGAAGACTAAATAGTACTTGTGTATTCAACCAAATACTATTAGTATACATAAACATAGTTCCTAAAGGAAAGAATCATACCAGAAAGGGGCCAGGATAAACATAGACAAATAATTTCCAAGCTCAATAGGAGCCGATAAATCTGCCTCTAACCTCTCACCTCTAACGTAGCTGGTCAGACACTATAGCTAGCTTCTGTGTTCTTCACATATAGCAGCCCCTTTCTCATATGGCAAGCAGGCCTACCGGTTCTCTGTTGCTCCCAAGTCTAATACACAATGCTGTAGTGCCTGGCCACAACGCTGGAGCAGGCGGGAACTGAGTAAAGCCAACTCCTACTAGCGGTTGGCAGACAGGAAATGGCAAGAGGTTCATTGATAGCCCAGGTACAAGGCAGGTGAGGTTCAAAATAGTCAGGGTCAATCCATACTCAAAAGGCAGGCAGAGTTCAGAGAATAGTCATTATTTGAACTGAGAGCTTAGAACATGTAGTACACACACTATCACAGGCATGAGACTTGGCTGGCTTAAATCAGATTTGGTGTCTAGCAGGTGGACCGGCAGACAGGGAAAGTACATCATAGCCAAAACCAGGATGCTGTAACCTGCATTTATGATGGAGCATCATAAATGCAGCGCCTGACAGCTGCAAATGAGAATGACACTAAAAAGGCCAACAATGTGTTGTGGCAGTGTCCCCTTCATCTCCTAACCCTTCCAGTCAATGTACCTAAATAGAAGACAAATAACTGTCTGTATCAGATCCCGGCTGGCTTATCCAAGCTTGTCAAGCTGGTCAGTGCCCATAAAGCAACACCCTCCACGCATCTTGCAATGCACAAATATGAGGCATGGGATGGGATGTGCCACTGGGTAAGCGCAACTTCCACACCCAAGATGAAGAAGAATAAGATGGTGGCCATGGAGCATGCCCAGTGTGGCAGGGTGTGAGAAATTCCCTCCCCCTAGGTAAAGCTGCACCCAGGCCAACCCCCTGCAGCAGGGGGACATTGCACAGATTTCCCCCTAACAGCAGAGACCTGAAACAAACTGAGAGGGGGGCTGGAGTAAGCCAGGCTCACCACACCCTTTGGGGAGAAATAACCCCCCCCTATAAAAATCTAAAAACACACAGAAGACCAAAAGAAATACAACTAAATAGTGAACACCTCTTCCTGCATATACAGCACCGCCAATGCAGTGTCTAGATACATGCACATATCCCCTTACTCAAAACCTGTGAACAAAACAACGTACCCAGGCCATTAATTATGGGCCATATATAACTATAAATACGAACATGCAAAATTAATTGAGCAATACACTGTATAGTCAATGCACGCATAATTACTGACCAAGAAAAATAGTGGTCCTAAAGGATGTAAAGCTGGCCATAGACGATTCGAATCTTGACCGGTTCATCAGGGACTGGCTGAGATGCGAACCATGTATGGGCAGGCTGATTGTACCCAAGTTGATTGATCAATAAACTTGGGTTACAACCAGCCTGTTGGATTATTTCATGCAATTATTGCCAGCGGCTATAGCCGCTGGCAATAATCACTGTGTGTTCTCCCGGAACTGATGGCTCCCCCCCCCCCTCGAGGAGAACACAATAGCTCCGCTGGAGGGATTCTCCCATCAACACTTACGGTGTTGATGGTGGAACAACTATAATTGTCTTCATGTAACGTATCACTCCTCCAGTGCTGTGAACTACTGTGAATCAATGATGTCCCATGCTTCTTTATATCCATATAGAGAACTCACCAGATTCACATGGACATTAGATTATAAAAGGTCTTCAGCACTTAGGTGTTCTTTTAGCCTCAGACTCTAATCTCTGCAGATTTTACTCCTTTCAGCACAAACCAGTTTTCAGCAAATTCAACAAAATACTGTAATCTTTTTACCCCGCAGATACATGTTGAGTTTTCTCTCTCTTGCTCCTCACTGCTGTTGCCTTGCTTTAGGGAGGCTTTATATACAGTATAATACTCAGTATAACATTTCCTAAATGTTTACAGTATCTGGTAAGTACGCCCCCTCTGGGAACCACAGCTGAAGGGTGACGGCACAGTGCCAGTATCATCATTTCTTTTTTTTGTCCCACAAATTTTTATCCTTTCTTATTGCCGGTGGAGCTGCTGCCGTGGATAATATTTTTATTGATTGCAGGTAAGTATCTACACTGACACCATTGACATTATGTTCCCCTGCATTTTCCAACTGATCACTAGTGCAAGAAATTATTATTATTATTATACAGGTTTGATATAGTGCCAACAGTTTGCGCAGAAATGCCTTTTACTATAGTGGTCAGTGGTACAAGAATACCCCTTACATTTGCTGTCAGTGGAAATAATGCAACATTCTTGCCATTGACCATCAGTGTAAGTGGGATTTTTCTATTCATTGACCACCAATGCAAAGGGGACTCTTCTTCCCACTGACCACCATTGTTTGAGGGGTTTCTTCTTTCCACTGACCACCAATGTAAGGGTAATTCTTTTTCTTACCGGCCACCCATGTAAAAGGCATTTTGCCCACCAATGTGAATAACATTACTCCCACTGACCATATGGCATTGTTCACATTGTATTGTGACAAGTCAGTATTTCTTGCCCATATATTATTATAACTGCCCTTTTACTGCCTGTGTATTGTAATGTTTGCTCATTTATCATCCTTATCTTAGCAGAGTTGCCCATTTCCTGCTCACATGTTATAATAATTGACCATTTTTTTACTATGTCTTACAATGAGTACTTGTCTGTAGTCCGCTTAATCTGTAATTTGTAATCTAGTTCAACCAATAGAAAAAAAAATAATACAACGCTGTAAGTAGAATAATGAAATTACCTCAAAATACACAGTCCTATACTCCCAATTGATCCAGAGTAAGGCAAAAAACCTGTATGAAGCATGGTCTGATTTGCTCCAGTAGGATCATCCAGAAAGCAGTCGTATATTCCCTTGATCAACAATCCCTGGTGTTATTACCTATAAATATTAATATCTAGTTATATTTTGTGCATTTAGAAATGCATCCAGCTCTTTTTTAAAACAATCTACAAAGCTGGCCAGAACTAGCTCTTACTGTGAAGAAGCCTTTCCATAAATGGTGGTTAAATCTGTTTACTTTCAGAAGAGCGCCCTTTGTCCTTTGTAATGAGCCTAAAATGAATAACTCTATACCAAGTTCACTATATGGATCCCTTTATGTATTTATACATGGTGATCATATCCTTCTTTAATTGCCTTTTTTCAAGAGAGAATACATTCAGTTCAGTTATGCTTGTCACATTGATGAGGTCCTTCATGCTTCATATCAATTTGGTTTCCCTTCTTTGACTGGCTTATTCTTATTGTACAGTGAATGCTTGCTCATTTGTAATGCCCCGTACACACGGTCGGACATTGATCGGACATTCCGACAACAAAATCCTAGGATTTTTTCCGACGGATGTTAGCTCAAACTTGTCTTGCATACACACGGTCACACAAAGTTGTCGGAAAATCCGATCATTCTGTACGCAGTGACGTAAAACACGTATGTCGGGACTCTAAACGGGGCAGTAGCCAATAGCTTTTATCTCTTAATTTATTCTGAGCATGCGTGGCACTTTGTGCGTCGGATTTTTGTACACACGATCGGAAATGCCCACAATGGATTTTGTTGTCGGAAAATTTTAGATCCTGCTCTCAAACTTTGTGTGTCGGAAAATCCGATGGAAAATGTGTGATGGAGCCTACACACGGTCAGAATTTCCGACAACAAGGTCCTATCACACATTTTCCATCGGAAAATCCGACTGTGTGTATGGGGCATTACTCATATATTGTCAGATTTGTGATTTTTGCCTACATTGCTGTTTAAAGGACCATAATGATTATAATTTAATCCCTTGCAGACCTGTCGCTATTAAACTATGCCATTATTTTCTTCATGTTTTTCCTTGGCATGCTTTGCTATAACACTCATAAGAATTTTTTTTATGTATACAGGACTTTATTCATCACCACTATGTTATATATACAACTTTCCCACTGTCTGTTACTTTTTTTGATCATTTCTATTTGTTTCATATAATTATTAAAGAGGAACTGCAATCTGCTTACATAATTTGTAATAAAAACATCTTTCCCATTATGAAGCTTTGCTCCAGTCACTTTGCATATTTTATACATTCTGTGATTCGGTATTTGCCAAATATGCTGCAGAAATCTCCCTCCACTGAGTCTGGCTGCAGCCATTTTAACTGTGGGCAGCTAAAGCTGCTGCCTGTTCACTTCCTGGATTTACACAGACACACACCTCCAGCCCTGCAGCTGTCATTGGTCCTTATATGACTCATCCCCCCTCCCTTCCTGGCAAACTCGTGAGAGAGCGGGCTGTGCATAATGTCATAAGTCTAGGCTTTTTACCAGACAAGAACATAAGGTATTTACTGGCAGAACAAAAATGTTTTACTATCCAAAGTTAAAACAACAAGGGCAGAAGATTTAATAGATGGAAAGATGAAAAAATGACTGAAGGTCTGCTTTAAATTGCTTTTATATTGTCTGTTCAAATTAATGTGACTATCGTGGAACAAAAGGACTATGAGAGAAGGCTATTATAGAAGCAGCGTTTTCTCAACTCACAGATCGGTTATTAATTCCAGGGCAGGAATAAAAGTGGAACTGAATTCAAAAAGTGATTTTTTTTTTTTTTTTTTTAATAATCCGTACATTCACTGCTTACAGTGATGTCTCCAACCCAAAACCAACCTCCCTTGATGCGTTTCATCACTCCTGGCTTAATTACAATAACTTCCCCTATCCTTGTGAGCAAGCCAGGAGTGGTGAAATGCATCAAAGATGGCTGGTTTTGGGTTGGAGGCATCACTGTATGCAGTCAATGCACTGATTATTAAAAATATCACAAGAGGAGCTAATTGGAGTGAGGCTGATATGTTCCTATTTTCAATGCGGAGTGGAGATGAACTGTGATGGCCGGCACCCAGGCTTTTCATGTGCAGGAGAAGCCAGTCGTGAGCGTAGCTATGGATCTGTGTGTATTTCTGCTCAAGTGTGATTTGCTATGTTATAAGGAACATCTAGAAGTATTTATTGTGCCTAAGCAGTACCCTGAAAAATGTACCTTTTTTTTTTTTTTTCTGAACTTCCTTCTAAAAAATAGCAATGCACTTTCTAAAATGTGAAGGCGTCTAGGCACTCCTGTACATAGAGCATCATAGCTGTATATCTACAGTATGAGAGGTACTGCTGACTTTCCCTGCTGGTCTCAGGAGATTTGGAGGGAGGTTTTGGTCACCACTGCATAGCTCCCAACTGTCCCTGATTTCGAAGGACTGTCCCTGATTTGGAACAAAGTCCCTCTGTCCCTCTTTCCTTCTCATTTGTCCCTCATTTTAGTCTGATCTTTATATTTGTAAATAAAATGCACTTTTTATCTTTCAGAAAGTATTTCCCAGTGCTAAACCTTTCATTTAATTTTTAAACTGCTGCATTTGTAAATTTCCCATATTATATATAATATAACGCAATAGTAGTCGTAAAAAAAAAGAAAAAGCACTAGTGGGCTTAACCACTTAATCTATAAGAGCGGCGCTTAAAATCGATGATGTTAAAAATAGTGAGGTAAAGGGAGGAAGGTTCCAGTCACCGGTAGAAGTGCATGGATGTGGAAGCACACAACACTACGTGTTAAAGTAATCTGCTTACCAGAAAGTAAAACAAGCTAGGCGTGTAATTTAATCCACAGCTTATCCGGCAAGTCGGGCTCCACAATACAACCGCTAGAATTGGGAACAGCAGTATCCAGATGACATTCACACCCGATATAGTTTCTCCAGGGATTCACATCAATAGTACAGGCTCTCAGTGAACAGATCAACCATGCTCGATGAAAGAAACATAAGCAACCAATAGTGAAGCCCGTAATACCGAAAGAATAATTTATTGTAGTAACTTACATTTAAAATTCAAGAATGCGTGCATCAAGGAAACGATAGGCTGCAGCGTTCAGTGTGCTGGTGTCAACCTGCCTGACATGTTTCATTGCAAACAGATGTCTTCAGAGGCGTGGTATGCCTGCGTCATGTCGGGTTCCTCTGAGTGCAGAGGGGAGAGATTGGTTGCAGCAGCCCTGTGGGCTGAATCTGTAGTGCCCACAGTGCTGCTCTATGCCCATTATACAGCAGCACTGTCTGGGTCTCCGCTGTAGGGGCACTAGCGGCCTACCTGTCTATTATTTCCTTAGATGTTCCTTCCTCTTCCCCTGAGCAATAACATCATCTTAGGCCCTGCACCCTCTCTGCAGCAGCCGTGTCGTTTTCCATCTTTGCAAAAACATACTTGGGGGCACACCCTAAAATGCTTTACATTCAAGATGGTGCTTCTATAAGAGCCAAAACAGTACTAAACAGATTTTTGAACCATGGGAGACAAACTCCTCTATGTGGGAGAAGGGATTCCTCCTATGCACTGGTGGTCACTAAAAAGAGGTAATGAGGAGGAAAATGGAAGAAAGGAATGTAATTTTTGTATGTGTGCGCTGTAATCTGTTTTGTACTGGTTTTGGTCTTATAGCAGCACCATCTTGAATGTAAAGCATTTTAGAGTGTGCCCCCCAAGTATGTTTTTGTATATTGTATGGACCCTAACCAGATCTCTTGGGCTGGAGCACCCCTCCCCCTCCTCATTACCTCTTTTTAGTGGCCACCAGTGCATAGGAGGAATCCCTTCAGTTCTCCCACATAGATGAGTTTGTCTCCCATGGTTGAGACGCAGGTTCTTTCATTCTATTACTAGGGTAGGACCCACTAATTCGGGGTACTTTGTCACAGTAAGTGGGCTTAGCACTATATGACCATATAGTGTGACCAAACCCCCGTATTTTTTGAAGATGTTCAGGTGTTTTTAACTATCCTTGCAGGATAAATGTCATTTTTGTATGTGTGCACTGTAATCTGTTTTTCCATCTTTGGCTACACCACGAGTGGCAGTTCTTACTGCATCTCTTCCATCTGACTGGTATGTTTGTCTTTACTTGACTTCAACGATGCTCATTTCTCTGACCCCCGAGTATGATTTTGATGTGTGACTTTGTCTCATTATAGAATATCAATACAGCAGCATTACCTCGTATGAAATGCCCCTGAAGAAAGGACTCTACACAGGTCCAGAAAAGCGTTGGGTTTAATATTGAAGGATCTTCACTTTCATATTTGTCATGTGATTCTGTCTATGTTCTATATGCAATTTATTGTTGGTGTTGCATGCCCCACATATTTTATATTAATATATTTCTATATATTTTTTTCTACCAATTTGTATATTAGTTGCCTATAAAGTCCCTTAGTATTTTCTTGGGGGTACTCTTTATATAATATTGTTCAAAGTAGGATGTCGGCAACAACTGGGTCTCCTCGGTTGGATTTTTATAAACTAATTTTTGGTATGTACATGCTATGTGTTAGAAATATTGTATAAATGGACAACTTTGTGTAAAAAAAAAAAAAAAAAAAAAAAAAAGTGTTTTAATTTTCTTTCCACATTTTCCAAAAACTTGTAGAAAAAAATGACATGTTCAAAAGACTCGTTATGGCTCACAGATTATAGGTTGGGGTGTTTTTTTCCAAAATGGGGTCATTTTTGGGGCGTTTTCATTGTCCTGGTGCTCCAGGGCCTTCAAATTGCAAGAGGTAGTCAGGAAATTAGATGTGTAATTTATGCTGCTAGAATGCCCGAAGGTGCTCCCTGCATGTTGGGCCTCTATAAAAGTCTCACACATGTGTTATCACCATACTCAGGGGGAGTAGCAGAATGTGTTTTGGGGTGTAATTTGTGGTATGCATATGCTATGTGTGAGAAATAACCTGCTAATATGATAATTTTGTGGAAAAAAAATCTTGATGTTGCAAAGAATTGTGGGAAAAAAATACAACTTCAAAAAACTCACCATGCCTCTTAATTAATATCTTGGGATATCTACTTTCCAAAAAGGGGTCATTTGGGGGGGTATTTGTACTGTCCTGGCTTGTTAGTGTTTCAAGAAATGAGATAGGCTGTCAGTACTTCAGGTGTGATCAATTTTCAGAGATTGGCACCATAGCTTGTGGACTCTATACCTTTCACGAAGACTAAATATTATACACCAATTTGGGCTATTTTTACCAAAGATATGTAACAGTATAAATTTTGGCCAAAATTTATTAAGAAAAATGACTAATTTGCAAAATTTTATAACAGAAACAAAGGAAAATGCATTTTTTAACCAAATTTTCAGTCTTTTTTCTTTTATAGTGCAAAAAAGGACAACAATTTCACATGGGTACAGTGTGCATGACTGAGTAATTGTCATTCAAAATGTGAGAGCACCCAAAGCTGAAAATTGGTCTGGTTAGGAAGGGGGTTTAAGTGCCCAGTGGGCAACTGGTTAAAGGATAACTCTGCTTTCGTGGGGAAAAAAAAATCAAATAAAGAAAAAAAAGTATAGCGTGTACAATTGCGATATATTGTAATTGAATGTTATTAAAAATTACCTTTCCTTTTCAATCTGCAGCCACTGTAATTTTCTATAAATGCAAAGCTATATGGCTACATGGAGTTGTTCTGTACACAGAATGTGTACTGACCACTCCCCAGAAACATTATTTCTTGCTTGTGTGATTGGCTCGTCAATTTTCCGAGAAGTCTGCCAAAGATACAAGTCAGATTTCAGGCATCCCCTGCAACACAAATGTAATTTTTGGTGATATATTTCCAATAGGAACACGTCTAAAGGGATGCAGGCCCAGCAGCTTTCCTCATTAGTGCCCTACAGCTGCCACAGCTGACTGATAATTATGAAACCACTACCATTAGACTCACTTAGCCCAGAGGCACAGACAAACACACATGGATTTCTTCAGAATAACAAAAGGTAGGAATCTGCAACAAAGGTTGTTATAATCCTTGCAATATACATAGATCACCCAGAGGGGAATGTTTTTTTCTCAACAAAAGTGGAGTTACACTTTAACTAAACATTTTTTGTATAATGCTCCTTTAAGGGGGCATGGCAGTAGGTGTGTCCTGTGCCTACATACTTTTGCTAATAGGTGTCCCTCGTTCCCATCTCATAAAGTTGTGAAGCAGGACTTCTGTACTGCTCACTGTTGTTCTTGCTGGAGGCTTTCACATGAGGAAGCAGAGCTTCTTCTTTTTGGACCAGCTTCCCGAGTTCAGTTCCTCCACTGAATATGTCAAGCTTGCCTGACTGAGTAATTATGTGTCCAAGGAACCCAGGGCCATTGCTACCTATAGGCAAGGTAGGCGCCAGACTAGAGCACACATCAGTCGGGGATGCTGCACTGGCCAGGGCTGACTGGGCCCGGGGGGGGCAAGGTGGCAACTTCCCCCTGGTCTGCTTTGAGGCTCTGTAAAAAGGCCGCTCCACTGCCCTCAATATAGCACACTCATACTTGCTGCAGGCTGCTTGCACACAGAGTCAGACTGACACTCCCGAAGAGCTAAGGCGCTGCAGGGGCCGGGTACCCACAAGACACAGAAAACATGGGTGTAGCCTGCGAGGCGTGCATTTCCATTGGGAGGGACTTGAGGAAGGGCTGTGACCAGCCCGTCTTCTTCTCTGGTGTATCTGTGAGGCAAAGCTCTGCAGACTGAGAGAGAGCGAGAGCACCAGGGAGGTTAGCTGGTAAGTTAGTTCTGTAGTGGCAGAATATATGAGAGAGCACAGAGGGAATCCATCATATTTTACAAGGTGGCTGCTGATCTGCTTGCTGGTTGCTAAGGTCATTTAATTTATACATAAGCCGAAATGTTGCTAACTTGTAAATTGTAATGTTCAAACTAAAAACCAATATACTACCCTAGCCTGTCTATATACTACCCTTACCTGTCCATATACTACCCTAGCCTGTCTATATACTACCCTAGCCTGTCCATATACTACTTTAGCCTGTCCATATACTATTCTAGCCTGTATATATACTACCCTAGCCTGTCCATATAGTACCCTGGTCCTGAGCTACTAGCCAGGCCTCAAGGGTTACTCGCCACCAGTTGCCCCGCCCCTAAACACGCCCCACCCCTAAACATGCCCTCCTAAATTACCTCAATAAATGACACTTAAATGTTTTATGCAGAATTAAGTTATAAAAATAAATATTAACAACAACAACTTTATCTCTGCCCACCAATGCAGCCTGCCTGTGCCCACCAATCCAAGCTGCCTGTGCCCACCAATGCAGCCTGCCTGTGCCAACCATTGCAAGCTGCCTGTGCCCACCAATGCACCCTGTGTCCACTATGCAGCCTGTGCCCACCATGCAGCCTGTGTCCACCATGCAGCCTGGGTCCACCATCCACCATGCAGCCTGTGTCCACCATACACCATGCAGCCTGTGCCCACCATCCACCATGCAGCCTGTGCCCACCATGCAGCCTATGTCCACCATCCACCATGCAGCCTGTGTCCACCATGCAGCCTTTGCCCACCTTGCAGCCTGTTTTCATCATCCACCATGCAGCCTGTGTCCACCATCCACCATGAAGCCTGTGTCCACCATCCACCATGCAGCCTGTGTCCACTATGCAGCCTACTTGTGCAGGGGAGGAGAGGAACAGGAGAGCCACCCGGATGATCAGAACGCAGCTCAGGGAACACAGCGATAACAGCTTTCATTTCAATTGCTGTGTTCCCGCCACTCAATGTCATATACAGCACCTCCCCCTGGCCGGGGAACATTTATTGATTGACATATCACCCGTCCCGGGATTGGACGTGTGATCTGTCTATCAAAGTCCCGGGACCAGGGAGCATGGCTGTATCTGACAGCGAGTGGCAGGGAACACGGCAATGTGAAATGAAAGATGTTATTGCGGTGTTCCCTGTGCTGCGCTCTGAACATCTGGGCGTCTCTCTCTCTCTCTCTCTTCCCCTCCGCAATCACTGGGAGAAGGACTCCCATTCCACCCAAGCTGCTGGCAGTGCTCGCCCCCCCGCTCCAGGCAGCCATAGCTCACCAGCCCTCAAAATGCACTTGCAAAATGCGAGCAGGCGAGTGCACTTTTTGAGGGCTGCCCTAGTGTCAGAAACCATAAATCAGATGGAGACAGAAAATGCAGTAAAAAAAATCACATCTTTTAATATAATGGTAAAAATGGTACCAATAGTAAATGTAGTCAAAACATAGCCAGGGTACAGTAGTCGAAGCTGGTAGTCAGAAAAAGCCAGTAAATCAGGAAGCCAGATATCAACGTAGTCGGAGGGAGCAGACAGGATCAGGAACCGGAGGCTAGGCAAGTCTTCAATAGGAACACAGCAGAGAGTCCCCAGATATGTATGACTAAGGCGAAGGCACGGAAGGAATGAACCAGGCAGTTTAAATAGCCAGAAGGGGCTGGCTGTAAGCTGGACTGATGAGCAGCAAATGATCACCAGGTGAGCCACTGTGGAACCATAAGTACTGCCAATCAACCGACAACTGAGCGCTGAGAAGGGAGGGCTGAGTGCCCAGCCCTGTCACCTAGCCTGCCCATATACCTGCGGACCACGGCTGGCATGAGTGAGCGAGCCGGTGTCCCCACTATTTGTCTTCAGGCCAGGTAGCGAGGTGCAGGTGCGGGCCTGTGGATCACAGCTGAAGAAATAGGTGGAGAGGTGCCGCAAAAATCCCCACCTCCGCCACCTCCACCATATACATTGGCAGGGAAAATGAGGAGTCAGGGGTGGAGCCAAAATGAGGTTTCACCTAGGGTGTCAAAAATCCTTGCACCAGCCCTGAAGGAACCAGAGAATAGCTGCTTACATCAGAGCTGCACCATAATCTCTACTTACTGAAACTTTTTTTTAACTTAAATCAATTAGTGAAAAGCTGATAGTGTAATGGAATGAATAGATGTGATACAGAAATTGCTTTATTTTAATTGATGCTAAACATCAAAGATGAATCCTTAATGAAAAGAGTGTAGTTTTAGCACCTTTCAGTAAATTGTATGTACCAAAACTCTTCTTTCACCTTTGGATAGAGAACGGAAGGGTTGCAGTTTATTTTTTTTTTCTTGGTCCCACTAGGGAGAATTATCTTCCCTTCCTGTCATGGAGATGGAACAGGAAGTGAGAGTAATTATCTACAAAGTGAAGGGAATTCCCCTCTTAGACAACGGTCTCTAGAATAAATGTCTCCAATTGAAGATTGACCTTGTATTCCTGTTCCGGGGACAACCAACATTTTTTTGGATATCCCATTGTCAGAGCAGGGGCTGATCCAGGAGGGTGGGGCAAGGGGTCAATTGCCCCCCCCCCCGAGAAAATAGTGAGCAAGCTGTGCTGATTGACGCTGACCCCCCCATCAGCTGTTGCTGACACAGGGCAGCGGCGCTGAAACTGACAGGCTCTGTGAAGGGACACAGGCAGAGCAGCAGCTGCGGGGGATATTCACCCCTCCTTCTCCTCTTTGAGCCGAGTATTCATCTGGCAATGCCCTCCTTTTGGCTACATCCAGGGCCAATGACTGGGAAACTAGCAGCTAGAGGATTATGGGACATGTAGCCCCGGATACCAGCAGGCCCCAGTATGATTCCCTGAGAGGACTGCAGCCCCCAGCATGTCAAGCGGAAGGGGGAAGGGGAAGAGAGGAGAAGAGAGACCATGAGGCTGTTGGGTGGAGAGAGCCAGTGATTCTATTATTATCCTCTAAGGTAAGAACTTACCTCCAGATGGGGGAGCGAGGGGGGTGAGGGGGGGCGGGATGCAAGCTTCCATAGAGGTACAGGAAATTGTCACTGGCTAAAACCACCCTGTCCTCCCCTCCACCTGGCTGCATCTACCCTGTCCTCACCTCCACCTGGCTGCTCCCGCCCTGTCCTCCCCTCCACCTGGCTGCCCCCGCCCTGTCCTCCCCTCCACCTGGCTGCGTCCACCCTGTCCTCCCCTCCACCTGGCTGCTCCCACTCTGCCCTCCCCTCCACCTGGCTGCGTCCACCCTGTCCTCCCCTCCACCTGGCTGCATCCACCCTTTGCTCCCCACCACCTGGCTGCTCCCACCCTGTCCTCCCCTCCACCTGGCTACATCCACCCTGTCCTCCCCTCCACCTACCCCCTAAATATGAAAGCTGGAGATGCCACTATCACCCCCCCCCCTCCCTGCATAGCCGCATTTCTGCATCTAAAAGACTGCCATTACTGTGCAGGCCTCACTCTAGGACAACAGGGACACTGTCGGCCACTGGCAGTGACAATCTGCATCTGATAACAGGCGATGTAGCAAGTGACAAGCCACATCTGAAGGCAGGTGACGGTGGCAAGTGACACGCTCAGGGCTCCCACTGATTCTCCATTATGGTGAGTTGAACTATTTTATTTTATATTACAATGTAATAATAGAAATAATGCACTTCAATCATCCTGACACCATGTTAACCATGGTGCCGTGATGATTGAAGCGCCAACACCAGCCATTTCCCCTACAAATTGCCCACAAAATTTTTGGCAGTGCCCCTCCCGAGTGTAGACTCTGGATCCGCCCCTGTGTCAGAGCTTCTACGAATAAAAAGTATATATATGATATATCATTGCTCTAATTTTAAACTATGAGCTAGTCTAATTTTTATCCAAAATACAGTCATGTGAAATGTTTCCCAGTTAGTGATTAAAGTACCGTAACTGAAAAAAATGTTTCTAAAAATAATGAGATACTGCTCGGCATAAAATCTCAAAACAAATGAGTGAGTTAAATAAGTAAAAAACCCTATAGTCCTGGGTACACTGAGATGGTTTCAGACAGCTAGACACAGTTTTTTCTTTCCTATAGACAAGATGTGAAAGTTAAAGCGTTTGTTACCCTAAAACTTCATATACCTGATATGTGCCTGCAGTACCATGTACTTGTATGAGAAAATATCATGTTCTTTTTGTATTGCTTCCTTTATGTGAAATCCCTGGTGTTCCTGCCAGTCTCTCTGCTTTCCTATTAAAAACTGACCACACTAAGCAGGAGATTACAACGTGGTCAGTTCTCTAGCTATGCACACACCGTGTACTCTCCTCCAATGATCAGACTTGTCCTGACACGCCCCCCGCTGCACAGCCATTCACTGGAAAGTTCAGTGTGCTGCTGCTTCTCCTCTCCCAGCTCTTATGCAGAACAGAGGGAATATAAATACTGATAAAAAATGGAAAAATGTATTTATAATATATTTTTATATCTATACAAAAATGTGTTGGCGTTCAATTTTATTTTAAACTGAATGGGTTGTTTTATAAGGTGATCTTTTACAATCACTTTAAATAAAACTCCTGGTTAATGTTTACAAGGCCTTCAGATCTCACAAATGTTGTATTGTGAAAAAGACACAGTCTGTTTACCCAGATGACCCAGAGTTCACAATCTTGTGTATCCAAGACAATTGTAGTTTCTCTATTGGTCACTGAAGTGAAGGACATCTGAAAAGTCAACATTCTAGAAGCCTTCTGAAAGAGTCTTAAACCCATGGAAAGAAATGATATCTTTCAATGTTGTATAAAACAAAACTTGATGGGTTTGGGGCATTTTAAAAAAAGACTGGAAAAAGTTAGAGTATCAAGAACACTTATTAATTTACATATTTACACAAGCTATCATATTATCTCAAAAGGCTTCAGTCATAATATTATCATAGTTTTGTTTATAATCATTAAAAATATGTGTACTTCATAATTTAGACATACTTAAGTAGTGAAATGGACATAGTTTAAGTGTAAAAATTACTTTTATGTGTATAATTAATATTTGATTTATGGATTGCTATGTATATAATGCCATCCCTGTAGTAAAGGTTCATGCAGGGCCCATCCTAGGTGGGTGCGCGGGGTGCAGTGTACCCGGGCGCCACAGAGGTGGGGGCACTGAAGCGCCAGAGTGCTCCCCTCCCTCCTCCTCTCCTTGCTCGTGTCCAGAGGCAGCTCTCTCCGTCGGTCACCGGCGTGTTTCCTGCCCAAGCCGTCCCCCCTCCCTCCTTCTGTCAGAGAAGGAGAGTGAAGCAGCCGGAGATCAGAGGGGCTGTCTCTGTAAGGAGAGAGACCAGCCATGCGGTGATGTCGCTTGGGGGGGGGGTCCGTGCCTGGCATGTGTTCTCCTCTTCTCACAAGCCAGATGACCACAGAGGAGGAGGAGAGGAGATTTCTGATCGGAGAGGAAGAGCCCGAAATCTCCGGAGGATCATCCCGTGGAATGAGAATTATTGTATGAGACGTGGAGGGATCTGACACCGCCGGTGGACGAGTTGGTACATGCCAGGTCGGAGACGCACAGTACACGAGTAGGATCCGGACACCATCCATCCATAGTCCCCGCGGAGGGCAAAGTCTGCTTGCGTGTAAGACCTCGCCAGAAGGGAGGTCCACCATTGAGGGTAAGGGTCCACCTTTCAACACTGTGGGATTCTATGAGAGCTTTTGTCTTCACACTTCTCCCTCCCCATGTATCTGTGCAGTGTCTGACCGGTCGGAACGTGGATGGTTCCCCCTGCTTCTGTGAATTGGTTATTTGTCTATGGGACTCCTTCTCCTGCTGTCCACTCTATGGACTATCTTTTTTCAGTTAAAAAATTCCTTATTTGAGGACTGTTTTTTATCCATTTGGGGTGGGAAACTTCAAGGAGTGTAATGATTCATGCCTTAAGCACATTTTCACATTTTCCCACTATATAATAATTATTGGTATTATTTTTGATGTATGTTTGTTTTTGTTTTTGTAGGGATTTGGATTGTTTTCATTAAGATCCGTTTTGCACTTTTTATTTCTTTGAATTTCTTGCACAGATTGTGAGTTGTATATGATTATATATGTTGATTATGAGCGCACGTTTTTTATTTTATTTTAATGTGTTCTCCATATCCTCCTCTCTGTGTCTAACTCCTGTCTGCTGCAATCTGTTCTACACCTGGGCGGTGCTGCTGCACACTGTCCTCTCCTTTCCAGCTGTCGCCGGGTGTTTTTATGTACCCTAATGGGGGGGTCTGTACTAATAGAGGGGGTGTGGCTTTTCCTGGGGCGGTCTATACTAATAGAGGGGGTGGTTTGTCCTGGGGGGGTCTGTACTAATGGAGGGGGGGTGGTTTGTCCTGAGGGGGGTCTGTAATAATGGAGGGAGGGGGTCTATACTTAGTGAACGGGGGTCTGCACTGAGGGACGACTATAGTTGGTGGGGGGTGACACCATGTTTTACTGCACCTGGTGACACCAACCCTATTGATGCCACTGCAGCTGTGGGCTCTTCTTTCCCCCCTCCCTCTCCCTCTCCTCCTCGCATGCGCTGCTGTACTAGTGAGCGGCGCTTGCCAGCACAGCCACCCACTATGTTTTTTCCCCCACCTTCATATCGGCCAGAGAAGAAATAGAATAGTAAAAGGAGCAGAGAAGAGAATTGTGGGACATGTAGTCCTGAGGACTGGCAGCCCCACTGTAACACGGAAACTGCAGCCCACACAGCATGCTCAGCTGAATGTGAGAGAGAGAGAGCCAGGAGCCCCGGAAAGATTTCAGGGAAGTGCACCCAGGGCTCCAGAGGGAGAGGACAGTGCTGAGAGAACACCATCAGACAGAGAACCCCGCTGCCCTGCACCACCAGAGGGAAAGCCACACAGCCTAGCGCCATCCCTGGCGGAGAAAGGAATGGAGTCATTGCCAGAAAACAGAATGGGCTCTATCCAGCGGAGTCGCCACAGGCAATTCAGAGTGAGCTGACTCCTGATCAGAGGAACCGTTGTTGCTGTTTCGCTCGGTCAGGTGAGAGGGCCGATCAGCCATTATCTACTAACGTCCATAGGAACTGCATCTCTGACCATCTCCTGTATTATATCTGCAGTCTCTGACCATCTCCTGTATTATATCTGCAGTCTCTGACCATCTCCTGTGCTATGTCTGCAGTCTCTGATCATCTCCTGTACTATGTCTGCAGTCTCTGACCATCTCCTGTGTTATATCTGCAGTCTCTGACCGTCTCCTGTGCTATGTCTGCAATCTCTGACCACCTCTTGTACTATGTCTGCAGTCTCTGACGATCTCTGGTACTATCTCTGCAGTCTCTGACCATCTCCTGTACTATGTCTGCAGTCTCTGACCATCTCCTGTGCCATGTCTGCAGTCTCTAACCATCTCCTGTGCCATGTCTGCAGTCTCTGACCATCTCCTGTGCCATGTCTGCAGTCTCTGACCATCTCCTGTACTATGTCTGCAGTCTCTGATCATCTCCTGTACTATGTCTGCAGTCTCTGAACATCTCCTGTAATAAGTCTGCAGTCTCTGACCTTCTCCTTTATTATATCTGCAGTCTCTGACCATCTCTTGTATCATGTCTACAGTCTGTGACCATCTCCTGTAGTATGTCTGCAGTCTCTGACCATCTCTTGTATCATGTCTGCAGTCTTTGACCATCTCCTGTACCATGTCTGCAAAATCAGACATGAAAAAATTACATTTAGGATAGGAATGTTTTGACCGCTGGCCGCGGGAACCTTTGTCTCATTTTGCGCGGCCACGGTACATCACATGAACATGAAGCCTAAGGCCCTATTATTTTAGCACAGTGATCCACTCCATTTTGCTTCTGAGGGTAACTATAGTGTATTATATAAATTTGATGATTTTTGGTTGTGTTATTAATATTCCGGTTGGTAATAGCCTTTGCTGGTTGTTTGCTACTCTCCTCATGATGTCCTTACACCTAAGGATTAGGTTATTATATTTTGGCTGTATTGACATAATTTATAGAAGGACATGCCCTTTAATTTGACTGCAGCGGGTTGACGGGCCTAGTCATTCAAACGCAGATTATTGTCTGCCAAATTTAGTGCAAAAAGAGTATCTACAAGAGGGAACTGATCACTGATATACTGTAATTTAGTATACATTTGTTGTAATGGATAATTTAAAAATTCATTGCGATTATCATCTTAGTGCCTGGGTCACAATCTCAATTCCACTGTTATTAATGGTGTTTGTAAGTGACTTCTTGTAAAATAAATCTTAATGTATTTTTCTTGTTTCAAAGTCCTTCCTTTCACATAATTACAAATACTGCAGCTGCTGACTTTTAATTGGACACTTACCTGTCCCAGGGTCCAGCGATGCGGGGGATCGAAGCCCCACTCGTCCCCCCCTCCGCTCGGCGGCACTGGCATTCTAACTTCACAGCCGGGCACCCACTGCGAATGCGCGAGCTGCGCCGCACGCTCTCACTGGCCCGCAATCATCTGGGACCGGTCACGTGTCCCAGATGATTGACAAGAGGGAGGGGAGAGAGGCGATCTCCCTTCCTGCACCGAGGGAAGTGATATCGCCAGTCCAGGCACCGAAAGAGGCAGACTACGAGGGACCCCCTAGCAACAGGCATTTAGAGGTGAGTAAAAAAAAAAATTTTTCTCCAAATGTTTTTTTTTTATTTTTTTTAAACACATTACTAATTTTTTTTTTTTTGAGGTTGGAACTCCACTTTAAGAGTATCTGCATAGGGCAAACGTATCTCAGGAATAATTAATTTTTTAACTTAATTATATTTAATTTTTAATTTCTTTTGGAGGCACTGTTATACATTGATCAATCAATATATCTGACTCAATTCATTTTTCAAACACCTGGCATCCTGACACCATCATTTTTTATTTTGGTGACAATAGCCAAACCATGACCAGGGTTCTAATTCTTCCAATGCTACTCAAAACTTAAAGAAAACGTTTTGGCTATGCAAACTTCAAAATTTCTGTTATTGTATACAGATAGAAGCTCTGGTTCTCCACATGATTATCCAAAATGCCTGAACATAATGTACAATCAGTCCTGTATTACTTAATACTTTATCATTTGGTAAGTAAACCTGTACATGCTTAACCACTTTTTACTTTTCTCTTCTCTTCTTGCATTAAATCATTTTGAATTCACACATAATTGTTCTAGTCCATTCACATGGGATGTCATTCCATTTGCGACGTTTGGGATCCTGCTCTACACAATTCTCTGTTCTTTGACCATTAGGCTCAGTGTCTCTCCAGTTCATGTAAACAGCTGGGCGTCCATCAATATGCACAAATTTTCCTTCCAGCTGCCTGTCATTAATCCCAAGAAATCCATGTTTCCCTGTTTTTTTGGCTAATTCGTAAATCGCTAAATCTTCTGCGCTATTTTCTGGAGAAGGCAATATTCCACCATACATTTTACAAATAATCAGAGAATTGGAAAAGTCTTCAGCTCTATCAATAGACATATAAACTTTGTTTCCAGATGTTGCTTGAGAATGTGGGAATATTAGCACTGTAGAAAAAAAAAACATTAAGAGTACAAAGTTATTCTATGTTGCACCAGAAACATTAAAATATGCTAAAATATGTTGAACATAAATAGATAATAGTAAGCTTAATTTAGGGCTTAAATACTATTTAATAACTGGAAAAAAGCGCTGACAGCCTGAGTAAATACAATAAAGTGCAAAATTAATTAAAAAAAGAAAATTTTATATATATATATATATATATATATATATATATATATATATATATATATATATATATATATATATATATATATATATATATATATATATATATATATAAAGCATGTAACCAGTGAAAGCTTAAAAAACACGTGCAAATATGTATAAACTTCTAGTTGGAAGGTTCCTTTCGCAGGTGCTTTCCACAGGTGCTGCTGTGCTAGAAATAGTGCAAATCAATATTAAGCATGTGACCAGTGAAAGTCCAAAAAAGACGTGCACATAAACATATAGCAGTTCTCAGTACGGGGTCCACACAAGCACCTTATGGTTGAACTCACCAGATCCAATGGACCCCCAAGCAGTACTGCATTGCGGGTCACGTAGGCTTAGTATGGTGAGCAGGGTGATGAAAGCGCCAACTCCTGGGTGTGATCCTTCCTGGGGTGTTTTCAGGCACAAACATATGGAGAAAGAGCCCGCATAGTAAAGTACGTCTTGTTTAACAACTTGTCACCCAGGCCAATTCTGCCATTTCTCTCCTACATGTAAAAATCATAATTTTTTTGCTACAAAATTACATAGAACCCCCAAACATTATATATATATTTTAGTAAAGACCCTAGAAAATACAATGGCGGTCATTGCAAAAAAACAAAACAATAAAGTTAGCCCAATTTTTTGCATAATGTGAAAGATGAAGTTACGCCGAGTAAATAGATACTTAACATGTCACGCTTCAAAATTGCAGACGCTCGTGGAATGGCACCAAATTTCGCTACTTAAAAATCCCCATAGGCGACACTTTAAAAAAAAATTTAAAAAATCTAAAATTATTGCTCTCGCTCTAACGTTCGCAGCGATACCTCATATGTGTGGTTTGAACACCGTTTTCATATGTGGGCGGGACTTACGTATGCGTTCGCTTCTGCGTGTGAGCGCACACGGGGACAGGGGCGATTTAAAAAAAAAAAATTATTGTTAATTTTACTTTTTTTTTTGTTTGACACTTTAAAAAAAAAAAAATGTGATCACTTTTATTCTTATTACAAGGAATGTAAACATCCCTTGTAATAGGAATATGGCATGATCGGTCCTCTTTACAGTGAGATATGGGGTCAATAAGACTCCACATCTCACCTCTAGGCTGGGATCTGAAATCAAAACATAAAAAAAAAAAATGATCTCGGCTTCCCAGCCGGGGCGGCACCGTTTGTTGAAATGCCGTTTGTTTGTTTTTGAATGCAGAGGCCGGGCGTGACATCATAACATCGCGCCCGGCCTCTGAACGATCATAGAGACTCCGGTGACCATCTGGTTCGCCGGAAGTTTCTACGGTAAACATCTGGGGCCGGGGATCCTGTCTCCGACTCACCGATGGAAGCGGTAGAAGCACCGGAGGGCGACGGGAGGGGGGGACATCCCCTCTCGCTGCCCGTAAGAACGATCAAGCGGTGGAACAGCCACTATGATCATTCGTATGGGAATCGCCGGCTGAAAAAGCCAATATCTGAATGATGCCTGTAGCTCATTCAGATATACCCGCACAAAGTCAAGGACGTCATATGACGTACGGCGGGCGGGAAGTGGTTAATTCATTAAAATCAATTTTTACAAAGTTCCAATCATAAAATCAATCTTTACAAGGTTCCAAGGTGGAGCGCAAACGGATGAACATCAAATACCAGTCCTTTAATCAATAGGTTCTCTCACAACCTAACTGCAATTTAACAAGCATCGGACGTGATGTCACCGCAGTGCCGCAAGCTGCGTCTGACGCTGCGTTTCTCCCTTCCAACAGGGCGTTATCAAAGACTGTTAATAACTGTTGTGTCCTGAGCGGTACCTTGTAGTTGAACAGTAGTTCAAGGCTCAGTGATTTAAACCTTAAAGGGTTAGTTCACTTTTAAAAAAAAAGTGGCTATGCAGATAAGGGATGTCTGTAGATGAGAACACGATGTTCAGCTTTGACCAAAACAGAATAATGTCCTTGCTTTTGGTAAAGGCCATTTATGTACCTCATGAAGCCTGAGGTGAAAATTCCAAGGACGTTGCTAGGATGTTGCTAAGCAAGGTCTAACTATTACTGTTCACCATCACAGGAGTACATGTGCTTTCTATCCCCTGATGCAGCAGCTCTGAGCTCGGAGTTTGAGAGCTCACTCCTGTGATGGTGAACGTTAACAGTTTTAGCTGGATTTCACTTAGCAACGTCCTAGCAGCATCCTGAGAGTTTATAGGTCAGGCTTCATGAGGTATGTAAATGGCCTACACTTATAGCAAGGGCATTATTCAGCTTTAGTCAGAGCTGAACAGTTTGTTTTTATCTACAGACACCCCTTACCTGCATAGGCAGTTTTTTGGTAAATGAGAAAACTTGAAGCAGCACTATGGAAACAAAAATTATTTAGAACAACCCTTGTGATACATGAAAATATATAAAGAATAAACCATTTACATCCACAAGTATATTTCACTTACATATTGTCTCTGTGTCTTTAACCACTTGCCGCCCGCCCACCGTCAAATGACGGCAGCGCGGTGCAGCTCTCGTTCTGGGTGGAAGTCATATGATGGCTTCCCAGAACAGCCTCTCTCACGCGCCCGTGCAGCGGCCACATCATGTTGCTAGGACACGGCGCGACCCCGATCTCTGCCACGGCTCTTTAACCATGTGATCGGTTGTGTCCAATCACAGCTGGTCACATGTAAACACGGAGATGTCCGTAATCGGCACTCCTCGCCTCACACTGACAGAATGCGAGGAGAGGAGAGCTGATCAGCGGCATCTTCTCGCAGAGGACATCTAGGTATGTAATTAGGGCACTGATGATCAGTGCCCTGATTACAATAAAGCCCCCATAGTGCCAGCAATAAGTGCCCACCAGTGCCAGCAATCAGTGCTTACAAGTGCCAGCAATCAGTGGCCATTAGTGATGCCAGTCAGTGCTGGCTATCAGTGCTGCCCATCAATGCTGCCCATCAATGCCACCCATCAGTGCCACCAATCTGTGTCCACCAGTGCCGCCTATCTGTGCCCACCTGTGCCGCCTATCGGTGCTCATCAGTGCAACATATCAGTGCCCATAAGTGAAGGAGAAAAATGACTTATTTACAAAATTTACTGACTTTTATTTTTAGGAAAAAATTAAAAACCCAGAAGTGATTAAATACCACCAAAAGAAAGCTCTATTTGTGTGAAGTAAATGATAAATATTTCACATGGTTACAGTATAGCATGAATGCACAATTGTTATTCAAAGTGTGACAGCGCTGAAAGCTGAAAAATGACCTGGTCAGGAAGGGGTGAAAGTGCCCAGTATTGAGGTGGTTAAATTAAAGTGTAAAAAAAAAAACATGTAAATGAAGAATTTCACTGTGCGCTTGCTGAATTCACACAATAAATAAACACCTTAAAAATCATTGTGCTCATGTGCTTTGACCATCCAGATTATATATCTTCAAAGTAGGTGCCACATGCCCCCACCAGATGATAACTCGCTGAAATACCTGTGACTCTACCGCTAAGTAGGGTCAAAACATGCTTCTTATGGTGAGCCAAACACAGCTTCAGATCCACCTGTCCAGCAACCCCTGTAACCAGTATCTCCAACGGCTATGCACACATTTCTTCCCGGATATTATTGGTTTAATTGGACACATATAAATTAGACATGTGTAGTTCGTTGAGTTTCGAATTTAAATTCGGACGAATTTTCATTCTTTGTAAATTCGGATGTATTTGAATTTCCGAATTACAATAGTACCGAATTTAAACTCGAATTAAAATTCGAAATAATGAAAGAAAAAAAAAACATTTTGAGGTGATTCAAATTGACTCAAATAGTTTTCAAATCAATTTTGAATAGTTTTTTCGAATTCGAAAAGTTTTCGAACTCGAATAGTTTTCCAATTCAAATCGTTTTCCAGTTTCCAAAGAGAATAAAATATAATAGAAAATAAAGGAATACAATAGAAAAAAATAGAATAGAATAGAAAACTATATAACAGAAATGAATAGAATAGAATATAATAGACTATAATAGAATAGAAAAGAAACGAATAGAATTGAAAAAACAATAGAATAGAATAAAATAGAAAGAATATAACCATTTCACAAAATTCAAATAGAATCAATTTGAATTTGAATAGAATAGAAAAGAATAAATTAGAATACAATAGAAAATAACAGAATAGCATAGAAAAAAACAACAGAATAGAATGGAATAAAAAGAACATAACCATCTTCTGAAATTCGATTTTCGAATAGAATACATTTTAATTTAAATAGAAAAGAATAGAATATGATAGAATAGAAAAAAATAGAATAGAAAATAAAAGAATAGAATAGAAAAGAGTAGAGTAAAATAAACAAATAGAAAAAGAATAGAATTAAAAAAACATTAGAATAGAATATAAAGAATATAACCATTTCCCAAAATTCAGATAGAATCAATTTGAATTTGAATATAATAGAAAAGAATAGGTTAGAATAGGAAGATAGTTATATTATTTCTATTCTATTCTGTTGTTTTTTTCTATACTATTCTGTTATTTTCTATTCTAATCTACTCTTTTCTATTCTAGTCTTTTCTATTTAAATTCCAGAAGATGGTTATATTCTTTCGAGTTTATTCTATTCTTTTTTATTCTATTCTAATTGTTTCTATCCTATTCCATTAAATTCTGTTCTATTTTGTTCTGTTTTACTTTATTATATTCTATTATTTTATTTTCTGTTACTTTTTTTCTCTATTATATTTTTTTCTATCCTGTTCCTTTATTTTGTATTCTATTTTGTTCTCTTTGGAAATTGGAAAACTATTCGAATTCGAAAAACTATATGAATTCAAAAACTTTTGAAATTCGAAAACTTTTTGAATTCTAATTTGACAACTATTCAAAAACTATTCAAAATTGAAAACTATTTGATTCAAATTTGAATCCCAAAAATTCATATTGATTCGAATACGAATAAACGAAACGAATTAAACGGGTTAAACAAATTTAACTAAACAAATTTATGTAAATACGTAACTAATCAAAATGAAACAAAACAAAACACATTTTCTTCGTTCTGCAGATGTCTAGTATAAACGAGCCATGAACAGGGTGCCTCCCAGCTTCCTGCAGATGCCCTGATTGGGTGAAACACGATGAGGTGGGACCTACTGTGCTGATGTTACATTCAGTGACATCCCTTCATGCAAGTGGAATGCATGCTGGTTTTGATACCCAGAACAGCGGTGCTAGCTGTCTTCCAAGCCTCTGGATATACTGTGTGATGTCATGGGCACAAATGAATGTGTGTGCATTTTATACATATGTTTTATGGGAAAATCTTAATAAACATATTGCATTATGAGCACCATTGTTTTTGTGATTCCCTTACACTAATGTGTGTGGATATAGAAGGGAGTAGTAGCGAATAAGTCCCATATTATTAGCATAATTTTTGTCAGACCTACTGGGAGAGGCAGAGGCTCCCATGCAGCTATGAGGGGTTGAGCAGCCTCTGTGTCCACAGGCCAAAGCTGTGGTTGTGGACCTGGTGCATCATCTGTGGGTGGAGCATGTTAGCCATTATTTTTGTGTGCCCAGAGCATGCTAGAGCATGTGGAAGAGGTGATGGAGTTACTAACCAAGCCTTCATGCTCCTCCTAGTTCACCAAGGTACAGACTAGCTAATATTTCACCGCAGCTTCCATAGCACCCTATTCTGCATCTTTATTCACTGCTACTCGTGCTGTTGCCCCAACAACTGTCACAGGGGAGTCTGCTGAATTATTTGAGAAATGCTTGAGCCAGTTGCTGCAAATTGATCCGCAGCAATTGATGAGCTCTGAGGTTGAGGATGAGAGTAATGGGAGCCTAGAAAAAGGGGACACCAGCGGGGGAACTAATTGGCAGTGATTTTCCTGCCGCTACAGCATACTGCCCAATTGGCTCCAGTGAGAAGGGGATGATGATGAGGTCTCTGACCATAACTGTGTGCCTGATGGAGCAGAAGAGGAGGTGGAGAAACAGAAGTGAGGGAGAAACACAACCCCAGCGAGGCAGGGTGTCATCCAGGGATAGCTCAGAGAGAAGTGGAGGGAAAGTGGCCCCGTTCCTTCAGATGGTGGAGCTCCGTGGGTACCAGACACTGTTGTCCTCAGTCCACTTCCCAGAGCTCACTTGTGTGGGCCTTTTTCAGCATGTGTGCAGCAAACTGCATCATTATTTGCAGTCTTTGCCTCCAGTGTACCGAGCGTGGCAATATCATTGGCCATTTGGGTACCATGTGTATGAGACATCTGACCTCTCACCATGCAGCTCATTGGGAACAGCATTAGAATTCTAGTAATCAGGAATAGGCCACATTTCTCCTCCTTTCAAGCGCCTCCCTTTCCTCCTCGACACTCACTAAACACAAGTCCATCTCAGCAGCTGCCAGCGATAGGGATGTTGGTGTATCAAGGGGTGTCAGAGGTCTAAACTATGGATCCTGTAGCAGGGATGAGCGCCTGCATTGGACCATGCACAGCAGGAACAATTGTGGCGTAGCGTTACCCCCTCAGGAGCCACTAGTATTTTTGGGTCCTCTGTTTGCCACTGGACACAGAGCTCTCCCCTAGCTGACCCCACCGAAATATCTTGGCCAGGGAATCTCCCAGCTGTCACACAAGGTAAATACTCACATGGTCATAAAGTAAATGAGTAAGCTGTATTGAGATCAGTAAAGTGCACAGTAACATTTAAACAGTTGCAAGGAGATAATGAGTAAAATGGGTGCAGCGCTAAACAAAATCAAAATCAAAAGAAAAAATTCTTTTTATTCCTGGATGTTTTTTCTTTTGATTTTGATTTTGTTTAGCGCTGCACCCATTTTACTTATTTGTCTTGAGGGATTTGATCGTTTGACCCTGATGTTCAGCTGCTTTCTGGCTTTTGCTTACATGCGCTGATATATATCTTCTTTTATGCAAGGAGATAATGATAAACAATTAGGGATGAGGTGAACACCCCCTTGTTCGGTTCGCCCCAGAACATGCGAACAGGCAAAAAATTTGTTCAAACACGCGAACACCGTTAAAGTCTATGGGACACGAACATGAATAATCAAAAGTGCTAATTTTAAAGGCTTATATGCAAGTTACTGTCATAAAAAGTGTTTGGGGACCCGGGTCCTGCCCCAGGGGACATGGATCAATGCAAAAAAAAGTTTTAAAAACTGACGTTTTTTTCGGGAGCAGTGATTTTAATAATGCTTAAAGTGAAACAATAAAAGTGTAATATTCCTTTAAATTTCGTACCTGGGGGGTATAGTATGCCTGTAATGGGGTGCATGTTTCCCATGTTTAGAACAGTCTAACAGCAAAATGACATTTCAAAGGAAAAAAAGTCTATTAAATCTACTCGCGGCTATTAATGAATTGTTGGTCCGACAATACACATAAAAGTTAATTCACTTTAAGCATTATTAAAATCACTGTTCCCGAAAAATCGTCCGTTTTTAAAACTTTTTTTTGCATTGATCCATGTGCCCTGGGACAGGACCCATGTCCCCAAACACTTTTTATGACAATACCATGCATATAAGCCTTTAAAATTAGCACTTTTGATTTCTCCCATAGACTTATAAAGGGTGTTCCGCGGCTTTCGAATTTGCCGTGAACACCCCAAATTGTTCGCTGTTCGGCAAACTGGCGAACAGCCGATGTTCGAGTCGAACATGAGTTTGACTCAAACTCGAAGCTCATCCCTATAAACAATATGTTTCAGCACAGAAAAATGCAATACAGTACAGTACCCTTTAAGACATACTCACCCATTCTGCAGGACTAAAAATATAAATGATAGCTCACAGACTGGGAGATATTAACTAAATGAGAAAAAATAGAGTAACAAGAACTTAAGGCTAACTCATTTGTAGACTCTGTAAAGAGGCTAGGTTTAAGCACTAAGAAGTTTTATTCAAATATCCTACATACAAATTGTAGTGGAAAGATGGAGAAGGTTCACTTTGGGATATGGATAGATAATAGAAGTCACTTTAGAAGTGGTGGGGAGAAAGATTGCAAGAATGTCCCTTTAAATAATAAAGTTGAACTTGTGCAGCAAACTCCTTTCTTAGGTAGCTTGGGTTGAAAGTAGCTACAGAGAGGCAGTAGGGAAAGCAGGCTGTAGCACTCAAAGAATCCATGAGCATCCAGCTCCCTTTGAAGAATGCGGCTTTGAAGATGATGACTTCCGCGATCCTGCAGCAAACAGGTCTCCACCAGTCTGCCTCTCACAGGACACCCAGCTTCTCTGTGTCAGTTGCTGCTTCTCAGCCTAACCCAGTCCAGTAAAGGCCCTCATGGCTCCACATAGAATTCACACACACACCTCCTCTCATCAGCTATGTTCATCTCCAACTCCTCCTTTGTGTTCCTGGGCTTTTACTTATATATGCTACCATCCCCTGATGATTATCTCTGGATCTTGTAGTTTAGATTCAGCTTCACTGTGAAGAAAAAGGTCTGCTTCCAGCATACCAATCCCAGCAGTCTCTGCTCTCCAGCATTTAAACTACATTGAGTAAAGACGTTAAACACTGCCACCTTGTGGTCAAAATATAAATCTGCATTACAGTAACAATGCACAGCATTACATACTCCCCCCCACTTAGTCTTTGGCCCCCAAAGAAACGTAATAAGTCAAATCAACAGAGTTTAAGAACAATGAGATAAAAACAACAGGTATAATAATGCAACTATTATAGTATTAATCAGGAGGGAGTATAACAGGTAAGTTCTCATTGTAAAACAAGTTGTTTGTAGGAAAGGGCTACCATATTTACTTCATCGGGGATGTCAGCTGGGGGGCTCACATTCTCTGAAATGTAGTTAGCTGCACTGAGTGCAGGGGCACCTATTGTCGTTGGCTGGATTGAATCACTTCTTCCGAGCTTTCGCCCAGGTGGTCATAAATCAGGCTTTTTGGCCGTTTTATTGCCAATTTTTCTCTGGGCTCAAAGTGCGAGTCAATTTCATCTTCTGTGTACTGAAAAAAGCAATCAAAAAGTGACAAATTGTTCAAAAAACAACATAAAAGCAGCCGCTACAAAGTGTGATACGCACATACACAGTAAATAAAAATATAAAAAAGCAGCGCTGTGACAAAATTTGGTTATATATGATATAACAAACAAACAAGTGGGATATTAGGCCCAAATTAGGGGTAGACTCTTTCATCTTCTGCCTCGAAGGTCCTCTCCTCTTGTTGAGAGTCATATATGACCTCAGTATAGGCTCAAAGAAGTCATCTACTCTCTCTAAGTTCTGGATGTCTGACTCAGGTTCAGGAGGCTCAGGGTTACTAGGCTCCAAGTCTAAGTCAGGGACCGGCATGCTTGAGCTGTATGAGGGTAATAATGCCTTTCCCCCAATAGCGGATAGAAACTTTCTCCAATCAATACCTCCCCAGTCACCTCCTCCTTAGAGGCTTGAGTTGAGTCGAAGAGGGTTGTGAAGGCTGGACCCTAGGGCACCTCCACTGAAAGGCATGTCCACTGGAGCCAGGGCTTGCACTGTATCCACATTGGGTAAACAGGGGTTCCTGATGCCACGACTTCATCGTTCCCATCTTGCCTTCAGGGCAAATTTGATAAACTGGGAGCCCCGGTGTCAGGAAAAAGGATGGAGAATTCCTATTAGCCAAACCCATGGACAGAGAATTCCCATTATCCTGACCTTCGCACATGCGCATATGCATACACGTGTGCTCTGACTTGTGCGCCTGGAGCAAAGTGAGTTATATATAAATCGTAAATCCCACGCTAAAGTAAGTATCAGGAGATCATTGTGGCTGCTGCCTACCCCAAAAACTTCACTAAGTGTAGTTGTTGAATAGGTATAAATGGGGGAGGGGAATGATGGTGCTGCCAGTGGTGTTAAATTAAATATATGTGTATAGTGTCTTTTGTCATAACATCCTCTACGTGCTCAGTGAAAGAGATGATCCATATAAGCTAATGAACATCATTAGTACAAATCAAAATATAATAATAAGAAATAAAACATAGATAAACAATGTATATAAAGTGAAAAATTGTTTAACCACTTCCCGCCCGGCCTATAGCAGAATGACGGCCGGGAAGTGGTTCTGTTATCCTGACTGGATGTCATATGACGTCCAGCAGAATCACGAGCAGTGCGGCGATCGCGAGTGCGGAGTGTCAGTCTTACACGCCGCATCTCCGATCATGGTAAGAAGCCACTAACAGAGGCTTCTTACCACGTGATAAGCTGTGACCAATGACAGCTGAGCATCACGTGAACCAGGAAGTGACGGTAAATGGCATTCCTCGGTTCGCGCTGACAGGGAGAGCCGATCGGCGGCTCACCCTGTCAGAGGGAGGGTCTGTGCTGATGTGCCACCACAGATGCCAAAAAAGTGCCCATCAGCTGCCAGTCAGTGCCCCCTCAGGATCACCTGTCAGTGCCCAATAAAGTGCCAATTAGTACCCACCACAGTACCAGTCAGTGCCCATCACATTGCCAATCAGTGCCCTACAGTAACACCTGTCAGTACCTCATCAGTGCCCATCAGTGCCGCCTATTGGTGCTCATCAGTGCTGCATATCAGTGCCGCCTATCAGTGCCTATCAATTATACATATCAGTGCCTCCTCATCAATGCCCATCAGTGCCACTTTATCAGTGCCAACTCATCAGTGCCCATCAGTGCCGCCTCATCAGTGTACATCAGTGAAGGAGAAAACAAAATTGTATAACCGAAACAAAGAAAACTTTTTTTCTTTTTAATTATTTTTTAGTTTGTTTAGCAAAAAAGAAAAACCCCAGTGGTGATCAAATATCACCAAAAGAAAGCTCTATTTGTGGGAAGAAAATGCTAAAAATTTAGTTTTGGTACAGTGTTGCACGACCACACAATTGTCATTCAAAATGCGACAGCACTGAAAGCTAAAAATTGTCCTGGGCAGGAAGGGGCGAAAGTGCCTGGTATTGAAATGGTTAAGGTGCAAAAAAAAATGTTTTCAGTTCATCATTTGTAATAAATTCCCATAACTAGTATGCCCAAAAACACAGTCCAAAAAATAAATCTGTTTCCTTAATGTTGTGATTTCCAAAATGGCTTGTGCATGAATCTGGCACAATTTCCAGTGCAAAACGGTGATTCACTTGTGCTCCCCTCCTGGTTCCACACTCACCAAAAAAATTTACCCCTACGGGGGTAATGCACATTTAAGCAGAGTTGCCTCTGATCTCAGTGCCAGTGTTGATTCCTCTTCCCCGATAGTCACAGTCATGTGTTAAGTTTACATATGGAAAGGATTAACACTCACAGTGGTTGATTTACAAAAGGCAAGTGCACCCACAAATGCACTTTAAGTGTACTGTAAGTGCAGGTGCTCTAGATATAAGGGGAGCATGCAAGGAAAAAAAATTGCATTTTTGCTTGCACATGATTGGATGATGGAAATAAGCAGAGCTTCCCCTCATTTTAAAGCTTCCCCTCAGATCTAGAGAAGCTGCACTTGTAGTGTACAGTATATTTGCCTTTAGTAAATCAACCTCATAGTGTAAGTCCGTAAAGGTTTAAAGAGTTTATTCAATCAAAGCGGGTTATAACTTATTTAAAACTGCACGAAAAAGTGGGCTATATAAACACCTCTACTGCACTAGGACCTTGCCTTGTGGTCTACAGCGTTCTGCTACCTGTTTCTTGTGTTTGATCTCCTGTTGCCGTTCAAATCCGTCTGACCATGCTTGTATTCTACCTAAACTGACCCCTGGCTTGCTCTTCGATCACGTCTCTGCTTGATCCCTCTGTCTGTTTGCTGTTGCCAACTCCAGCTTGAACCTGACTACTCTGCTGCCTACTGCTCTGTTCTTGACGTGCCTGCTAGGGACTGACCTGGCTTGCCTGACCCTGCTCTGCATCCAGCCATGCTTATACCTACTGTCTGCTACCTGCCAGCCTGCCAAGTACATGCTCTCTGCCAGCCTGCCAAGTACACGTTGTCTGCTAACTGCCAGCCTGCCAAGTACCCTCTGTCTGCTACCTTCCAGCCTGCCAAGTATCTGCAGCCTATTACCTGCCAGCCTGCCAAGCACCTGCTGCCTGTGACCTGCCAGCCTGCCAACTACCTGCTGTCTGTTACCTGCCAGCCTGCCAAGTACCTGCTGCCCTGCGTCCAATTACACACAGACCTCTCATCTGCAGTCTTCACCATCTGAACTTCTAGGCACTCTTGCCACTCCAGGCTTCTGTGCCTCCTGTTTATTTTATCAGGGGTACCAGGCCGGAGGTGTAAGAGATCGGCTTTCTTTCCAAGTCAGGCTCCATTTCCAGGTATGTGACACCTGGCAACTTTCGATAGATTACATAGGGCTGAGATCTCCATCCCAACGTTTCTTAAAAAAACTCGATCCTTCGGCTGTAGGTCCTATACCTTTACTCTGAAATCAAAGTTCCTCTTGTTCCTTTGCTCTACAAACCTTGAGACTTGACAAGCATTCGCATAGTCATTCTCTAACTGCTTCAGCCTTTCCACATATCCCTGATGTGACGAAGGGGAAATGTGTTCAGAAACAGTGCCAAAGGTCAGGTCGACTGGCACTGGGGCTCATAGGGTTTCGAAGGATCTGCATAAGCTAACACTGGGGCTTGAGTAAAACGCTTTCAACTTGCCAAATGCCTGCTCGCACTGTCCAGTGCATCGCCCACTAATGGGCTCATGAGGCTCATGAGGTTTCCTCTGGCCCTTCTTCTGTTGGATCCTGGCTGCATTACTGGTGTCTTCTCTACTATTCTTCAGCAGCTTGGTTAAAGGGGCGGCCGTATTAGCAAACCCCTCCACGAATCTGCAATAGTATGAACAATTCATACAAAAAAAAGCTGCGCTAAATAAATTAGAAAAAAATTGTTATACATCCAAAAAATTCTATCACATCTAAATAAAGGAAATTAATATATACACACTGAAACGTAGCCACCAGTGACAAGTGCGAGAAATTATACAAAAAGAAACACGAGTAAAATGAATGATGTAAACAAAAACAAGTCCACTCCAATGGGCTATAGGAAAAAAGGTTCACTAGCAGAACAATCTTTCAAGTGATGGCTTAGCAAACGTCCAGACGATGTAAATTGTGCAGCCGCAACACCAAGAAGAATGTGATGACAGAAGGGTGCCTTCCCCAACGAAAATACTGCTGCTTACCAGCTCCTAAAATCTCTTTTTAAAGGAGATCGTGCATGCCTGTGGCTTTCTACCCCAGCCTCGGGTCTTTCAACCTGGATGGCTCCTTGGGCTCTCCCCACAAGGTATCTTCTATAAGGCAGATAGGCACTCAACTCCCATAAAAGCATATAAAAAAGCTGTCTCCATGTGTTCATCTCTAAAGGATAGTATAGTATGAACAAAACCTCAGTAATTACCTCAATTCTGTAGCATTGTTGGGCATGGACCATGTGGTTACAGCTTCTATCTTGCTAGGATCCATAGCAACTCTCTCAGCTGAGGTGAACTGCCCCAAATAAACAGAGATCCGATAAAACTGATATTT
This sequence comes from Aquarana catesbeiana, assembly GCF_042186555.1. Taxonomy (NCBI): domain Eukaryota; kingdom Metazoa; phylum Chordata; class Amphibia; order Anura; family Ranidae; genus Aquarana; species Aquarana catesbeiana. The sequence goes on along the minus strand of NC_133331.1, from coordinate 208,344,756 downwards.
TTTTTTAACCGCTTCCATACAGGGCCTATTCTGGCACTCCTACATGTAAGAATCATAATTTTTTTTTGCTTGAAAATTACTCAGAACCCCCAAACATTATATATGTTTTTTAGCAGGCACCCTATGGAATCAAATGGCGGTCATTTCAACTTGTTATGTCAGACGGTATTTGTGCAACAATTTTTCATAAATTAAAGAATAACAAAACAGTAAAGTTAGCCCATTTTTTTATATAATGTGAATGATGTCACGCTGAGTAAATAAATACCCAACGCTTTAAAATTACACACACTTGTGGATTGACGCCAAACTTTGGTACTGAAAAATCTTCAAAGGCGACGCTTTAAAATTTTTTACAGGTTACCAGTTTAGAGTTACAGAGGAGGTCTAGTGCTAGAATTGTTACTCTTGCTCTAACGAACACAGCGATACCTCACATGTATGGCTTGAATGGCGTTTACATATGCAGGCTTGACTTACGTGTGCGTTCACTTCTGTGCGCGAGCACACGGAGACGGGGGCACTTGAAAAAAAATGTTTAAATTTTGATCACTTTTACTCCTATTACAAGGAATGTAAACATCCCTTGTAACAGGAATGGTGTGTGACAGGTCCTCTCTATGGAGAGATGTGGGGGTCTATAAGACCCCACATCTCTCCTCCAGGCTGGAAAGCATCAGATAAAAAAAAAATAACGATCCAATGCTTTCCAGCTGAGATCTTGGCTTTGGTACATCCGCAGCCCGGACGTGACATCATAACGTCGCGCACGGGCCTCCAACGGTCATAAAGATGACTGGTGACCATCTGGTCACTGGAAATCTCTCTTCATCTGGCGGTGGCAGATTCTTTCTCCGGGTCCCCAATTACACGGGAGAGCCCGGAGAAGCACCGGAGAATGGCGAGAGGGGGGGATGTCTCCTGCCGCCTGTAAGAATGATCAATCGACTTAACTGCCACTATGATTATTCTTACAGTGCACAGAATCTGAAAAAGAAGATATCTGAATGATGCCTGCAGCTTCATTCAGGTAGAAATACCTCTTGGATGGATCCTCCGTTAAGTTGGTGACACTTACAGAAGTGGCTAGGTTTACTTGCCCTAGGAGCATTTGAGGCTTCAACTTAAAAGGTGCTTCTGTATTGTTGCACACTCTGACAAGCCCCCTGCTATTGTTGCGCTGTAGGGCTCTGGTAGGAATTACCTCTGGTACTATATCCACCCCATTCTCACTCTTGCATGGATCTGATTCGAGGACAAGAAATGAGCCAGGCTGGTCCCAGGTCAATCTAACTCTGGCCCTCATGCAAACAACCTCACCAAGCTAAAGCAATGCCAGGACTGGGCTTCTGCTAGTTACTAGCAGCTCTTTTCTTTCATTGTAAGGCTGATCAGCTGTCAGTTAATTACCAGACACTCATTGTTTCCACAGTGACTCACCTGGTTACCATTACCTGCCTCCATGCCCCTCCATGCCCGGACTGGCCATAGGGCACACCGGGCATTTGCCTGGTGGGTCAGGGCCTCCAGGCTGCATGTCCTAAGAACAGCAACCTGTTGATGATTGGGCCGCACAGCAGGAGTTTGGAAAGTTTGGAAAGGGCTAGCACAGACCACGGCCACCACTCACCTCCCGCTATGTGGCCGGCACCAGCAAACTAGGAAATCTGTCTGGGTAAGGCTTGGCAGTTCGGATTCAGGCCTTTTCTGACTGCAGTACTTTCTTCTTCAAAGGATTTCTTGTAGATTTTGAAGAGTGGTGTGTGTCAACCGCTTGTGTCTGAGAACCAACCGAAGTTGGGAAGCTGACGGGTCCTACAGACCAGTTACTGGAGGATGTTTGAGTGGTTTTAGGTTCCCAAGTCTGTATTCCTCGAGAAGTGGAACACAAAGTTTTCTCCGGGTCCTCAGCTGTCTCCTTCACTGAGACCCCCTGAAGTTTACTTTGAGAAGAATAACTTCTTCAGAGCTTAGTAGTTGCAAGGAGTTAATGATAAACAATTTGTTTCTGCACAGGAACAGTGCAGTACCCCTTTAAGCCGTGCTCACCCATCCTGCAGGACTAAGAATATAAACAATAGTTCACAGACTGGAGATATTCACCAAGTGAGTTAAAAGAGAGTAACAGGAACTTAAGACTAACTCTGAAGGGGCTAGGTTTAAGCACTAAGAAGTTAGTCAAAACTACTACACACAAATTGACTGTAAGGTTAGTTCTTCTGCCAACTCAGTTAGGATCTTTAACCACCTCCCACCTGCCATATAGACAAATGACGGTGGAGCAGGGCAGCTCTTGTGCACCGTATCCCTGGGACACAGCATGATCACAATCTCGGCAAAGAGCCATGGCTGCACCTCTTTACCCATCTGATTGGCTGTGTCACAGCCGATTACATGTAAACAAGGAGATGCCGTTTATCGTCTCTCCTCGCCTCACACTGACAGAGTGTGAGGTGAGGAGAGCCGATCAGCGGCATCTTCTCACAGGGCTGTGTACAGACAATCAGGGCACTGATCATTAGTGCCCTGATCACAATGCAGCCCCCAAAGTGCCCATCAATGATGCCACTCTGTGCCCATCAATGACACCACTCTGCACCCATCAGTGACACCACCTTGTGCCCATCAATGACACCAGTCTGTGCCCATCAGTGAGGCCAATCAGTGGTGCCTTTCAGTGCCCATCAGTGCTGCCTATCAGTGCCGCCTATCTGTGCCACCTATCAGTGCCCATTAGTGCCACCCATCAGTGCCCATTAGTGCCGCCTATGAGTGCCCACCAGTGTTGCCTATCAGTGCTCATCATTGCTGCATATCAGTGCCACCTATCAGTGCCCATTAGTGTTGCATATTAGTGCCTCCTCATGATTGCCACCCTATCAGTGCCCTTCAGTGCCGCCTCATCAGTGGCCATCAGTGCTGCCACATCAGTGCCCATTGATGCAGCCTATCAGTGCCCATCAGTGCAGCCTCATTAGCGCACATCAGTGAAGGAAAAAAATTACTTAATTACAAACTTTTATGACAGAAACTAAGAAAAACTTTTTTTTTTCAAAATCTTTGGTCTTTCTTCATTTTTTAGCAAAAAATAAAAAACCCAGTGGTGATTAAATACCACAAAAAGAAAGCTCTATTTATGGGAAGCAAATGATAAAAAAATTATTTGGGTACAGCGTTGCATAACCACGCAATCATAATTCAAAGTGGGACAGCGCTAAAAGCTGCAAATTTGCCTAGACAGGAAGGGGGTGAAAGTGCCTAGTATTGAGGTAGTTAAAATTGGCACACAAAATGCGAAAATGATGATGATGGCTTCCGCGATCCTGCAGCGAACAGTATGGAATATACTGTACCATTCAATTGCCACATGCATAATATAATATGGAATGGCATCCACATAACTTTGAGTGTAGTCTCTAGTGTAGTGGCACTTCTAATCTTTAAATTTGTGATACATGTACAGTTTCTATGTTATCTTTGATTTAGATGGCCACACATACCTATTTCTTATGGTGACTTTTGTGCCTGGTAGTTATATTGATGTTTGGAATCCCCCTCGACCTGCAAGTTTTACTTTTGGTAGGTATACCCTTTTTGGTTTTTGATGTGCCCTATGGGAGCTATCTTGCTCAGGAAGTTTCTTTCGATGATGAATATGAAAGACACATAGTGGTGGAAAGCAAAGAAATTCCCAAGAAATTCTTTAAGTATGTAAACAGTAAAAATGGGAGGACAGACCACATTGGCCCCATATAGAATGAGGAAGGTCATCTGGTTACAAAGGATTGGGAGATGGCGAAGTTATTGAATTTATTGTTCTCCTTAGTCTTAGGGAATCGGGGGCTTCAATAACCAAAACTGCAGTGTTTATCCTCATGACAAATCACAGGAAGCACCTCCATGGTTAACAGGACAGAATTAAAATTAGACTTGGGACACTTAACATTAATAAAGCACTGAGACCAGATGGCTTGCACCATAGGGTACTTAGGGAACTCAGTTAAGTAATTGCCAGACCATTGTTCCTAATTTTTACTGACAGTCTACTGACTGGAGTGGTACCGGCTGATTGGAGAAAAGCCAATGTAGCAACAATATTTTAAAAGGGCCCAAAAATACATCCCTGGGAATTACAGACCAGTTAGCCTAACATCAATAGTTTGAAAGCTCTTGGAGGGGGATGATAAGGGACTATAAACATGATTTTAGTAATGAGAACGGTATCATTAGCAGTAGGGATGAGCCGAACACCCCCCGGTTCGGTTCGCACCAGAACCTGCGAACGGACCGAAAACTTGCACGAACGTTAGAAGCCCATTGAAGTCTATGGGACTCTAATGTTCGAAATCAAAAGTGCTCATTTTAAAGGCTAGTTTGCATGGTATTGTCCTAAAAAGGGTTTGGGGATCCGGGTCCTGCCCCAGGGGACATGTATCAATGCAAAAAAAAAGTTTTAAAAACGGACGTTTTTTCAGGAGCAGTGATTTTAATGATGCTTAACCAGTTGCCGACCGCCTCACGATGATGTACGTCGGCAGAATGGCACGGACAGGCAAAAGGACTTACAGGTACGTCATTGCCTGCCTGCAGGTGGGGGGTGCCTGAGGTGGTCGGATTCAGGTCAGGGGCGATCAAAGGTGATGGGGAGGCCACTCATTCGTGGCTCCCCCCTCGTGATCGCTCCTGGCGAATGAGATGCTTCCTTGGCTTCTGTAATGTAAACAGAAGCGGAGGAAGTGATGTCACAGGAGGAGAGAAGACATCCAAGTAAGTTTGCACCAACACTACACTAACAGTAGAACACGCAGGCACACTTGTCACCCCCCCATCACCCCCCAGTCACCCCCTGATCACCCCCCTGTACCCCCTGTCACACTGACACCAAAAGCAGTTGTTTTTTTTCTGATTATTGCATTGGTGTCAGTTTGTGACAGTTATAAGTGTTAGGGCTGTTAGGGTTAGCCCCCTTTAGGTCTGGGGTACCCCCCTAACCCCCCTGAAAAAAGTTTTAACCCCGTGATCACCCCCCGTCGCCAGTGTCACTAAGCGATCATTTTTCTGATGGCTGTATTAGTGACACATCTGACGCTAGTTAGGGAGGTAAGTATATAGGTTCGCCGTCAGTGTTTTATAGTGACAGGGACCCCTATATACTACCTAATAAAGGTTTTAACCCCCTGATTGCCCCCTAGTTAACCCTTTCACCAGTGATCACCATATAATTGTTACGGGTGACGCTGGTTAGTTAGTTTGTTTATTATAGTTTTAGGGCACCCGCCGTTTATTACCTTATAAAGGTTTAATCCCCTGATCGCCCGGCGGTGATATAAGTTAAGTTTTTAGGGTCAGATAAGGTCTGCGTCACCCCAGGCAGCGTCAGGTTAGCACCAGTCCTGCTAAAACCCACGCACGCAGCATACACCTCCCTTAGTGCTATAGTATCTGAACGGATCAATATCTGATCCAATCAGATCTATACTAGCATCCCCAGCAGTTTAGGGTCCTCAAAAACGCAGTGGTAGTGGGATCAGCCCAGATACCTGCTAGCACCTGCGTTTTGCCCCTCGGCCCAGCCCAGTCCACCCAAGTGCAGTATCGATTGATCACTGACACTTACAAAACACTAAGCACACATAACTGCAGCGTTTGCAGAGTCAAGCCTGATCCCTGCGATCGCTAACAATTTTTTGGTAGCATTTTGATACAGTCGCTGACAGTCAGGAGCTTTTTTGCCTGTGAGTCTCACTAGTGTCTCACTAGTGTACCCCTAAATTTAGAGCCCAAAATGGCAAATCGAAGGTACACTAGTGAAGAGGCCTATACATTTCTGAGCATGACAGATAGTGAAGAGGAAGTCACTCATCTGTCAGATTCAGGCTCAGAATACGATCCTGTAGACGACAGCGGCGCCATGACAGATAGCTCTGACGACGGAGTTGTGGTTCCTGCCAAGGTCAGGCGTACCAGACCCCGAACTTCTTCTTCTGTCCTTGAAGTGCAAGAACAGCAGGTCCCTCGTATGGAGCAGAGAAGTACTAGCGCCGCTATTCCTTCTGGTGAACTGGCAAGCACCAGCGGCCTAGTACACCCTGGTCGTACATCCAGCACTGCAGTATCACGTGGTGACATGGTGAGTCCCATAAGTGCAGTTCAAGCTGGTGAGGTGGTAAGCACTAGTAGTGTCCCGCTGCCACCAAGAAGACGAACACAGGCCTGTCGTGCCCATAGTGCCCTTCCTGCTGCATTCGCCAATCCGAATTGGGAACCCACCACTTCTGCAGCACCCGTACTTCCCCCATTCACTGGCCAACCCGGAATTCAGGTGGAAATGGTTGATTTTATGCCACTGGATTTTTATTCACTGTTTTTCACCGAAGATCTCTATAGATCTATTGTGGACCAAAGCAATTTATACGCTGGTCAACACATCGCTGCTAATCCCCAGTCCTCCCTTGCCAGAGATTGGAGACCAATTACGGTCTTCGAATTTAAGATCTTTCTGGGCCTTTCCCTCAACATGGGCATAAATAAAAAGAGTGAGTTGCGGTCATATTGGTCCACTGACCCAATTTACCATATGCCCCTGTTCTCTGCTTCCATGGCCAGGGCACGATACGAGCAGATTTTCCGGTTCATGCACTTCAATGACAATGAACTCTGTCGTCCTCGTGGAGACCCTGAATACGATCGGCTCTACAAAATTCGGCCCCTCGTAAACCACTTCAGCCAGCGTTTTGCAAACTTGTTTACTCCCCATCAAGTTGTCTGCGTTGATGAGTCCCTGATTAAATTTTCTGTCCGCTTGTCATTCAAACAGTACCTTCCCAGCAAGCGTGCCAGATATGGGGTCAAGATGTATAAGCTCTGTGACAGGGCCACAGGCTATACATGTAGATTTATGGTTTACGAGGGCAAAGATAGTCACGTAGAGCCGACAAACTGCCCTGACTACATAGGAAGCGCTGGCAAGATAGTGTGGGACTTGGTGTCACCCTTATTCGGAAAGGGGTACCATTTATATGTGGACAATTATTACACGAGCGTGCCACTTTTTAGTCACCTTTTTGATCATCAAATTGGAGCATGTGGCACCGTGCGATCTAATCGCCGGGGCTTTCCCCAGCGGCTTGTAGATTCTCATCTTAGGCTGGGGTAGAGAGCCTGCTTGCGGTATAATAATTTGCTCACTATGAAGTGGACACGACGGTCCAAATTACTACGGCGACTGGTGTTGTGGAGAAACCCCTCTGTGTCCATGAATATAACCAAAATATGGGAGGGGTGGACCTCAACGACCAGTTGTTGGCGCCGTACCTAGTTGCCCGTAAGGCCAGACGCTGGTACAAAAAAGTGTCTGTATACTTATTTCAATTGGCTTTGCTGAATGCTCATGTGCTATACAGAGCTTCAGGACAGACTGGATCCTTCCTTAAATTCCAGGAAGAGATCGTCAGAGTCCTTCTGTTTCCAGACGGTGCTCCACCTCACCTTCCCCAACCAAATGCAGTAAGTCGGCTGCATGAGAGGCAATTTCCTTATGTCCTCTCGAGTACCCCTACCCAACGAGCCCCCCAAAGAAGATGTCGTGTCTGCAGAAAGCGCGGATATAGGCGTGACACCCGGTATTATTGTCCCTCCTGTCCTGGCAATCCTGGTCTTTGCATTGATGAATGTTTTGAGCGCTACCATACACTAGTTGAGTTTTAGCGTAGGGTACAGCATTGCACAGACTAGGACACACTTTCATAGGGTCTCCCAAGATGCCATCGCATTTTGAGAGACCCAAACCTGGAACCGTTACAGTTTTAAAAGTTACAGTTATAAAAAAAAAAATGTACAAAAAAAAAAAAAAAAATTAAAAAAAAAAAAAAAATACACAAGAAAATATAAAATAAAAAAAACAAAAATAGTTGTCGTTTTATTGTTCTCTCTCTCTCTATTTTCTCTCTACTGTTCTGCTCTTTTTTTACTGTAATGTAATTACTCTTTTTTTACTTTCTGCAATGTTTTATTGTTGTTGTGTTTTATCATGTTTGCTTTTCAGGTATGTAATTTTTTTATAGTTTACTGTGTTTTAACCATTTTTTTGTTTTCAGGTACACCATTCAGCTGCAGCGCGGATTTATTTATCTTGACAGCAACGGCGTTTGCTCCCACAATACATAAAGCCGTGAATCCAGCGCTGTCGGAGGTAATTTCACCACCACAGTTACATACTTCAGCATATATGCTGAAGCGTGGGGGCAGCAGTGGGTGGAGGAGCGATTTGCTCCTGCCTTTTGCGGGAGGATGCCCCCATGCTTCGGAATATATATATTTTAGGCACAGGTTGCGTTAAATGTTTTATTTTTTACTATGTTTTTTTTTGTATTTGCTTTGCAGGTATGGTAAGTATTACTGTTATACTGTAATGTTACTTTGTTTTTTGTTAACCATCATTTGCTTAGCAGGTACGTCATTCAGTTGCAGCGCGGATTTATTTATCTTGACAGCAACAGCGTTTGCTCCCAGGATACATAAAGCCGTGACTCCAGCGCTGTCGGAGGTGATTTCACCACCACAGTTACATACTTCAGCATATATGCCGAAGCGTGGGGGCAGCAGTGGGTGGAGGAGTGATTTGCTCCTGCCTTTTGTGGGAGGATTCCCCCATGCTTCGGCATATATAAACGGTGCAGGTATGCCCATCATTAGAAGTGAGTGGATGAAGGGAGGTATTCTAATGGTGTGCATACCCACCGATCAATATCTTTTTTTCGTTCAGCCCACAGGCTGCATGAAAAAAAAGTTTACAATATATGCCCAACAAGGACCAGCAACGTACTGGTATGTTGCTGGACTTTGAGTGGTTATACCAGAATGATGCCTGCAGGTTTAGGTATCATCTTGGTATCATTCTTTTCAGCCAGCGGTCGGCTTTCATGTAAAAGCAATCCTAGCGGCTAATTAGCCTCTAGACTGCTTTTACAAGCAGTGGGAGGGAATGCCCCCACCGTCTTCCATGTTTTTCTCTGGCTCTCCTGTCCCAACAGGGAACCTGAAAATGCAGCCGGTGATTCAGCCAGCTGACCATAGAGCTGATCAGAGACCAGAATGGCTCCAAACATCTCTATGGCCTAAGAAACCGGAAGCTACGAGCATTTCATGACTTAGATTTCGCCGGATGTAAACAGTGCCATTGGGGAATTGGGAAAGCATTTTATCACACCGATCTTGGTGTGGTCAGATGCTTTGAGGGCAGAGGAGAGATCTAGGGTCTAATAGACCCCAATTTTTTCAAAAAAGAGTACCTGTCACTACCTATTGCTATCATAGGGGATATTTACATTCCCTGAGATAACAATAAAAATGATTAAAAAAAATAAAAATGAAAGGAACAGTTTAAAAATAAGATAAAAAAGCAAAAAAATAATAAATAAAATAAAATTTAAAAAAAGCACCCCTTTCCCCCCCTGTTCTCGCGCAAAGGCAAACGCAAGCGTCGGTCTGGCGTCAAATGTAAACAGCAATTGCACCATGCATGTGAGGTATCACCGCGAAGGTCAGATTGAGGGCAGTAATTTTAGCAGTAGACCTCCTCTGTAAATCTAAAGTGGTAACCTGTAAAGGCTTTTAAAGGCTTTTAAAAATGTATTTAGTTTGTCACCACTGTACGTTTGTGCGCAATTTTAAAGCATGTCATATTTGGTAATCATGAACTAAGGTCCCTCGTATGGAGCAGAGAAGTACTAGCGCCGCTATTCCTTCTGGTGAACTGGCAAGCACCAGCGGCCTAGTACACCCTGGTCGTACATCCAGCACTGCAGTATCACGTGGTGACATGGTGAGTCCCATAAGTGCAGTTCAAGCTGGTGAGGTGGTAAGCACTAGTAGTGTCCCGCTGCCACCAAGAAGACGAACACAGGCCTGTCGTGCCCATAGTGCCCTTCCTGCTGCATTCGCCAATCCGAATTGGGAACCCACCACTTCTGCAGCACCCGTACTTCCCCCATTCACTGGCCAACCCGGAATTCAGGTGGAAATGGTTGATTTTATGCCACTGGATTTTTATTCACTGTTTTTCACCGAAGATCTCTATAGATCTATTGTGGACCAAAGCAATTTATACGCTGGTCAACACATCGCTGCTAATCCCCAGTCCTCCCTTGCCAGAGATTGGAGACCAATTACGGTCTTCGAATTTAAGATCTTTCTGGGCCTTTCCCTCAACATGGGCATAAATAAAAAGAGTGAGTTGCGGTCATATTGGTCCACTGACCCAATTTACCATATGCCCCTGTTCTCTGCTTCCATGGCCAGGGCACGATACGAGCAGATTTTCCGGTTCATGCACTTCAATGACAATGAACTCTGTCGTCCTCGTGGAGACCCTGAATACGATCGGCTCTACAAAATTCGGCCCCTCGTAAACCACTTCAGCCAGCGTTTTGCAAACTTGTTTACTCCCCATCAAGTTGTCTGCGTTGATGAGTCCCTGATTAAATTTTCTGTCCGCTTGTCATTCAAACAGTACCTTCCCAGCAAGCGTGCCAGATATGGGGTCAAGATGTATAAGCTCTGTGACAGGGCCACAGGCTATACATGTAGATTTATGGTTTACGAGGGCAAAGATAGTCACGTAGAGCCGACAAACTGCCCTGACTACATAGGAAGCGCTGGCAAGATAGTGTGGGACTTGGTGTCACCCTTATTCGGAAAGGGGTACCATTTATATGTGGACAATTATTACACGAGCGTGCCACTTTTTAGTCACCTTTTTGATCATCAAATTGGAGCATGTGGCACCGTGCGATCTAATCGCCGGGGCTTTCCCCAGCGGCTTGTAGATTCTCATCTTAGGCTGGGGTAGAGAGCCTGCTTGCGGTATAATAATTTGCTCACTATGAAGTAGACACGACGGTCCAAATTACTACGGCGACTGGTGTTGTGGAGAAACCCCTCTGTGTCCATGAATATAACCAAAATATGGGAGGGGTGGACCTCAACGACCAGTTGTTGGCGCCGTACCTAGTTGCCCGTAAGGCCAGACGCTGGTACAAAAAAGTGTCTGTATACTTATTTCAATTGGCTTTGCTGAATGCTCATGTGCTATACAGAGCTTCAGGACAGACTGGATCCTTCCTTAAATTCCAGGAAGAGATCGTCAGAGTCCTTCTGTTTCCAGACGGTGCTCCACCTCACCTTCCCCAACCAAATGCAGTAAGTCGGCTGCATGAGAGGCAATTTCCTTATGTCCTCTCGAGTACCCCTACCCAACGAGCCCCCCAAAGAAGATGTCGTGTCTGCAGAAAGCGCGGATATAGGCGTGACACCCGGTATTATTGTCCCTCCTGTCCTGGCAATCCTGGTCTTTGCATTGATGAATGTTTTGAGCGCTACCATACACTAGTTGAGTTTTAGCGTAGGGTACAGCATTGCACAGACTAGGACACACTTTCATAGGGTCTCCCAAGATGCCATCGCATTTTGAGAGACCCAAACCTGGAACCGTTACAGTTTTAAAAGTTACAGTTATAAAAAAAAAAATGTACAAAAAAAAAAAAAAAAATTAAAAAAAAAAAAAAAATACACAAGAAAATATAAAATAAAAAAAACAAAAATAGTTGTCGTTTTATTGTTCTCTCTCTCTCTATTTTCTCTCTACTGTTCTGCTCTTTTTTTACTGTAATGTAATTACTCTTTTTTTACTTTCTGCAATGTTTTATTGTTGTTGTGTTTTATCATGTTTGCTTTTCAGGTATGTAATTTTTTTATAGTTTACTGTGTTTTAACCATTTTTTTGTTTTCAGGTACACCATTCAGCTGCAGCGCGGATTTATTTATCTTGACAGCAACGGCGTTTGCTCCCACAATACATAAAGCCGTGAATCCAGCGCTGTCGGAGGTAATTTCACCACCACAGTTACATACTTCAGCATATATGCTGAAGCGTGGGGGCAGCAGTGGGTGGAGGAGCGATTTGCTCCTGCCTTTTGCGGGAGGATGCCCCCATGCTTCGGAATATATATATTTTAGGCACAGGTTGCGTTAAATGTTTTATTTTTTACTATGTTTTTTTTTGTATTTGCTTTGCAGGTATGGTAAGTATTACTGTTATACTGTAATGTTACTTTGTTTTTTGTTAACCATCATTTGCTTAGCAGGTACGTCATTCAGTTGCAGCGCGGATTTATTTATCTTGACAGCAACAGCGTTTGCTCCCAGGATACATAAAGCCGTGACTCCAGCGCTGTCGGAGGTGATTTCACCACCACAGTTACATACTTCAGCATATATGCCGAAGCGTGGGGGCAGCAGTGGGTGGAGGAGTGATTTGCTCCTGCCTTTTGTGGGAGGATTCCCCCATGCTTCGGCATATATAAACGGTGCAGGTATGCCCATCATTAGAAGTGAGTGGATGAAGGGAGGTATTCTAATGGTGTGCATACCCACCGATCAATATCTTTTTTTCGTTCAGCCCACAGGCTGCATGAAAAAAAAGTTTACAATATATGCCCAACAAGGACCAGCAACGTACTGGTATGTTGCTGGACTTTGAGTGGTTATACCAGAATGATGCCTGCAGGTTTAGGTATCATCTTGGTATCATTCTTTTCAGCCAGCGGTCGGCTTTCATGTAAAAGCAATCCTAGCGGCTAATTAGCCTCTAGACTGCTTTTACAAGCAGTGGGAGGGAATGCCCCCACCGTCTTCCATGTTTTTCTCTGGCTCTCCTGTCCCAACAGGGAACCTGAAAATGCAGCCGGTGATTCAGCCAGCTGACCATAGAGCTGATCAGAGACCAGAATGGCTCCAAACATCTCTATGGCCTAAGAAACCGGAAGCTACGAGCATTTCATGACTTAGATTTCGCCGGATGTAAACAGTGCCATTGGGGAATTGGGAAAGCATTTTATCACACCGATCTTGGTGTGGTCAGATGCTTTGAGGGCAGAGGAGAGATCTAGGGTCTAATAGACCCCAATTTTTTCAAAAAAGAGTACCTGTCACTACCTATTGCTATCATAGGGGATATTTACATTCCCTGAGATAACAATAAAAATGATTAAAAAAAATAAAAATGAAAGGAACAGTTTAAAAATAAGATAAAAAAGCAAAAAAATAATAAATAAAATAAAATTTAAAAAAAGCACCCCTTTCCCCCCCTGTTCTCGCGCAAAGGCAAACGCAAGCGTCGGTCTGGCGTCAAATGTAAACAGCAATTGCACCATGCATGTGAGGTATCACCGCGAAGGTCAGATTGAGGGCAGTAATTTTAGCAGTAGACCTCCTCTGTAAATCTAAAGTGGTAACCTGTAAAGGCTTTTAAAGGCTTTTAAAAATGTATTTAGTTTGTCACCACTGTACGTTTGTGCGCAATTTTAAAGCATGTCATATTTGGTATCCATGAACTAAGATCATCTTTTTTATTTCATCAAACATTTGGGCAATATAGTGTATTTTAGTGCATTAAAATTTAAAAAAGTGTGTTTTTTCCCAAAAAAATGAGTTTGAAAAATCGCTGCGCAAATACTGTGTGAAAAAAAAAAAATGAAATACCCACCATTTTAATCTGTAGGGCATTTGCTTTAAAAAAATATATAATGTTTGGGGGTTCAAAGTAATTTTCTTGCAAAAAATAATAATTTTTTCATGTAAACAAAAAGTGTCAGAAAGGGCTTTGTCTTCAAGTGGTTAGAAGAGTGGGTGATGTGTGACATAAGCTTCTAAATGTTGTGCATAAAATATGGAATATTTTATATTGTGACACAAGTTGCGGGAAAAAGACACATTTTTTTTTGCACAAAGTTGTCACTAAATGATATATTGCTCAAACATGCCATGGGAATATGTGAAATTACACCCCAAAATACATTCTGTTGCTTCTCCTGAGTACGGGGATACCACATGTGCGAGACTTTTTGGGAGCCTAGCCGCATGCGGGACCCCGAAAACCAAGCACCGCCTTCAGGCTTTCTAAGGGCGTAAATTTTTTATTTTACTCTTCACTGCCTATCACAGTTTCGGAGGCCAAATGACCCCATTTTGGAAAATAGACACCCCAAGCTATTTGCTAAGAGGTATAGTGAGTATTTTGCAGACCTCACTTTTTGTCACAAACTTTTGAAAATTGAAAAAAGAAAAAAAATATACATTTTTCTTGTATTTCTTCATTTTCAAAAACAAATGAGACCTGCAAAATACTCACCATGCCTCTCAGCAAATAGCTTGGGGTGTCTACTTTCCAAAATGGGGTCATTTTGGGGGGTTTTGTGCTATCTTGGCATTTTATGGCCTTCGAAACTGTGATAGGTAGTGAGGAGTGAAATCAAAAATTTACGCCCTTAGAAATCCTGAAGGCAGTGATTGGATTTTGGCTCCCCGTATGAAGCTAGGCTCCCAAAAAGTCCCACACATGTGGTATCCACGTACTCAGGAGAAGCAGCAGAATGTATTTTGGGGTGTAATTCCACATATGCCCATGGCATGTTTGAGCAATATATCATTTAGTGACAACTTTGTGCAAAAAAAAAAAAAATTGGCACTTTCCCGCAACTTGTGTCAAAATATAAAATATTCCATGGACTCAACATGCCTCTCAGGAAATAGCTTGGGGTGTCTACTTTCCAAAATGGGGTCATTTGGGGGTCTTTCGTGCCATCTTGCCATTTTATGGCCTTCAAAACTGTGATAGGTAGTGAGGAGTGAAATCAAAAATTTACGCCCTTAGAAATCCTGAAGGCGGTGCATGGTTTTTGGGGCCCCGTACGCAGCTAGGCTCCCAAAAAGTCCTAAACATGTGGTATCCTCATACTCAGGAGAAGCAGCAGAATGTTACTCTTGGTGGGCGCAGGAACGGGCCCTGCTGTGAAATATTAGATCAAGAATTGTAATTACATGCCCCTGTTGAACAGGGTCAGAAAAATTGGGCCTTTGGTGGTGGTGGTGGTGCTGCTGGTGCCACAACACTGTAAGCCCTCACAGTTACTCTTGGTGGGTGCTGGAACAGGTCCTGCTGTGAAATATTAGATCAAGAATTGTAATTACATGCACCTGTTGAACAGGGGCAGAAAAATTGGGCCTTTGGTGGTGGTGGTGGTAGTGCTGGTGCCACAACACTGTAAGTCCTCACAGTTACTCTTGGTGGGCGCTGGAACGGGCCCTGCTGTGAAATATTAGATCAAGAATTGTAATTACATGCACCTGATGAACAGGGGCAGAAAAATTGGGCCTTTGGTGGTGGTGGTGCTGGTGCCAAAACTCTGTAATGCCCCCTAACACACGGTCGGATTTTCCGACGGAAAATGTGTGATAGGACCTTGTTGTTGGAAATTTCTGACCATGTGTAGGCTCCATCACACATTTTCCATCGGATTTTCCGACACACAAAGTTTGAGAGTAGGCTATAAAATTTTCCGACAACAAAATCCGTTGTCGGAATTTCCGATCGTGTGTACACAAATCCGACGCACAAAGTGCCACGCGTGCTCAGAATAAATAAAGAGATGAAAGCTATTGGCTACTGCCCCGTTTATAGTCCCGACGTACGTGTTTTACGTCACCGCGTTCAGAATGATTGGATTTTCCGACAACTTTGTGTGACCGTGTGTATTCAAGACAAGTTTGAGCCAACATCCGTCGGAAAAAATCCTAGGATTTTGTTGTCAGAATGTCCGCTCAATGTCCGACCGTGTGTACAGGGCATTAGTCCTCACAGTTACTCTTGGTGGGCGCTGGAACGGGCCCTGCTCTGAAATATTAGATCAAGAATTGTAATTACATGTCCCTGTTGAACAGGGACAGAAAAATTGGGCCTTAGGCACTGGTGCTGGTGCCACAACACTGCAACCCCTCACAGATACTCTAGTTGGAGCGCAGGAACGAGCCCTGCTGCAAAGGATTGCATCAAAAATTGTAATTACATGCCCCTGTTAAACAGGGGCTGAAATAATGGGCCTTAGGCACTGGTGCTGGTGCCACAACACTGCAACCCCTCACAGATACTCTAGTTGGAGCGCAGGAACGAGCCCTGCTGCAAAGAATTGCATCAAAAATTGTAATTACACGCCCCTGTTAAACAGGGCCTGAAATATTGGGCCTTAGGCACTGGTGCTGGTGCCACAACACTGCAACCCCTCACAGATACTCTAGTTGGAGCACAGGAACGAGCCCTGCTGCAAAGAATTGCATCAAAAATTGTAATTACACACCCCTGTTAAACAGGGGCTGAAATATTGGGCCTTAGGCACTGGTGCTGGTGCCACAACACTGCAACCCCTCACAGATACTCTAGTTGGAGCACAGGAACGAGCCCTGCTGCAAAGAATTGCATCAAAAATTGTAATTACACACCCCTGTTAAACAGGGGCTGAAAAATTGGGCCTTAGCCACTGGTGGCAGCACCCAGAAACAAAAATATTCTTACAAGCTATCAGCATGATCATTGAGGAGGAAGAGGATAGTCACTCAGCATAACAGGATAGTCACTCAGCATAGGCAGTCTTGAAGGGATCTGACATTTCAAAAAAATGTATTCGGTTGAATCAGCATCAGGTGCTTGGTAGCTGGTGGTGATCCAAGACTGATTCATTTTTATGAAGGACAGTCGATCGACCGAGTCGGTGGACAGGCGCACCCTGTGATCGATTACAAAGCCTCCAGCAACACTGAATGTGCTTTCCGAAAGAAAGCTGGATGCAGGACAGGCCAGTAGCTCAATTGCATACTGTGCAAACTCTAGCCAGTGATCCATCCTCAAGACCCAGTAACCCAGAGGATTTTCGGTGGGAAAGGTGTCCAAGTCAGATCTTGCCCCTAGGTATTCCTGCACCATGTAAATCAGACGCTGGTGATGGTTGCTGGTACCGATCATACTTTGGGGCTGCAGACTAAAAAATTGTCTGAACGCATAGGTCAGACGGCCACCTTCTCCACCGCTCCTTCTTTGACTGACCGAAGCCTCGGCAACACGTTGTCAAAGGAACAGGAGTTTGTAACCTCCCAGTCTCTGGGAACACGTTGCACAGACCTTTCTGCAAGGCCTCCCGAAGATGTTTCATCCTCTGCTCCCTCTGTGATGGCAAGATAAGGTCTGCAACCTTACTATTGTAACGTGGATTAAGGAGGGTTGCCAGCCAGTAACGATCCCTCTCCTTGATACCACGAATACGAGGATCCTTCTGCAGGCTTTGCAGGATCAGGGAGGCCATGCAGCGTAGGTTTGCTGAGGCATTCCATCCAGAGTCCTCTGGGTCACTAAGGACGACATGATCCGCAGCCACCTCCTCCCAGCCATGTACAAGTCCATGGGTTTCTTGGGACTGTAAATGATCACTTAAAGGCTGATGCTGAGTGCCAGGCTCCACCTCCATGCTGACACAATCCTCCTCCTCCTCCTCGTCCTCTTCCTGTATGATCGGCGGGCACACAGGAACACTGTCTGGATAAAGGGGGCCTTGAGAGCTAAGGAAGTTCTCCTCTTCCTGCCTCTGTTCTGCCTCAAGTGCCCTGTCCATTATTCCACGCAGAGTGTGCTCCAACAGGTGGACAGGGGGAACAGTGTCACTGATGCATGCACTGTCACTGCTCACCATCCTCGTGGCCTCCTCAAATGGTGACAGGACAGTGCATGCATCCTTGATCATGGCCCACTAGCGTGGAGAAAAAAAAACAAGCTCCCCTGACCCTAGCTTGGTGCCATAGTTGCACAGGTACTCATTGATGGCCCTCTGCTGCATGTGCAGCCGCTGCAGCATGGCCAACGTTGAGTTCCACCTGGTGGGCATGTCACAGATTAGGCGGTTCTTGGGCAGGTTAAATTCTTTTTGGAGGTCTGCCAGCCGAGCACTGGCATTATATGACCGGCGGAAATGCACACAGACTTTCCTGGCCTGCCTCAGGACATCCTGTAAGCCCGGGTACCTGCCCAAGAACCACTTCACCACCAAGTTAAGGATGTGAGCCAAACAAGGCACATGGGTCAGTTGTCCCTGTCGGAGGGCAGAGAGGATGTTGGTGCCATTGTCGCAAACCACCATTCCTGGCTTAAGTTGGCGTGACGTCAGCCACCTCTGAACCTGCCCCTGCAGAGCAGACAGAATCTCTGCCCCACTGTGGCTCCTGTCTCCCAAGCACACCAGCTCAAACACCACATGGCATCTTTTGGCCTGCGTACTTGTGTATCCCCTTGAACGCCTACGGAGCACCACTGGTTCCGAGGACAAAGCACAGGAAGAGGCCATGGAGGAAGAAGAAGAGGAGGGGGTGGAGGAGAGAGGTGTGTCAGAATCACCAGCAGTGGCATTTTTGAGGCGTGGTGGCGGAATAACCTCCAACACTACTGCACCTTGTCCTGCATCCTTCCCAGCTGCCGGCAGAGTCACCCAGTGCGCCGTGAAACTTAGGTAATGTCCCTGTCCATGCCTGCTGGACCATGAGTCAGCAGTAATATGCACCTTACCGCTGACCGCCCTGTCCAGCGAGGCCAAGACATCGCCTTCCACATGCCGGTAGAGAGCCGGAATCGCCTTCCGTGAGAAAAAGTGGCGTTTGGGAACCTGCCACTGTGGAACCGCACATTCCGCACAATTTTGCCTAGCTAGCATTTAACCGCTGGGCATCTGGATGGCTGGGAGTGAGCTTCTTTCTGCAGTGCAGCAGCTGGGGCAGGGAAATTTGCCTGATACAATCTGACGTCGGTGTACCGATAGCAGATTGCCCGCAAGTACTTGGCTGTGACACACCTAATTATACACCTTCATTCCTCTCAGTGCAGATCTCAGAGAGGACTGAAGGTATAGTGGGGTTGGAGATCCCAGCTGATGAGGAGCAAGGAGAGGTCCTCTTTGTTCTTTGGTGTGGGTCTTTTAGATATGCTTGCCAACGAACTGCATGGCAGTTCAACATATGTCTGGTGAAGCATGTGGTGCCCAAGCGGGAGATATTTTGGCCATGCGAGATACGCTTCAGACATATGTTGCAAATAGCAGTGGCGCGATCTGATGCACTCATCTCAAAAAAGGCCCACACCAAAGAACTTTTGGAATAATGTGCAGAGACAGCAGCGCCCTGTACATGCAGAGCTCTGCGTTGTGATGCAGTCAGTGTGCTGCCCTTAGGCTGGCCCATGGAGGGCATCCTGCTTCGTTGGTGGTGTGCCTCCTCCTCCTCCTCCTCCTCCCTCCTATCAGGCACCCACGTGGAGTCAGTGACCTCATCATCCCCTCCCTCCTCATCACTGGAGCAAACCTTTCAGTATGCTGCAGCAGGGGGAACATGACTGCCAGATTGCTGTCCTTCTTGGGTACCCCCTCTGTCTGGGCTCACGTTACTGCCTTCCTATAGCTGAGTACCATCATCGGAGCCTTCAAAATGCTGGGCATCCTCCTGGAGCATGTAACCAACACTGTGGTCAAACAGTTCGGGGGACTCCTCAGGTGGACATGGTGGGGCTAGGGAAGGAGTGACTGATGCCATTGAGCCGAGGGAAGAGGCCGCGTTGGCAGCTGCTTTGCCAGACAATGTACCTTGAGCCTGGGTGAGAGAGGTGAGGGTGATGAGGACGCCTTGGTCATCCACTCGACCAAGTCTTCCACATGTTGTGGCTCAATACAGCCAGCTGCCAAAAAAAAGGCCAAGCGTGTCCCACGGCCACGTGCTGATGAGGATGCACCGTGTCCACGACCAGCGCTGTTGCCTCTAGACACAGAGCCTGCTTGCCCTCTTTTATTGGCTTGTGACTGTCTGCCTCTCTTTGTTGGCCTTCCAGACATACTATTGGCCTGCAGTGAGATGTAGCTGCACAAAACTGAGATGTATATATATACCGATTATACTGCAGCTAGCAGAATAAACTGCCTGCCTGTAGTATTATTAGTATGAGAACACCTGCACTTGTCTTCAGGTAGCTATACTGTAGGTGCAACTGTGCAGGGTAAACAGTACAGCAACTGCAAATACGTCAAGAGCCTACACAAGCACCTGGCTTCAGGTAGCTATACTGTAGGTGCAACTGTGCAGGGTACACAGTACAGTAACTGGAAATATGTCAAGAGCCTACACAAGCACCTGGCTTCAGGTAGCTATACTGTAGGTGCAACTGTGCAGGTTACACAGTACATTAACTGGAAATACGTCAAGAGCCTACACAAGCACCTGGCTTCAGGTAGCTATACTGTAGGTACAACTGTGCAGGGTACACAGTACAGTAACTGGAAATACGTCAAGAGCCTACACAAGCACCTGGCTTCAGGTAGCTATAGTTTAGGTGCAATTGTGCAGGGTAAACAGTACAGCAACTGCAAATACGTCAAGAGCCTACACAAGCACCTGGCTTCAGGTAGCTATACTGTAGGTGCAACTGTGCAGGTTACACAGTACATTAACTGGAAATACGTCAAGAGCCTACACAAGCACCTGGCTTCAGGTAGCTATACTGTAGGTGCAACTGTGCAGGGTAAACAGTACAGCAACTGCAAATACGTCAAGAGCCTACACAAGCACCTGGCTTCAGGTAGCTATACTGTAGGTGCAACTGTGCAGGGTACACAGTACAGTAACTGGAAATACGTCAAGAGCCTACACAAGCACCTGGCTTCAGGTAGCTATACTGTAGGTGCAACTGTGCAGGTTACACAGTACATTAACTGGAAATACGTCAAGAGCCTACACAAGCACCTGGCTTCAGGTAGCTATACTGTAGGTACAACTGTGCAGGGTACACAGTACAGTAACTGGAAATACGTCAAGAGCCTACACAAGCACCTGGCTTCAGGTAGCTATACTGTAGGTGCAACTGTGCAGGGTACACAGTACACTAACTGGAAATACGTCAAGAGCCTACACAAGCACCTGGCTTCAAGTAGCTATACTGTAGGTGCAACTGTGCAGGGTACACAGTACACTAACTGGAAATATGTCAAGAGCCTACACAAGCACCTGGCTTCAGGTAGCTATACTGTAGGTGCAACTGTGCAGGGTACACAGTACAGTAACTGAAAATATGTCAAGAGCCTACACAAGCACCTGGCTTCAGGTAGCTATACTGTAGGTGCAACTGTGCAGAGTACACAGTACAGTGACTGGAAATACGTCAAGAGCCTACACAAGCACCTGGCTTCAGGTAGCTATACTGTAGGTGCAACTGTGCAGGGTACACAGTACAGTAACTGGAAATACGTCAAGAGCCTACACAAGCACCTGGCTTCAAGTAGCTATACTGTAGGTGCAACTGTGCAGGGTACACAGTACAGTAACTGGAAATACATCAAGAGCCTACACAAGCACCTGGCTTCAGGTAGCTATACTGTAGGTGCAACTGTGCAGGTTACACAGTACATTAACTGGAAATACGCCAAGAGCCTACACAAGCACCTGGCTTCAGGTAGCTATACTGTAGGTACAACTGTGCAGGGTACACAGTACAGTAACTGGAAATACGTCAAGAGCCTACACAAGCACCTGGCTTCAGGTAGCTATACTGTAGGTGCAACTGTGCAGGGTACACAGTACAGTAACTGGAAATATGTCAAGAGCCTACACAAGCACCTGGCTTCAGGTAGCTATACTGTAGGTGCAACTGTGCAGGGTACACAGTACACTAACTGGAAATATGTCAAGAGCCTACACAAGCACCTGGCTTCAGGTAGCTATACTCTAGGTGCAACTGTGCAGGGTACACAGTACAGTAACTGGAAATACATCAAGGGCCTACACAAGCACCTGGCTTCAGGTAGCTATACTGTAGGTGCAACTGTGCAGAGTACACAGTACAGTGACTGGAAATATGTCAAGAGCCTACACAAGCACCTGGCTTCAGGTAGCTATACTGTAGGTGCAACTGTGCAGGGTACACAGTACAGTAACTGGAAATATGTCAAGAGCCTACACAAGCACCTGGCTTCAGGTAGCTATACTGTAGGTGCAACTGTGCAGGTTACACAGTACATTAACTGGAAATACGTCAAGAGCCTACACAAGCACCTGGCTTCAGGTAGCTATACTGTAGGTACAACTGTGCAGGGTACACAGTACAGTAACTGGAAATACGTCAAGAGCCTACACAAGCACCTGGCTTCAGGTAGCTATACTGTAGGTGCAACTGTGCAGGGTACACAGTACAGTAACTGGAAATATGTCAAGAGCCTACACAAGCACCTGGCTTCAGGTAGCTATACTGTAGGTGCAACTGTGCAGGGTACACAGTATACTAACTGGAAATACGTCAAGAGCCTACACAAGCACCTGGCTTCAGGTAGCTATACCGTAGGTACAACTGTGCAGGGTACACAGTACAGTAACTGGAAATACGTCAAGAGCCTACACAAGCACCTGGCTTCAGGTAGCTATACTCTAGGTGCAACTGTGCAGGGTACACAGTACAGTAACTGGAAATATGTCAAGAGCCTACACAAGCACCTGGCTTCAGGTAGCTATACTGTAGGTGCAACTGTGCAGGGTACACAGTACACTAACTGGAAATATGTCAAGAGCCTACACAAGCACCTGGCTTCAGGTAGCTATACTGTAGGTGCAACTGTGCAGGGTACACAGTACAGTAACTGGAAATACATCAAGAGCCTACACAAGCACCTGGCTTCAGGTAGCTATACTGTAGGTGCAACTGTGCAGAGTACACAGTACAGTGACTGGAAATATGTCAAGAGCCTACACAAGCACCTGGCTTCAGGTAGCTATACTGTAGGTGCAACTGTGCAGGGTACACAGTACAGTAACTGGAAATATGTCAAGAGCCTACACAAGCACCTGGCTTCAGGTAGCTATACTGTAGGTGCAACTGTGCAGGGTACACAGTACAGTAACTGGAAATACGTCAAGAGCCTACACAAGCACCTGGCTTCAGGTAGCTATACTGTAGGTGCAACTGTGCAGAGTACACATAACAGTGACTGGAAATACGTAAAGTGCCTAAACAAGCACCTGGCTTCAGGTAGCTATACTCTAGGTGCAACTGTGCAGGGTACACAGTACACTAACTGGAAATACGTCAAGAGCCTACACAAGCACCTGGCTTCAGGTAGCTATACTGTAGGTGCAACTGTGCAGGGTACACAGTTCACTAACTGGAAATACGTCAAGAGCCTACACAAGCACCTGGCTTCAGGTAGCTATACTGTAGGTGCAACTGTGCAGGGTACACAGTACACTAACTGGAAATACATCAAGAGCCTACACAAGCATCTGGCTTAGTAGCTATACTGTAGGTGCAACTGTGCAGGGTACACAGTACACTAACTGGAAATACGTCAAGAGCCTACACAAGCACCTAGCTTCAGGTAGCTATACTGTAGGTGCAACTGTGCAGGGTACACAGTACACTAACTGGAAATACGTCAAGAGCCTACACAAGCACCTGGCTTTAGGTAGCTATACTGTAGGTGCAACTGTGCAGGGTACACAGTACACTAACTGGAAATATGTCAAGAGCCTACACAAGCACCTGGCTTCAGGTAGCTATACTGTAGGTGCAACTGTGCAGGGTACACAGTACAGTAACTGGAAATACGTCAAGAGCCTACACAAGCACCTGGCTTCAGGTAGATATACTGTAGGTGCAACTGTGCAGGGTACACAGTACACTAACTGGAAACACTGTAAAAACACCTGCCTGCCTGTCAGTATATTAGGAAGAGAAGAACTATCAGTATCAGTTTAGGATCTAGCTAAACTGAATACAGTGTATATATATGTATAAACAACACCTGGGATGCATATATATATATAAACAATACACTGTAAGTGCAGCTAACTTACTTGACCTGCCTACTCTAATTTAATCTAATCTAACTTTAATCAAATGACACTGTCTCTCTGTCTATCTATCTCTCTCCAGTCTCCACCGCAACACACTACACAAGGCTGCCACGGAGGCGGCCTTATATAGTTTGGGGCATGTACTAAACCCTCTGAGCCATAATTGGTCAAAGCCTCCTTGGCTTTGGCCAATTACGGCTCTCTGTTCACACAGCGCTGTGATTGGCCAAGCATGCGGGTCATAGTGCATGCTTGGCCAATCATCAGCCAGCAATGCACTGCGATGCCGCAGTGAATTATGGGCCATGACGCGCCACTCGAATTTGGCGCGAATGGCCCATATCGTTCGTAATTTGGCAAACGACCGAGCACACGATGTTCGACTCGAACACAAAGCTCATCTCTAATAGGCAGTAATCAGCATGGATTCATGAAGAATCGTTCTTGCCAATCCAATCTATTAACCTTTTATGGGGTTAGTTGCTATCTAGATAAAGGAACACCCATAGATGTGGTGTATCTGGGTGTTTCAAAAGCATTTGACACAGTTCCCCATAAATGTTTACTGTACAAGGTCTGTTGGCATGGACCATAGGGTGAGTACATGGATTGAAAAATGCCTACAAGGGGCGAGTTCAGAGGGTGGTGATAAATGGAGAGTACTCAGAATGGTCAGGAGTGGGGTCCCCCAGGGTTCTGTGCTGGGACCAATCCTATTTAATTTGTTCATAAATGACCTGGAGGATGGGGTAAACAGTTCAATCTCTGTATTTGTGGACGATACTAAGCTAAGCAGGGCAATAACTTCTCCGCAGGATGTGAAAAACTTGCAAAAAGATCTGAACAAATAAATGGGGTGGGCAACTACATGGCAAATGAGGTTTAATGTAGAAAAATGTAAAACAATGCATTTGGGTGGCAAAAATATGAATGCAATCTATACACTAGGGGGAGAGCCTCTGGGGGAATGGAAAAGGACCTGTTGGTCCTAGTAGATCATAGGCTCATCAATGGCATGCATTGCTAAGCTGCTGCTAACAAAGCAAACAGAATATTGGCATGCATTAAAAAGGGGATCAACTCCAGAGACAAAACGATAATTCTCCTGCTCTACAAGACTCTGGTCTGTCCGCACCTAGAATATGCTGTCCAGTTCTGGGCACCAGTCCTCAGGAAGTATGTACTGGAAATGGAGCTAGTAAAAAGAAGGGCAACAAAGCTAATAAAGGGTCTTAAGGATGTTAGGTATGAGGAAAGGTTGCGAGCACTGAACTTATTCTCTCTGGAGAAGAGACGCTTGAGAGGGGATATGATTTCAATTTACATATACCGTACTGGTGACCCCACAATACGGATAAAACTTTTTTGCAGAAGGGAGTTTAACAAGACACGTGGCTGCTCATTAAAATTAGAAGAAAAGAGGTTTGACCTTAAACTACGTAGTCGTAGAGGGTTTTTTACTGTAAGAGCAGCAAGGATGTGGAATTCTTTTCCACAGGCGGTGGTATCAGCGAGGAACATTGATAGTTTCAAAAAACTATTAGATAGGCACCTGAACGATGACAAGATACAGGGATATACAATGTAATACTGCCATATAGGTTGGACTTGATGAACCTGTGTCTTTTTTCAACCTCACCTACTATGTAACTATGTAACTATGTTGTCATATTATTAGGTTAAGTTTTCCTGCTGCCTGCCGTCCATCTGGCCTCTTTTCTTGCTCCGGTGCCTGCCCCAGTGGAGCCCCCATGCTATCTAGACACACACATGAACAAGGTGCTTTGCTCTTATACGGGATAAAATGTATAAATGGTTATTATTTTTTATTTTGACCTTTATATTATATCTACTGTATATATTATATGTTTTTGTGGGTTCTTTTGCATATTCAGTGATCACTGCTGAATTCTCATGCGTCCTGTGGAAGCGAAATAGGAGAAACATGTTGACTCATGAGGATTCACGACTACACCATATAAATATGTTTGATGAACTAACTCAAGTGTAATTTTCAGTAATACGAATAGTGGTGTTAGTGAGTCAGCAGTCAAATTCACTATGAAAATGTGTGTACTGTTTTTAATTGGGTTTCAGCCTGATATATATTTGTTTTAACTTGGTTGTAATACAATATTACATTTTGTGAATTGCTTGTGTTCCCTTTCATTGCCAGTAAAGTCCATACATTTTTTTTATTTTCTTTGGGTGTACCTGCAGTGAACAGGTCTCCACTAGTCTGCCCTTTACAGCACACCTGGCTTCTCTGTGTCAGTTGTGGCTTCTCAATAGTAACAATAACTGTCAGCGCAGGATACACTGTGGAATAAAATAAATTAAAGTAGTAGTGGTAAGATCACTAGTACTCAATATATATTGGATGAGGGATCATGAGTTCATAAGCATGATAGTGGTAGTCCAAAAATACAGGTGGTAATGAGGTAATTAGAGCGGCTGCTGTCCTCATAGAGCTGGCTCTGTGTGCAGGAAAATAAGGGAAGAGAACAAAGGAAGCGCCACCCAAGTGTAATATTAAAGCTGGTTTTCAATGGCACAATATACATGAACACTCACAAGAAGTAGATAGGGTACAGGTTCATCTGTGTGTATTATCCTGGAGTCTCCTCGGATCCGTAAATGGTTCCTGGTGTGTGGTGTTGCAGTAGCAGTTCCTCAGCGTGTCCTGTGGCCACAGGAGAAGACCAGCGTGGAGTGCACGGAGGTGATGTCACGGGTCACGGGGACACATCTGGAGGAGCTGATCACAGGAAGGAAATGATACTAACAGGCTACGTGCTCAGAGCTTCAGCTCCTTCTATTGGCCTGGGGTAGGATAGGCTGCATGTTACTATTTATATGTCTGCGCTGTGGGACAGCAACCAATACCTAAGCTGATTAAACCCAAAAGACATACTAAAGCTGGAAAAGGCTTTCCCCACCTTTCTTTAAAAAAGGGATGGGGAGGGAGGTCAGAATAGTTTTCAAACAGCTGAAATCATTCTGTGTTCACCAGTTATACACAGTAATATACATACATGAGCTAAGATTACCCAACAAATGCCAGAGAACACCAAAAATTGTTGCAATGATGGGGCCAACTTATAATAGGAGAATAATGGAGGGAAATGCAATTCAAACTGATTCATAGAGCTAAAAATGCCTTCAATAACTCTTTTAAATCTCCCCCTTCCCTCCTAAACTGGTTGGTTCCCTGCCTTAACTTTAACACATGCTTTCCTAACATTGTTAACCATATGTGGTCTTCCCCTACATACAGCAGTTGTGGTAACAAGCTGTCTAGTACACGAACAATACCAAAGGGAATTCTAGAATTCTTCACTCAGTATTTTGTTTATTCCATAATGCCATCCCTAGGGAGAAATATAATAGACTCAATCCATCAAGATGGGAATTTCACTGCTTATTGGGTATAAAAAGGCTTTAAAGGGTTTAAAGGGTGCTCCTATTGATAGCAGACCTAAGAAACATCTCATCCCAGCTTATGCTAATAACAAATTGGATACTAAATACAATTTACCCACCTCAAAAAGTAGAATTATCTCATAAGGAAACAACTGAATAGCTAAAAGTGTCATGGCCTACTTTCAATACCGTACATGGTATACCTTGGTGAAACTGCAGGGCACTCTAGGTAAATTATATGTACTCTAGCCAGGCCCTCAAACACTCTCACTTTTGGTGTACCTCTGTTAAGAAATTCCATTACCCTGCACATAAAACCTACTCTAGAATAGATTTTTTCATCACAAACAAAACTCTTACAAAAAAACAGTAGACGTCAAAATTCATAACATTACTTGGTCAGACCATGCACCAATTACATTCGAAATACAGGTGGACCAGCAATGCAACAACACATTTCTATGGAGAAATAATACTTATATTTTATCACAAGAGAAGCACGTGTCTGTGATGAAAGAGAAGCTACAGGAGTTCTTTATGGTAAATGATAAATCCGTGTTGAGCACTACTCTTTGGTGTGCCCACAAAGCCTACATTAGAGGTTTTCTAATTCAACTAGCCTGTAGGGAGAAAAAGAGGAAAGCTACCACTATAGATAAACTAATGAGGGAAAAATAAAACCTTAGAAAATGATCATAAAAAGCCACCTTATGTCTCACAATTACACCAACTTAACAACTGTAGAAACAAATTAGGAGCTACTCTAGTAAATAACCACAATAAATATTTTAACCACTTGCCGACCGCCTAACGACGATATACATCGGCAGAATGGCACGGGCAGCCAAAATCAGGTACCTGGTAAGTGATTGCCTTCCCGCGGGCGGGGGGTCTGATCGGACCCCCCCCCCCGGTGCCCGAGGCAGTCGGCTTTGGTCTGGCAGCGATCAGAGATGAGGGGGAGGCCATACATTCGTGGCCCCCCCCCCTCGCGATCGCTCCCAGCCACTCAGAATCTTCCCCTGCCTCTGTGTAGTACACAGAGGCAGGGGATGTGATGTCATTTCTCCTCGGCTCGGCATTTTCCGTTCCGGCGCCGTGGAGAGAAGACTGCAATGTGAGTGCACAACACACACACATCACAGTAGAACATGCCAGGCACACATTACACCCCCCTTTACCCCCCGATCCCCCCCCGATCACCCCCCGATCACCCCTCCTCCCCGTCACACTGACACCAAGCAGTTTTTTTTTTTTTTCTGATTACTGCATGGTGTCAGTTTGTGACAGTTAGTGTGGTAAGGCAGTTAGGATTAGCCCCCTTTAGGTCTAGGGTACCCCCCTAACCCCCCTAATAAAGTTTTAACCCCTTGATCACCCCCCGTCGCCAGTGTCGCTAAGCGATCATTTTTCTGATCGCTGTATTAGTGTCACTGGTGACGCTAGTTAGGGAGGTAAATATATAGGTTCGCCGTCAGCGTTTTATAGCGACAGGGACCCCCATATACTACCGAATAAAGGTTTTAACCCCTTGATTGCCCCCTAGTTAACCCTTTCACCAGTGATCACCTTATAACTGTTACGGGTGACGCTGGTTAGTTTGTTTATTTTTTATAGTGTCAGGACACCCGCCGTTTATTACCTAATAAAAGTTTAGCCCCCTGATCGCCCGGCGGTGATATGCGTCGCCCCAGGCAGCGTCAGATTAGCGCCAGTACCTCTAACACCCACGCACGCAGCATACGCCTCCCTTAGTGGTATAGTATCTGAATGGATCAATATCTGATCTGATCAGATCTATACTAGCGTCCCCAGCAGTTTAGGGTTCCCAAAAACGCAGTGTTAGCGGGATCATCCCAGATACCTGCTAGCACCTGCGTTTTGCCCCTCCACCCGGCCCAGCCCAGCCCAGCCCACCCAAGTGCAGTATCGATCGATCACTGACACTTACCAAACACTAAACGCATAACTGCAGCGTTTGCAGAGTCAGGCCTGATCCCTGCGATCGCTAACAGTTGTTTTGGTAGCGTTTTGGTGAACTGGCAAGCACCAGTCCCAGGCAGCGTCAGGTTAGCGCCAGTAGCGATAATACCCATGCACGCACCGTACACCTCCCTTAGTGGTATAGTATCTGAACGGATTAATATCTGATCTGATCAGATCTATACTAGCGTCCCCAGCAGTTTAGGGTTCCCAAAAACGCAGTGTTAGCGGGATCAGCCCAGATACCAGCTGGCACCTGCTTTTTGCCCCTCCGCCTGGCCCAGCCCAGCCCACCCAAGTGCAGTATCGATTGATCACTGACACTTACAAAACACTAAACGCATAACTGCAGCGTTTGCAGAGTCAGGCCTGATCCCTGCAGATTTTTTGGTAGGGTTTTGGTGAACTGGCAAACGCCAACGGCCTAGTACACCCCGGTCGTAGTCAAACCAGCACTGCAGTAACACTTGGTGACGTGGCGAGTCCCATAATGGCAGTTCAAGCTGGTGAGGTGGCAAGCACAAGTAGTGTCCCGCTGCCACCAAGAAGAAGACAAACACAGGCCCGTCGTGCCCATAATGCCCTTCCTGCTGCATTCGCCAATCCTAATTGGGAACCCACCACTTCTGCAGCGCCCGTACTTCCCCCATTCACATCCCCAACAAAATGCAGTCGGCTGCATGAGAGGCATTTTCTTTATGTCCTCCCGAGTACCCCTACCCGAGGAATCCCCTCAAAAAAAGATGTCTTGTCTGCAGCAAGCATGGATATAGGCGTGACACCCGCTATTATTTTCCCCTCTGTCCTGACAATCCTGGTCTTTGCATTGGTGAATGTTTTGAACGCTACCATTCACTAGTTGAGTATTAGCGTAAGGTACAGCATTGCACAGACTAGGACACACTTTCACAGGGTCTCCCAAGATGCCATCGCATTTTGAGAGACCCGAACCTGGAACCGGTTACAGTTATAAAAGTTAGTTACAAAAAAAAGTGTAAAAAAAAAAACAAAAACAAAAAAATATATAAAATAAAAAAAAATAGTTGTCGTTTTATTGTTCTCTCTCTCTCTATTCTCTCTCTATTGTTCTGCTCTTTTTTACTGTATTCTATTCTGGAATGTTTTATTGTTATTATGTTTTATCACGTTTGCTTTTCAGGTATGCAATTTTTTATACTTTACCGTTTACTGTGCTTTATTGTTAACCATTTTTTTGTCTTCAGGTACACCATTCACGACTTTGAGTGGTTATACCAGAATGATGCCTGAAGGTTTAGGTATCATCTTGGTATCATTCTTTTCAGCCAGCAGTCGGCTTTCACGTAAAAGCAATCCTAGCGGCTAATTAGCCTCTAGACTGCTTTTACAAGCAGTGGGAGGGAATGCCCCCCCACCGTCTTCCGTGTTTTCCTCTGGCTCTCCTGTCTCAACAGGGAACCTGAGAATGCAGCCAGTGATTCAGCCAGCTGACCATAGAGCTGATCAGAGACCAGAGTGGCTCCAAACATCTCTATGGCCTAAGAAACCGGAAGCTATGAGCCGAGTACATTTTGGCCTAAATGTATGACTAAAATTGAGTTTATTGGATTTTTTTTATAACAAAAAGTAGAAATTATTTTTTTTTTCAAAATTTTTGGTCTTTTTCCGTTTATAGCGCAAAAAATAAAAACCGCAGAGGCGATCAAATAACATCAAGAGAAAGCTCTATTTGTGGGAAGAAAAGGACGCAAATTTCGTTTGGGTACAGCATTGCATGACTGCGCAATTAGCAGTTAAAGCGACGCAGTGTCAAATTGTAAAAAGTGCTCTGGTCAGGAAGGGGGTAAATCCTTCCGGGGCTGAAGTGGTTAAGAAACTAAAACTTAACTTTTATTCACAAGGTAACAGAGCAGAGAAGTTGCTAGCCTCCCAACTTTGAAAACGACAAACCAAAGGTAAAATCCACACAGTGGTCCATCATAACAATGGAAGGGTCGTTTACAGTCCCCAAGATGTAGCAGACAACTTCTCAGATTATTATGGACGCTAAAGGAGGATAAGAATACTCCTTAACCTTCATCGGAGGACATAACAAAATTTCTAAATAATATCAATCTCCCAAAGATTGATGCTGCTACCCTTGATAATCTAAATAAGCCGATTACAGAACAGGAAATATCAAAGGCCAATAAAGACATCTCAATTAATAAGGCACCAGGTGTCGACGGCCTCTCTGGTGAATATTATAAAACATTTGCCAGTACTTTAGTACACCACCTGACTAAATTGTAGATCCTACTTCACCAGCCAATTATAGGCAAATATCACTATTAAACTCCGACATTACAATTTATGCTAAAATACTAGCTAGTAGACTGTTGGAAATGACTCCCTATGTCATTGGATCAGATCAAGTGGGCTTTGCTAAAGGTTGGCAGGCCCCTGATGGAACAATGTGTATGATTAATTTGATTCAACAGGTGGAAAATAGTGAAGTGCCTTCTCTACTTCTTGCTTTAGATGCAGAGAAGGCATTCGGTAGAGTTCATTGGGGTTATCTATCAGCAACACTTATGAAATTCAGATTTACAGGTTTCACTCATTCAGCCATAATGTTCCTCTGTACGAAACCCTCTGCTAAAGTATTCACTTCAGGAAATTTGTCCAAAAGCTTTGACCTTTCGAATGGTACAAGACAGGGATGCCCTCTTTCACCTATAATATTTTCATTGGCAATAGAACCTTTGGCAGAACTAATCTGTTCTAATGAATCAATTACAGGTATTAAAGTGGGCAATATTGAATATAAACTAGGATTATTCGCCGGTGATATAATACTTTCCTTATCCAATCCTGAGACCTCTCTCACCAATGTGCAAAATATATTAGAATCCTTTGAGAAAATGTCGTACTACAAAATTATTAATAACAAAGGTTATGTCCTGCCTATGAATATATCCCAAGAAAGGTACATGACCCTTAAAAATAAAATTACTTACAATTGGGACGAACCCTTCATTCCTTCTTTGGGGATCCAACTTACCTATCCAACACCAATTTTAAATTACAAGAAGTACATTTCCCTAAATTACTAGAAAATATAAATAAGGATCTCCAGTCTTTCCATAAAACACAACTCTCCTTGGTAGGGAAAATAGCAACTTTTAAAAAGCAGACCCTCTCTAATATTGAAGAAAAAGTCACCAAGGGCAATGCCATGTGTGCATTAGCTATAGCTTATGCTTTGCTTCCTAAAGTCGTAATACCAAAACTCATCACTATCAAATCCATGTTGATAGCTTGGAATCACATATTATCTAAATCAAAGGAACTAGGTGAACTAACTAAAATTCCTGTGCCCTTAAGAGTGCTGTGCTACTGTAGAGCCTGTATCTCAGTGAATAATTGGATTTCATGGGGGACTAACTACTATGTCAACCTACCCCTAGCCTATAAAGAGTTGGTGCTAAAAAAAGTAGACATTTTAAAAGATTAAAGAAATTTGACCCGGAAACGAGCATGAATATCCCGTCAATAATCTGGAGGTACCTATTGAACAAATACGCTTGTGATAAGAAAGGAATATCCTTATTTTATAATCCTTTCTCAGAATTACCTAAATCTGTTAAAACCAATAATATGCTGAAATCAGAAAAGGATTTTTCCATATCTATTTCTTGGGAACAATGGAATAAGGCCATAATTCTGAACACTAAGGCATCATTCTGCATTGAACATTGAGATAATGCCCAAAAGATATGAAACAGATGGTACCTTACACCATATAAACTTCCCAAAATCTACCCATCACTCTCCCCAACTTGCTGGCGATGCAATGAAAAAACTGGTTCCATTTATCATATTTTATGGAGTTGCAAAAATCTTATGCCACGTACACACGATCGGAAATTCAGCCAGCAAAAGACCGATGAGATCTTTTGGTCGGAAATTGCGACTGTGTGTATGCTCCATTGTACTTTTGCTGGCCAAATTTCCACCAGCAAAAGATTGAGAGCATGTTCTCAATTTTTCCGACGGAAAAAGTTTCTATCGGAAATTCCGTTCGTGTGTATGCAATTCCGACACGCAAAAAAACATGCATGTTAAGAATCAAGTACGAGACGGAGCCGCTCAGTCTGGTAAAACGACCATTCCTAATGGAGATGGTACATTCGTCACACTGCAAATTTTTAAATCTTTCAGCGCAGCACATTCTCTTCTTCTTTATAATGCTAGAAGAATGAAGTTGTTATGCTGCTTATATTCACACAGAGTTCTCACAAACTGATTTCTTTATTATTTCTCGTGATCTCCTGAATAATCTTTTTTGTTTTTCAAGCCATATCTCCCTAATAATGTTTAGAATTAATTTTTATAGTCATATTTTTTTTTTAATCAAGATCTCCTGTTGTTTTTTTTTAAACTATTATATAGTGATATCCATTTTTTTTTTTTTTGTATGTCACGTTTCCACAACACCATTATTATCTTGTATTTGTAAATCTCAAGGAGGTTGGTTGGTGTCCCTTGTTAATTTGACTTGGTACTAACAAACAAACTGTCCTTTTTTTAAGTAAAACACTTAGGCAAGTATTTCTGAAAATAAAATATCCATTTATTCTGGGTCATAACAAAATAAAGAGGAAGGCAATGCTGGAGAAACTGGTAAAATTTGCCAAGCCTTTGTACCCCAGGGCAGACATCAATAATTTTACAGTCAAAATTGATGGCCTGAGGAGTCCTTATAATAGTGAGCACAATCCTGTCCAGGACTACAAGAGATCAGGAACAGCAGCAGATGACATATCTGTCCCCAGGCTGTGGTCATACCACAGCCTGCATCTTTTGCCAGACCAGACTGAACCCATGCTATCACTCTCTGGTCTTCCTTAGATGCTTCCTTCCAAGCTGTGGCTGTGGTGTTGGAGGTGTGGCAGGAGGTGGAGGAGGAGAAGGAGGACCTGGAGGAGGAGGACCATGGTTCAACTCACAAATGTGGTTTTGACTTTTGAGTTGGCCCCTCAAGCCCTTATTTAGGGCTTGTAACATTACTTCCTCACATAAGAGGCGTTGGCCCTCCTCCATTTCCAGCATTTTGCAGGCTGTAATGTATACAAAGTCCTCTTGAACACTGTGGGGGGTTCTGGGAGCCGCAGTAGCCTTTAGAAACAGGCCATTTGCTGCCTCCTTCACGTTACTCCTCTTCCTGCCACTTTCTGGTGGAAGATGGAGGGGAGGGAGCTGCAAATCTGGCAGGCTACTGGGCCAGGCCACCTCCTGACTGCCACTTTCCACGGCCTGCCTGAGGCTTTCCTGTGTATGAAAAAGGGACATCGTTTTAGTTTTTGGTTCATCAATCACACACAATTTTCATTTCATGACTGTTGCAAATTTAATGTTAATAAATAGAAAAGACTATCATTCTGACCCCAGCATTTTTCATTCTTGTCCCAATCATTTGTGGCCACTACAGTCTATTGATCTGTAAAACTCTTTGTGAAATCAGAAATTAATGATCAAAATTAGCATATATTTAACATCATTAATTTGACAACCAGAAATATTTTGAAGAATGCTATACCTGGCTCAAGCTGGGCTCCTCCACATGTTGCTGCCTGGAAGGCCCAGGTTGGACGTCAGAAGCCTCAGCTGGGGCGGGGAAGGAAGTGTGGAAGGAAGACTGGAGAGTGCTGGCCTGGGTTCATTCTGGCCTGCCAGAAAATGCAGTCTGTCATAGTACTACAGCCTGGGTACATAAATGTCATCTGCTGCAGCACGTGATCTCAGGGAATCCTGGACCTTCTTGAGCTCCCTATTATAAGTGCTCCTCATGCCACCAATTAGGGCCTTCAAATAGGGGATGTCTGCAGTGGGGATCACCGGCTTCACAAATTCCACCAATTGATCCAGCGCTGCCTTTCTCTTTGGTTTATTGTTATAAAAGGGGTGGTTTACCTGCCACAGACAGGGCAGCTCCCTGTACATATTAATGAATATGGGCATAAAGTCCTCATCATTGAATAGATCCATTTTCTCTGCAAGACACAACACAAGACAAACCCTAATGTCAGGCTAAGCTCTCCTAATTTTGACTGAATATAGGCCTCAATCTATAAGCAGTATAGGCCACTAATGCACCAACTTAAAAATGTACCTTTGTTATAACGATCGGCGATTCCGCTACACCTTCCTTCGCTCACAGATTGTACGTACGACGCACGTGTATGCGTTTTGTGGGTGCAACCCCTTCCTCCCAACTCTAGTAGGTGAGAGGAAGTGGTTGCACCCCCAAAACACGTCCATTGATCCCCCATGATGGGAGATAGCACATGTTGACATTAGGTATGGGATCAGAAAGGAAATCCCCATTTTGACTCACAATTTGTGTGCATCTTCTAATTTTGGCTTTTACAGGGGTGACTTCACCCCATCTGATGAAGGCAAGATCAAGACCTTTTTCACACTATAAAATGTCTGATATTGTCTTATTTTTTGCAATGTTGAACTTTGTAAGTTCCAGAGTGTATGGTATGTTTGGAAACATGCCTGTTTCTGTACTTTTTCAAAAATTTCAAGGTAAAACTTTGAAAAAAAAAGATGGTGTTTTTTTTTACCGCCAAATGTTTCATAAAAATGCACATGTGAATGTGCACGGAGTAAAAGGCTTTCTACTCAACAATGTTTGGCTTCTTCTTTCAATGCTCAATAACACTTTTTGTATTAAGTTGGTGTTTACAATGACAATGGGTGTTATTTAAATAATGTGAAAACCACTTGGCACTACAAGTGCACTAGGAGAACCTAGGAGACAGGTAAAACAAACACAAGCAGTAAATCCAAATCTAGATTTTATCATATCAATTTTTTGTTTATTTCAAAGTTATTTACAAATTACCTGGCATAGCAATGGCCCCCTACCCGTACAATATTCCACATATTTTTCATGCACTTCACGGGCGCTTTGGGGGGGCAAGCCAGGACAAACAGCTTCCATGGCTGTCAGTGTTGGTTCACGAAGTCCAGCCTCAGGCCCAACTGAGGCTATAAAATGTATCATTTCTTTTTAAAAAGTTGTTCTGGATGCAGCAGCATAAAGCAATGTGGTTCAGTTTGTACTCCGCCAGGTTGATTGCCATTTGAAATAGGCGGAAATGGCTGGCCATTATCCCAAAGGTATTCTCCACGACTCTTCGGGCTCTGGCCAGCCGGTAATTAAAAACCTGGAGGAATGGCCTCATCACGTGATTGGCCAGACCAAATGCTTCATCAGCAATAAAAACAAACGGAAGTCCTTCGACGTTCTCTTCCACAGGTGGCAATCCCAAGCCATCGCTCTGGAGACGTCCGTAGAACTCGGTCTGGGCAAAGACTCCACCATCCGACATCCGGCTATTCTGCCCCACGTCCACATGGAGAAACTCGTATGTCGCCAAAACACCACCGCCACCAACATGATACTATGAAACCCCTTATAGTTAAAATAGTATGACCCCGATTGGGGTGGTGGGACGATCGTGCACGTGCTTCCCATCTATTGCCCCTCCGCATTTGGGAAAGTCCCAACAATGGGCAAAGTGGGATGCCACAGTCTGCCATTCCTGTGGCATTGAAGGAAACTGAGGAGTCCAAACAGAAAAAAAAATAGTAATTTTGCACATAAACATTGCAAGCAGATTAGACACAAACATTCTTGGCCAACATCAGTATAACATTTATTTTAAGGAGTATTTAAAGACATAAAAATAAGGTCCACTTATCAGATTCCTCACCCCCTTTGATGGCCCATTGTCATAATTTTAGGGGGGTTCTAAATTAATTTGTGAGCCCAAAAAAAGCCTCTGACACTCTGCATGAATTTAAGGACAACAATAACATTTGTACACATCATAGGTGGTGTTTAGGGTAAAGCACTACTATGGAGCTGACAAAATACGTTGTTTAAGTGACTAGGCTAGGTGTGTATGGGCCCAGGATAGCATGCTGGGGAGGTTAGCGAAGGCAAATATGCATGTAGGCCAAAAAAGGGGCATTAAAAGATTCAAGCATGAATGAGGACAAAGGGGAATTTCACAGCATATTACAATCAGGGTAATTATGGAATGATGAAAGAAATGCAAAACATTAGCATACATTAAATACATATAATGTGATGTTAAAGGATAAAACTTACCCTAATATAGTCCTTCTGCAAGACCTGAATGATGGCACAACAGGTCTCTGGAATAATGATCCCCAGAGCCTGGGGGGAGATGCCTGTAGAGAACTTGAAGTCCTGTAGACTTCTCCCCGTTGCCAAGTACCACAAGGTGGCGACTAGCCTCTGCTCTGGAGTGATGGCTGTGTCCTGCCTGCTAATATAAGGGGTGAGCAAAGCCAACAAACGGTGAGAAATGGGGTCCGTCATCCAGAAAAAATTCCTGAAATCATCAGGGTTATTCTCCTGGATCTCACTCGGCAGAGGCATATGAGAGAATTGGTCACGCTGGAGTAACCAATTCTTGGTTCATGAACTCCTCCCCACCCTGTTCATGGACTGGGCTTGGGTCAAAGTAAGATTCCGTAAGAAAACTATCACAGCTTTTTCCGACCAAAATTCCGATCGTGTGTATGCGGCAGTAGTTTCTGGAAATCAGTTTCAACATTTATTGCTAACCTATTAACTTCCCCTTACTCCCGCAATGGTCCTTCTAGGAATAAATCTGTATCTTTACTCTGTAGAGTATAGAACAGTAATAGAAAATGTATTAATAGCAGCAAGGTTGACTATAACAAAACTATGGAAATCCAACGAAGAACGAACTTATCTGTTTTTTTTATACAATTGAATATACAAGCTCAATATAAGTTGATGTTAGTGTATAAAAATTACAACACGGTCAAGTTTGAGAAACTATGGCAAACATGGACTAGTCACCCTAGAGCTTCTACCTCACTCAAAAACGTGAGCTGCAGTTCTTAAACATTATTTCAGTATTATTCCAGGAGTAACATTAACCACTTACGGACCACCCGCCATCATTATACATCGCTACTTTGAAGAGGGATATCGTTGTTATGGCAGCGGGCGGTCCACTTTCAGATAAAAGTGGTCTCTGCAGCAGATTCGCCGCAATATCACATTTATCGGCGGTGGGAGAGGGGCCCCCCTCCCGCCGCGCTCCGGTGTCCTCCGCCGCTTACCGGAGCCGTCTAATCCTTCTCCTGGCTTGGTATGGAGACAAGTGAGGGGAAGATGGCAGGGCGGAAGCGACTTAAAAACGTCACTTCCACCCATAGCTCTTAAAGAGCCTTTTTTTTTTTTTTAATTCATTTTAGTGTAAATATGAGATCTGAGGTCTTTTTGACCCCAGATCTCATATTTAAGAGGTCCTATCATGCTTTTTTTCTATTACAAGGGATATTTACATTCCTTGTAATAGGAATAAAAGTAACATAATTTTTGTTTTTTAAAAGAACTGTGTAAAAATAAAAAAATAAAAGGTAAAATAAATAAGAAAAAAAAAATAAATCTGCTCTGTCCCACCGAGCTCACGTGCAGAAGCAAACCCATACATGAGTAGCGCCCGCATATGAAAACTGTGTTCAAACCACACATGTGAGGTATCACCGTGATCGGTAGGGTGAGAGCAATAATTCTAGCCTTATACCTCCTCTGTAACTCAAAACATGCAATCTGTAGAATTTTTTTAAAGGTCACCTATGGAGGTTTTTAAGGGTAAAAGTTTGTCATCATTCCATGAGTGGGCGCAATTTTGAAGCGTGACATGTTTGGTATCAATTTACTTGGCGTATCATTATCTTTCACAGTATAAAAAAAATTGGGCTATCTTTACTTTTGTCTTATTTTTTTATTCAAAGAAGTGTATTTTTTCCAAAAAAAAGTGCGCTTGTAAGACTGCTGCGCAAATATGGTGTGACAGAAAGTATTGCAACGACCGTCATTTTATTCTCTAGGATGTTAGAAAAAAATATATAATGTTTGGGGGTTCTAAGTAATTTTCTAGCAAAAAAAAAATGTTTTTAACTTGTAAACAACAAATCTCAGAAAGAGGCTCGATCCTTAAGTGGTTAAGGTTTCATCGTTCTCTCTTTTTCTAATTTCTTGAATTGTCCATGATAATGTTGTCATTATATTAGCTAGAGCCTGTTTACAGCTAGAACCCAATGGGGTAAAACGGGGATTTTACTATACTGTTTATGTACTGTATGCTTTATTTGATCATTTGTATGACTATTGTCCATTACTTTGATTGAAATTTGTATGTAAATGTTTTACTGCTATACCTGATTGTTTTATATACCAGAACCTTTAATTTTTTTTTCTTTAATTTTTTGTATGGAAATTTCAATAATAATTATTTAATGATTAAAAAAAAAAAAGAAATTCCATTACCCTGGCCCTGAATGTGTATCAAGATGCAGATTTAGTTGATGCTGCAATTGTCCAGTTCAAGAGAGATTTTTTTTTCTTATGCATAGCTTGTGTTTTATACATCTTTTCTTCTTTTATAGATTTTTTTTAAGTTTGAAATGTATTTTTTTCCAGTTCTTAGCTTCATCGCTTCACTGCTTTGTGATAAAACTGACATGTACACTACAAGACTTGTACTACCTGTATATGTACTTCAACACCTGAAAGTACATTTATATTATGCTTGTACAACTGCTTTTTAAAAATGTACATTTAAGTTCTTAAAAAAGAAACAAAAAAAAAAAAGAAGTCCTATACTTTTATGTGAAATCTGCTTTCATCAGCGCATACAGGGATGTCAGCAAAGTCTTCAGTCAAAGTAAAAATATATATAAAAAAGATGTAGAGCTACCTTAATACCACACATATATAATGTTTACTTAGCAATATAAACAATAAGTGCACAACAGTGACCCCTTAATATTTAATCACACAGTTATTCATTATTAATAGCGCAGAAGTACCTTTCATTTATTTCACTCAAAGTAAACAAAGACTAAACTAATGCCCCATTGCCTCTCTTACTAAAGCAGACCCAACTTTATAGTTTAAGTCCTATTTAAGACGTGAATTGGGCATTACTTCTTGTCATTCTTACCAGTGAAAAATAACAGCGGTCAGTATTCAAAATTACCGTGTTTTAGCCAGTTAATTTGGTTTTCTAAGGAAGCGATTTGACTTTCCAAAGCAGCAATTTTCATGGCACTGTCTGCATCTGTGAATGGATTGTTTAATATTGTTATTAAATATAAATTATGAACAACATCATTTATCTTATTAATGGTAATAAAAATGTTTTTCTGTTCATTTTCCAGAGTGGAACTGCAATCACAATTTTTTTTTGAATTTTTGTGGGGAAGGATGAGAACCTTCATTACTATTCCATTAAAGATATTTTTCTTCACTCATACCCCTCTGACACAGAATCTTTGACAGTTATTATTGGAACATTTTCCCTCTGTTCATGTTCTGGTAAAATAAAAAAAAATTGCATCAAACTTACTTCCCTTCAAAACCAACACACATAGTACACGCATTCACTGGTTAGGCACACATTTAGCCCTTTGAGTGCCCTAAATGTTTAACCCCTTCCCAGCCAGTGACATTAGTACAGTGACAGTTCATATCTCCTTAGCACTGATCACTGTATTAGTGTCACTGGTTCCCACAAAGTGTCAGAATGTCCCCTGCAATATTTTAGTCCCACTATAAGTCGCTGATTTCTGCCATTATTAGTATAAAAAAATTAATAAATAAATACAAATTCCAGTTTAACTATAACTTTTGCACAAACCAATCAATATACAATCATTTGGATTTTTTTTTTACCAAAAATATGTAGCAGAATACATATTGGCCTAAATTTATGAAGAAATTAAATTTTTAAATTTTTTTTTTATTGGATAAATAGCAAAATATTGTTTTTTTTTTCAAAATTGTCGGTCTTTTTTTTTATAGTACAACAATAAAAAACACAGTAACAATCAAACACCACCAAAAGAAAGTATATTTGTGGAAAAAAAAAGATACACATTTTATTTGGGTACAGCGTTGCATGACCACGCAATTGTCAGTTAACATAACCCAGTGCTGTATCACAAGAAATGGCCTGGTCATGAAGAGGGATAAATCTTCTGAAAGGTCAAGTGGTTAAAGTCACTTTTGCTGTGATATTTGGCAAATTCATTGCTATATCTTTGGGCATATTTGTTTTGTCTTGCTAGATAATAGACATCATTCTCTGATGTTCTTCAAAGTCTCACTCTGGTATCCATCTACCATACCTTCAAACTGATGATACCCCTCTCCTAACAGCTCAAGTTCCAGAATAATACTTGTCTATTCCTAATCTGATTCTGTCTTGTGAAACATTGTTGGTTCTTAAGTTGAATTTGTATGTAAGTTGAAACAGTTAATTTTTTTAAATATAACTCCAGCCAAAAAAAATATATATTTTTAAGTTGTATGGATAGCATAGGGGGGGTTAACACCCCTGTAACATTTGTTTTGCTGTCTGTGCCCCTGTTCAGAAGATTTCACCTCACTTTCTGTTCCTGTGACAATTAGATTTTGGAAATTTTGGGTTGTTGTGGAAACCAGGATTAGTTATAAAGCTTCAGTGGAGACACCTATTTCCCATGATAACTCAGGAGTGACTTTCCATTTCTTTCCATTCCTGTTTGTAACTCAGGGACTGCATGTACATTGTATCATGTTTGGAGTGAATAGGAGGTTTATGCCAGTAGTGGAACTACCAGGGTCGCAGAAGTCGCACTTGTGACCGGGCCCTGATGTTCTGCCACTGTGGGGGGCCCAAGATGGCCAAATGGTGCTCGGGTTAAGACAGGCTCGGGAGCAGGGCGGGTGCTCATTGACATTTCTAGAAAGGGGGAGGGCAGGTCAGCACACAATTGCACACACTAGATAACAATCCTGCAGAACGTCTGCAGAGCCTCACTCCAGCTGGCCTGGACAGGACATCTCTTCCTCAACTCTCCATTACCAGGAGCCTGGCCACCTGCTAAGCTGATGTCTCCTTTGCCAGTGCCATTTTGTTGAAGTCTGCCCTTATACACAGAGTGGAGTTGGTGTTCAACAACCACAACTATGGGACAAATGTTATTTGTGAATGAGATGACAAACTACACTGAATGGGTGGGTGATGAAGAGGGGGAGTGGGAGCGGCGGGAGGAGAAGAGAAGAGGATGATAGATCAAAGCCAAGGTCTGAAATGAGCCTGTCCTGCACCCAAGCGAAGGAGGAGGTGAGGTCACTGTGACAGCTCCAGCCAGACCACACAGAGTCTATGGGGGGAGGGTCACTGTGGTCACCAGAGTCCCCCCTCCACATCATACCCTTTACATCAAAGTCTGCAGGATTCCCCCCCAGTGCAAGCGTGAACTCTGCGGACCCTGATGTAAAGGGGAACTCTGATGTAAAAGGAAATACTGCGGACCGTGATGTAAAGGGGAACGCTGCAGACTCTGATATCAAGGGAGGGGCCACCTGACATTCCCCCTTACATCAGGGTCTGCAGCATTCCCCTTTACATCAGAGTTCCCCTTTACATCAAGGTCCACAGAGTTCTAACTTACACTGTAAGTGGGAACCCTGCGGACTCTAATGTAAAAAGGAACTCTGTGGTCTCTGATGTAAGGGGGATGCTGCAGACTCTGGTGTAAAGGGGAACACTGATGTAAGGGGGAATGCTGCAGACCACGATGTAAGGGGGACAATAGTCAACAGAGCCCCCCCTTACATCAGAGTCTACAGCGTTCCCCTTTACGTCATGGTCTGCCACACTTTCCTTTAGATCAGAGTTCCCCTTTACATCAGGATCCGCAGAGTTCTCCTTTTCATCGGGATACACTGTAAGGGGTAACTCTGTGGACTTTGATATAAGGGAGGACTTTGTGGACCGTGATGTAAAAGGGAACTATGGAGTATGATGTAAAGGGGAACTCTGACGTAAAGGGGAATGATACAGACTATGATGTAAGGGAGAGCTCTAATGTAAAGGGGAACACTGTAGACTGCGATATAAGGGGGAATGCTACAGACTGTGATGTAAGGGTGGGGGGTCAGGGGGACCCTTCATGGTTTCTTGCACCGGGGGGCCCCGATGGTTCTTGTTACACCTCCTGGATTATGTTTATGCTTGTATATACACAAAACAGTTCTCTGAAGATCTGGCGAAAGGACAGGAGAAAATAAATAAATTTCACTAAACGTAACATTTCTGTGTTTTTATCCATATTTTGGTTTCTATGTGTTACTGTTGAGAGACTACTGATCCAAAAAGGTAGAGGCCACTGCAAATTGGCTTTTATAATTTTACATTCCTTCAATATCACATGCCTGGACCATTACTTTTTTTAGACATGCATTTATTTATTTGAATTGACCTGTGATTGTAAAGGCTAGTTTTTTTTTTTTGTTTAAATAACAAACATGTTATACTTACCTGCTCTATGCTTTTGCACAGATTCTCCTCTTCTCTGGTCCCTCTTCGGTGCTCCTGCCCCCTCCCCCCTGTTGAGTGCCCCCACAGCAAGCAGCTTACTGTGGGGGCATCCGAGCCGAGTCACAGCTCCGTGTGTCCAGTCAGACACAGAGCTGTGACCCGGCCCCACCCCCTCTCTCTCCTGATTGGCTGACTGATTTTGATTGACAGCAGTGGGAGCCAATCCCACCATGCTGCTGTCTCAGCCAATGAGGGGGGGGGTCCCAGGCAGCTTAGACACTCCTGCAACATCGCTGGATAAAGACGGGTTCAGGTAAGTATTAGGCCTCATGCACACAGGCTGTTAAAATAACGTTATGAAAATGCCAGTATCTTTGCAGTGATTTTTTTAAACTTTTTTCAGCTTTTTTCAGCGTTTTTGCAATAGCGTTTTTTAGCGTTTTTGAGCGTTTTTCTGCGTTAGCGTTTTTTAGCGTTTTGTTTTTTTCAAAATTTTTTATTTTTTTTTTCAATGGATCAAAAACGTTAAAAAACGTTGGTGAATGACGTTTTTGAGCGTTTTTGAGCGTTTTTCAGCGTTAGAGCGTTTTTACAGCTGAAAAACGTCTCTCAGAACCCACTGGTCCTGGGTTTTTTTTTACAGCTTAAAAACGCCTATGCCACTTGCAGCTCAAAAACGCCTAGGTGGGCATGAAGCCATAGACTAACATAGACAGGCCTTTTTAAGCTGCAAAAAAAGCTCAAAAAAGCAGCTGTAAAAACGTCCGTGTGCATGAGGACTTAGGGGGGCTGAGGGGGGGGGGGGGCTGCTGCACACAAGGTTTTTTTAGAATAGAATGCATGTGCTTTTTGAGGTAAATACCGCATAAAGGGATAGTGAATGGACATTTTCAATATTGCATGCGATATTTGGGAGAAATGTGTCAGGTCATCCAAATACTGTATGCAATATGCTTTAGCACATGGAACCTTCTGTCACTCTAATGCCGCGTACACACCGTCGGAATATCCGACAACAAATGCTCGATGGGAACTTGTTGTCGGAAATTCCGACCGTGTGTAGGCTCCAT
Organism: Aquarana catesbeiana; assembly: GCF_042186555.1. Classification (NCBI taxonomy): domain Eukaryota; kingdom Metazoa; phylum Chordata; class Amphibia; order Anura; family Ranidae; genus Aquarana; species Aquarana catesbeiana. The sequence goes on along the minus strand of NC_133331.1, from coordinate 208,300,115 downwards.
CGGACATTTGTTGTCGGAATTTCCGACAATAAAAATTTGAGAGCTGGTTCTCAAATTTTCCGACAGCAAAATCCGTTGGTGGAAATTCTAATCGTGTGTACACAATTCCGATGCACAAATTTCCATGCAAGCTCGGAATCAAGCAGAAGAGTCGCACTGGCTACTGAACTTCGTTTTTCTCGGCTCGTTGTACGTGTTGTACGTCACCGCGTTCTTGACGTTTGGAATTTCCAACAACATTTGTGCGACCGTGTGTATGCAAGACAAGTTTGAGCCAACATCAGTCGGAAATAAATCCAGGATTTTGTTGTTGGAATGACCGATCGTGTGTACACGGCATAAGGGTTGATCAGTGATCAGTGCCCTCAGGCCCTATAATGTGATCCAAATCTGGGATTCATGCTGCTCATGGAGCTAAAACCCAAAACCGGTGCAGTGCTACCGATGTAACACAGTTACGCATTAATGACCAGTTTCGGGTTATATTTCTATCAAGTGTAGTGAAAATGTTTTGTGGTGTTAGCAACTGGATACATTTTTTAGTAATTTTATTATTGGTTTAGTTTTGGTTGCGCTAATTGAATCTTGATTATGGCAGTTGGGGAGAACTTGACTTCTCGTTCCCTGTTTCGGGACTATCTGCACATCCTGTGGCAGTTTTGATCTAACAGGGAAATAGAAACTGGTACATCTTTTGCATTTGATATATAAAGAAGGAGACAGGACACTTTCAGGACTAAAAGCTGTTGCAAACGCTTGCCAGGTCAGACCTGGTGTAGGGATGTCAATTGTCTGTTGGTAACCCTGAACATAGCTCACATCCCTCTCTGAACATGCAGTGATTACAGGGTCGGGACTGAAGCATTCTCTGCTTAATTTTCTCTTTTCAAATAATTTATTGAGAATACAACAATACAATTTTACAGTACTGGTTTTAAATATATGTAAGGTTACAAAATATGAGGAAAAGGAACTTCTCAATAATAACTTAGAATAATAATACTTAAGTTATCTTGTAGAAATCAGTAAGAAAATCTATTATCCAGTGTACATATCTGAATTATATGGTTATAATAATTAATAGAGTTTTTGTAATTGGAAAAATAAATAAATAAGTAAGTAGATAAATATATATAAAAAAAAAAAAATACAATATGTCACAATAGTGAGACATAAAATGCAACTAAATTAGATAAATTGGGTATTAATGAGATGACCTAGAGAGACACCCAAACAACCAGGGCCAAGGTCCGGCTATTTGGCCCGGCATATCCCGGGTGCATGGGTGTCCCTCCAAAGCATCCCCATCAAAGGTATAGATAGTTTGCATCCGAAAAAGACATAGTTTGCCTAACCAAATAATAATTTAATAGAAATAGATAAAGACACATTTTATTATTATACATCACTAAAAATAAAATTTAATAAGTGGGAATATGTGGTGGGATCTGAAATGGTTATGGAGGGAATTTGGGGTCTCCAGAGAGAAGCGAGTGTTAAATATTTATGGGAACATGTAATAATATAGACCGTGAAGGTGGTTGATCTCATCAGGGTAAAAGAAGTGAATAGTTCAAATCCGGTGGTAGTATGTGTGTTATCCATGGAAGCCAAAGAGATTCAAATTTATCCAGTTTTCTCTGCTTAATTTTCAAAATAGTGCAGTTGCACGCTTGCACAACTCTTTATTATCTTCACCCCAGGTGTTTACATACGAATATCACACCTGGTTCCCTCTCAGTGTATGCTGGGACACTCTACCCTGGTGCATTCTGGGGCTCACAGCATATAGCACACCAGTGTGCACTGGGATGGCAATGAGTGATGACTGGAGCTCTGTGTGCTCCCTCCATCATGCTGCAGTTGACAGAGATGCACAGCTTGCTTTGCCTTTGATAATGAGCACTGTTATGCCTGCTCATTATTATGGTGGCACTCTGTGTCGCTTTAATGTAGTGAGTGCTAAGTAATTATTGTTTGTTCAGTCTCCAAAGGCAATTCAGCATATCATAATTAATCCCTATTTTTGAAGGTTCCAGCAGATGAGGAGCATGAAAGCCCCAGGAAGCACTGCATGAAGCCAACAATTGATTTTTCTACAGCAGTATAAGTTGACTTGGCTTGTCAGTGTCATTTGCATCATTAAGCTAGATGTCCTCCTGTAGACAGCTTCTCAGATACATATCCTCATTTTTTAACTACTTCCCGACCTCCTGCTGTGGGCGAGCGGCCGGTGTAGGCAAAGGTAGCGTTCTGGTATGTCGCTGCCTACTTCCGGGTTTAGGGCGCGCGCAAGCATGCCCCTCTGTTTGGCACCCGCCGTGATTGTATACAGAGGGATCCTGTCAGCAGGTCCTGGCCAATAATTCACGGCTGGGACCTGCTGATCAGTTGTGTACAATCACACAGAGCTCTGTACAGAGGGAGCCATCTGTCAGTTTCAAGAAACTGAGAGATCTGTTAGTAAAAGCACACATTACACACATTACACATAGTTAGGCGCACATTTAACCTCTTGATCGCCCTAGATGTTAACCACTTCCCAGCCAGTGTCATTAGTATAGTGACAGTGTATAGTATTATCACTGATCACTGTATTAATGTCACTGGTGATGTCAGTGGCAGTTAGTCAGTTCCCCCCCAGTGTCATTTAGTGTCAGATTGTCCACTGCACTATTGCAGTCCCATTAAAAGTTGCTGATTACTGTCAATAGTAGTATATGAAAAAAAAAAGTTATAACTCTCACACAAACCAAACAATTTATACTTATTGTGATATTTTTTATCAAAGTCGTGTAGCAGAATAAATTTTGGCCAAAATTTATGAAGACATTTGATTTTTTTTTTTTTCAAAATGCACAGTCTTTTTACATTTATATCACAAAAAAATAAAAAAATAAACTGTGGTGATCAAATACCACCAAAAGAAAGATCTACTTTATTTGTGTGAAAAAAATAATAATTATATACATTTTGTTTGGGTACAGCGTTGCATGACCATGCAATTACAAGTTAAAGTAGTGCAGATAGCAAAAAATGGCCTGGTCATGAAGCTCAAGTAGTTAAAAATATTTTCCATTTATTTTCTATTTGGTTTGTTGTTTTTTTCTATTTATGTTTCAATAGTTTTTATTGAATTGAAATTGAGAGCTACAAACAGGGTAAATAGGTTCATGAATCGCAGTTGTTAAATATATATGAATGCATACAAAAGAGATACTTCGCTTGTACAAAAAAATAATAATATATCATACAAATAAAGTAAACCATTACAGTGTAAATATTTAGCAGCACCACTAAAGTGAGATATAATCACATTACATAGCATATACAAAAACGGTGTTGCGCTAAACATAAAATTGCTCATAAAGTGTTGATAGAAAATAGTCCAATTGTAGAAAAACTCAAAAAACACAAATCCGTAAAAAAGGCAGATGAATCCAGAAGACCCTCCACCTCATGCAGATACCGCCACCTCAAACAATATAGACTCTTACCATAGAGCCTGGACCCTGAATTACAGAGAGTCAAACAGGCTTGATGTATTAATCTTTGCAGGGGTCATCAGCTGGAGATGTGTCCTCAGAACAAATTAAGAACTTTCACTGGATAATCAGAGCAGGCTCCATTCACCCCATGACCAGATTTAACCATGCAAATGAAGGAGACGCCAGATATTGTAAAATCCCAAAAGACTCATTTAATAAAAGGTATTGCACTTACATTTGTTCAGATAAAAAATAGCATTGTATACAACATAGGCGGCTGTCATAAAAACATCCAGATATTTTAAACAGTAACGCGATCGCAGGAAACAGCTCCTTTAACCTGAGCAATTTTATGCTTAGAGCAACACTGTTTTTGAATATATGAATAACAAGAAACAAATGCAGAAATAATGACATTCGAACATGAGGAGTATCCCTTTTTAACCTCTTGGTGACCGGCGCACACAGATGTATGTCGGCAGAATGGCACAGGCAGGTAAATGGGCGTACAGGTACGTCCCTGTAAATCTGCCGCTTTTTGGGCGCAGGCGCCCGCCGCATGCTGCGGGAGCGTGCCCGCGGGTCCCGGGAACTCAATGTTCTCCGGAGGCCCGTGATTGCGGTGTGGAGAGGTAGAACGGGGGGATGCCTTTGTAAACAAGGCATTTCCCCATTCTGCCTTGTGTCATGACAGAGATCTACTATGATCGGGAGCAGTGATCGCTGTCATGTCCTAGGTAGCCCCTCCCCCCCACAGTTAGAATCACTCCCTAGGACACACTTAACCCCTTCATCGCCCCCTGGTGGTTAACCCCTTCCCTGCCAGTGTCATTTACACAGTAATCAGTGCATTTTTATAGCACTGATCGCTGTATAAATGACAATTGTCCCAAAATAGTGTCAAAAGTGTCCGATGTGTCTGCCATAATGTCGCAGTCATGATAAAAATCGCCGCCATTACTAATAAAAAAAAAAAAAGAAAATGCCATAAAAATAGCCCCTATTTTATAGACGCTATAACTTTTGCGCAAACCAATCAATATACGCTTATTGCAATTTTTTTTTACCAAAAATATGTTGAAGAATACATATCGGCCTAAACTGAGGAAAAAATGTGTTTCTTTTTATATTTTGGGGGGATATTTATTATAGCAAAAAGTAAAAAAGATTCATTTTTTTTCAAAATTGTAGCTTTGTTTTTGTTTATAGCGCAAAAAAATAAAAACCGCAGAGGTGATCAAATACCACCAAAAGAAAGCTCTATGCGAAAAAAGGACGTTAATTTTGTTTGGGTACAACGTCGCACGACCGCGCAATTGTCAGTTAAAGTGAAGCAGTGCTGAAATGCAAAAAGTGCTCTGGTCAGGAAGGGGGTAAAATCTTCCGGGGCTGAAGTGGTTAATAGAGGTTGGGGGAGAATATGGCCATGAGGGCCTCTTACACTCAATCACGTTATGAAACTAAATATACAATGGCGCCAATTTTTTTTTTTTTTAATAATAATAATAAAATAAATAGACACCATGGCCACTAGTGGCCTCCTAAATGATGGCTTTTTTTTTTTTTTTGCTTTCAGCAGGAACACAGAGGGGGTCACAGTAGAAATAGAAGACTTGGAGTAGATGAAGTGGTCACTGGAGTGGGAAGTAATGGGGTAGACGAAACATTACCACAACGAGGGATGGCGCGGAGGAGGGGGCCGAGGGGGAAGGGGAGGGAATTTTTTTTCTCTCTTTTTATCTATTGGGGTGGGGGGTGGGGGGGAATGTGTCAAAGTTTGGTAAATAGCATATAAGACAGTCTTGTATTGATGTAGTTTTCTCGTGCAATTTTTTTTCCTGCATTTGTTATTGAAATATGGAATACAAGACTGTATAATAGTGAATCAATATGTTGAATCCTAAATAAAATAAAATAGAATTTTTTTATAAAAAAAAAAAAAATAGAGGAATGTGGTGGAGAGAGAGCCTTTAATCAGCTCAGTTTAAGGTGGGCTAATCTATCTGCCGCTAGTGTTGATTCAAAGATGTAATGGTCTTGGACCTGTTTTATTACATTCAGGACCTGGGATGGTGAGGTAATTTTCCAACGTTTTGTGATGTTTCGCCTGGCTGCTAGTAAGATGTGTTACTGCTTTGTGAAACTTGTAGGGGATAGTTTCAATGATTAGGTTTAAAAGTGCTAGGTCTGGTGATGGAGATATGATTATATCTGTGATCTGTGAGATCAGAGAGAAGACATCTATCCAATAAGAGCTTGGAAGTGGACACTCCCACAGAATATGGAGAAGTGATCCCGTGGCTCCGCAGTTTCTCCAACAGTCCAGAGAAGCGCTATGGTCAAAAGTAGCAATTTTGAGAGGAGTAAGGTATCTATGCTGTGTTATGCTTTGGGTAATCTCCCATAGAGAAACACAGCTGGTGGCTTTATAGATAAAGTGCAGTGCTTTAACCCAGTGTTGAGCAGTGTAATTATGCTGTAGATCATGTTCCCAAAGGCGGAGTATATTGGAGTGTTGGAAAAGCTTTTTGTTTGTGGAGCAAATTGTAAAATAATGAGATATCCTTTGCATGTTTAATGCCGGGTGAGTAGTAGGATGAGGCTCATTCGAGTCAGCAGATGAGGGTTGTGGTGAATACAGTGGGCGATTTGGAGGTATTGGTAGTAGGATGTGCTAGGCAAGCTTGGGTCAGTTTGAAGCTGGGTGAACATTTTTATACGATTGTTGCGGATGAGGTCGTTCAGTGAGATCTGGGTATCTTTGGGCCATGTTTTGAGGGTAAGGCCGGGGATTAAGATTGATAGGATGGAGATGGAGAGCTTCATGGGAACCCTAGGGATGTTTCACCAGGGCGTGGAGACAAACTTTCGTCATGTCTTGACTGAAGCTATAAAGGTGGGGACTAGGTGTTTAGGGAGTGTAGATTTCGGTGAGAGGCTGTAAAGCCAAAGTTTCAGGTGTCTGCCAGGGATGGAGTGGCGTTCTAGGTCTCCCCATATGGTGTGAATCTCTGGCCGAAACCATTCTTGAGTTGAGCAAAAACAGTAGAGTAGTAGTAGTCTGTGATGGCTACTAGGCCTGAGCCACCCACTGATCTATGTCTGATTACCCAAGTCCAAGCTACTTTGGGTTTTTTGCCTTGCCAAATAAATTTAGTTAAGAGGGACTGTAGAGAGTTTAAATAAGAGCAAGGGATAGGAATGGGGAGAGATCGGAACATATATAAGATTTGTGGAAGGGTTGTCATTTTAAATGCCGCTAATCTGCTGGCCCAGGAGAATTCATGTTCGGAGATCTGTGTTAGGGATTTGGTGAATTTCTGTTTAAAGGGGATGTAGTTTGCTTTAAATAAGTTCTCAGGGTTTTTAGTCAGGGTGATTCTTAGGTATGCTACACCTGATTCTGACCAATGGAATGGAAATTGAAGGGCTAAGAGGTTTGATTTTATGTACCTTTTCGCCTATTTGGAATCCCGAGATCAGGTTGGAGGCTCTAATGTGTTCTGCCAGGGGTTCCATGGCTAAGTCAAAGATAAGTGGGGAGAGAGGGCAACCCTGGCATGTGCCATTAGTTATCAAAGTAGAAGAAATGGCTGCACTCCGCAATCGATTAAAATTCTTTATTGGAACATCCCAAGTGCTAACAAGAACAGAGAGCTGGTAGACGCGTTTGACACACTTCACGTGTGCTTAATCATTACACAGAAATATCGGTATTAGCAACCCTTATACAAGCCCCATCTAATTCTTTAACAGGTGACACAGATCATTAATTTGCAGACTTCCTGTTGCATGTGATTCACGTAAGAAACATAAGAAGAAGGACCCATATAGAAAATATATATACATACACACACAGCATATATATGTATAGACAAAACAAGAAAACATGTGTGCTGTAGAAAGATAAAATGTTAAACTAGAAAACACTAACCATAAAAGCATTGTGGTCACCGCCATTGATTAAAATTGATCCGTGTCTCCTATATTCCAATGTACTCTGATATATGTGCATAAATTTGTAGATTATGTTTCCCTATAATAAAATCATTCATATATATATCACAGGTGTCAAACACAAGGCACGCGGGCCGAATCCTTGCCAAGTGGCCCGCACAGTGGCCTCCGGCTGACACCTAAACACCCCCCCCCCAGTCCTGCGAGCGGTGCCGGCTTGTGACAGCGCATGCACTGCCCGTCGGTCTCCAAGGAGACAAGGATAAACAACTCCCATCCAGCTGAGAGCAGGCTTTTTGAGGACTTGATGAAGACATGCAGTGTTGTGCTGAAGATTTTTTATTTTTTTTTTGAACATTTTACTGCGTTTATAGCTAGCAGTCATTCAAAAGCAAAATTGCGATTCACTTTGTGTTGACGATTTTGAAGTGATGGTGAAATAAGACATATAGGGCCAGAACCCAGGAGAGGGGGGGGGGGGTGAGATGTTGCACACTGTGCATAGCATACTCCTGAACCCGGCACTCTATATGTAATGCGCTCCTGAACCCGGCACTCTGTGTACGTAGCGTGCTCTTGAACCCGGCACTCTGTGTACGTAGTGTGCTCCTGAACCCGGCACTCTGTGTACATAGCGTGCTCCTGAAGTCAGCACTCTCTGTACGTAGCGTGCTCCTGAAGCCGGCACTCTGTGTACATAGCGTGCTCCAGAAGCCGGCACTCTGTGTACGTAGCCCGCTCCTGAAACTGGCACTCTGTACATAGCCCGCTCCTGAAGCCGGCACTCTGTACGTAGCCCGCTCCTGAAGCCGGCACTCTGTACGTAGCCCGCTCCTGAAGCCGGCACTCTGTACATAGCGTGCTCCTGAACCCAGAAATCTTTGTAGCGCGCCCCTAGTCCTACAGATACAACCGGCCCTTTGAGGGCAACTATACTGCTAAAGCGGCCCCCGATGTATTTGAGTTTGACACCCCTGATATATATATATAGTAACCAAAGGGAAATCATCCAAAGTATGGTGTCCTCCATGATCTAAATATTTTCTATATGGGTTTTTCTTATGTTTCTTACGTGAATTACATGCAACAGGAAGTCTGCAAATTAATGAATGTGTCACCTGTTATAGAATTAGGTGGGGTTATATAAGGATGATCATGCCGATATTTCTGTGTAATGATTAAGCCCATGTGAAGTGTGTGAAACCTGTCTACCAGCTCTCTGTTCTTGTTAGCACTTGGGATGTTCCAATAAAGAATTTTGATTGATTGCGGAGTGCAGACCATTTCTTCTATTTTGATTGCATGCGGAGGCGAGCCGGGGCGGGCACCCGTTAGATCATCAGACTTCCTGTCTCACCTGGAGTGGCGAGTTTACTTGTTTGGATATGCTATTAGTTATACTGAATGGGGATGATAGCATCTCTGCTACATATACACTTGCTGTGGGGACTGAGTAGATGGCCATAATGGCCGCTAGGATCCTATCTGAGAAGCCAAATTCCATAAGAACAACCAGAAGATGTGAACTCTGTCAGACTGACGACCTCTAACGAACCACGACTGGTCTCTGTCTATGAGAGAAGGAATGATAGTCATTAGCCTGGAGGCTAATTTTTTTTCTATTTAGTTTGTGTTTCATGTACATTTTTGCCTGGTTATAGCTTGCTTTGAAAGTAATATTTTTCACTTTAAGTTCATTCTTCTGTAGGATAACTAATTTTAGGTGTGTAAAATTACTTTGGTTGCTGTGTAAAAATTTTAGATGTTAATTTTGGATGAGATAGGAGCAGGAGCCATTGGCTCCCACTGCTGTTAATCACAGCCAGTGAGCCAATGAGCAGAGATAGGAGGCGGGGCAGGGCCGAGCCACAGCTCTGTGTGTGAATGAACACACAGAGCCCCGACTCGTGAACGAGACTGCTTGAGTGCCACCATTGCAAGCTGCTTGCTCTGGGGGCAGGAGGGAGGGGCCAAGAGTGCCGATGGGGGACCTGCTCTGTGCAGTGGTTTTGCACAGAGCAGGTAAATATAATATGTTTGTTATTTGTTTTAAAAAGCCTTTATTATCTATCACTCTTACCCCCCAAATAGCTGATCTCGTCAAAGAAAACTATCTAACTTTCCTTCACTCCATACTTTCCAAACTGGATAACTTAGGGAAACATGAATTATCCTGGACAGGTAGGCTGGCTGCATTTAAATGCAAATTCTTCCACAGCTTCTTTACCTATTTAGAACACTGCCCATCCCAGTCCCAAATTCATTTTTCTCACAGATACAATCATTGAAAAACAGATATCTATGGAGGGGGAAAAGAGCACGCTGCGCTTTCATCAGGCTCATCCGGGCTAAAAAGGCGAGAGGCATAGGTCACACACATAAAAGACTATTATGACTTCCGGTTCCGGCGCCACATGAGGAGGAGGTGAATAGCTCCAGCTCCTGCAGCGCTTCTCACACAACTAGCATATAAACCCGGCTACTGCTTTGGGGAGACCCCCCTCTTTCCCTGCTTCACTGTGGGCACTCATGGATCGCTTTTTAGAGCGATCGTATGCACGGGCGGTATCCTCCACGATACCCCCGCGGGAGAAACAGTGGCCGACACAGCCAAGATGGCAGCCGCCCCAGGCACACCAGAGCTGCTGCAGACGCAGCCACAGCATCCTCCGGCTCCAGAAATGGCAGGTACGGATCCTGCCTCCCCTGCTGGCATCGCACAAGCAGTGGTAACACTGCTGGGACCCACATTAGCAGCCACTGTGGATGCAGCAGTTCACAGAGAACTGGAGCAGCTCCATATAGAAATTCAAGCTCAGGCACAGCGAATCACTCAGGTGGAAGAGAGGATATCATCCCTTGAGGATGAATGCACAGCTTCATCTGCCGCGATCGCACGCATTACTGCCACAAACAGGGACATATGGGATAAACTCGAAGATTTGGAAAATTGTTCGAGAAGGAACAATTTGCGCATAATCAGTTTACCAGAAACGGTTTCCGCTTCCCAGCTCACTAATATTTGCGCAAAAACTATCCCAGAGCAAGTGGGCCTCTGCATACCCTGCACTATTGAATGTGCACACCGCATGGGTCAATACTCAGAGACCCGCGCCAAACCCCGTCATGTTATAGTTAAATACTTAAACTATGCTGACAAGAATGCCATAATGCAAAAATGTTGCCGCTCGCGCTCCTTAACTGTGGATGGCGCAAAATTGCTGCTCTTTGCGGATTACTCCATGGAGGTGATGAAACAACGTAAAGCGTTTTCGCCGATCTGCTCAACTCTACATAACAACCAAATCCGGTTCTCCTTAGCTTACCCAGCTATCCTCCGCATCCAAACGCATGAAGGAGAACACCTCACCTTCAACACACCTGATGAGGTGGAAAATTACTTAACTACCCGGAGCACCGAGATGGAACACAGCAACACTGCAGAGGGCCCACCATCAACATCACCTTCTTCATCAACTGCACCGCCTAAACATCAACGCAGCCTGACCAAACCTCCATATAAACACAGCCGCTTCACCAACCAGGAGGACCGCTCTGGGAATCGCTGAAGGACTTCAGAAACCCACTTTCACCACTTGTGCTTGCACAGACGGGTAATATTACCCCCCCCCCTTTATCTCTCTTTTTTCTTTTTTTTTATTAGGTACTTTTATTTGTTCTTTCAACTTATCACGACTGAACTTTTTGACGCAGTACCTATGTCAGCCTGTTGCTTAAAGTTTTTTTTTTGCTCTATAGCCTACCACCCCAGTCGCCAATAAGGCCACATGCTGTCTGTTTAGAAGTTCACTCTAAGGACCCATGCAATAATCGCAGTCATTGGTCCTACGTAGATTAGGCCCATGAGCTAAGCCTTCACTCTTCTGAGCCTATCCCAGTGTCTAAATGTGAGTTGCTCTTTCCCTGACATTCTCCCCTCTGACTACCCTTCCCTGTTACCCTCTACCCATTTACCTCCCTCCTCCCCCTCCCATCTTTCCCTTCTTTTCCTCCCTCCCTCCACTCCCCATAGCTTACATCCTGCCCCTACGTGAGGAGCTAGCGACCGGCGGGGGATATGATAGGTAGTTGAACCTCATGTGGAAAAAAGTGAAGTCCACTATGTTTATTTTGTTTTTCCTTAACCGAAAATTCGCTTTGTTAATGTTTGTTCTCTATTGCTGATTTGAAATTCGTGTTTACCTATCTAGTACCTATGTTCTCAGGAGATCTACAGCGCTGTGGTGACTCCCGAATGGTAGATACTCTACCCACAGAGAGGCTCCATTGCAAGCCTCTAACCCAAAACATTGTTTATTTCCAGCCATGTCATCATCTACCGACGGGAGTCACCTAAAGTTGGTTTCGTGGAATGTTAGGGGCTTCGCTCTCCAAATAAACGCATGTCAATACTTAGACACTTATGGCACCTCCGGGCAGATGTGGCTCTGCTCCAGGAGACACACCTGTCCGCAGGCGATTTAACACGCCTTCGAAAAATGTGGGTGGGTTCTTTCTATGGCTCCCCGGCAGTAGGCCGAAAAGCGGGAGTTGCTATCCTATTACACAAAAACTTAGGTCACACTGTCAGAGATGTCAGGGTTGATTCGGTAGGCCGCAAAATAACCCTACATTTGACCTTAGGCGACAAAGCTGTTGCTGTCACCAACATTTATGCTAATAACTCGCCTGACACCTCCTTCTTTCAAGATCTGGTGCAATGGGTGCTAACTGCCCCTGAGATGCTACACCTAGTGGGTGAGACTTTTATTCCGTTATGTCCACGCTGGCAGATCGCACTTATCACCCGTCACATAGACCGCGTACCTATACCCCCCCTGTACTGAACTCTACTCTCCTAGCGCAATCCATCGCTTCCATGCAATTCGTCAACGTTTGGCGTTTAATGCACCCTATGGATCGAGAATATACCTTTTTTTCGCCCCCGCATAACACTTTTTCTCACATAGATTATTTTTTTGCCTCCCCTGCTCTAATCTCCACAATAAGTGCCCCAGACATACATGATGCCAGAATATCAGACCACAGCCCTATTGCTGTACACATAACTCAGGCTAAACCTTCATCTCCCTCCCCTACCTGGCGCTTCCCTTCGTACCTGGCAGATAGTGAAGATTTCGAACACACACTGTACGAAGCCTGGGAGGAATACATCTCCACAAACGGAGCTCACATTTCTGACCCGAACCTTTTTTGGGAAGCCGGCAAAGCCTTTCTACGGGGTAAAATCATCTCTTATACCGCCCAATTTAAAAAACGGACCAGACAACAATATAGACAGGCCAGCGAAGCTTTACGCTTGGCTCATGAGCGGCTAACACTAAACCGCACCTCTGATAACATACAAGAATGCCGACAGGCTAAACGTACTTTTGATCTTTGGGCAGAACAACATGAAGCGGCCAAAACATCATACTCTACTCTTCATTTTCACAAGTTTGGTAACAAGGCGGGCAGGCTGCTGGCTAAATTATGTTCAGGACCAAGACATCCTACTCATATCTCTACCCTGAGAAATGAGGCCGGCTCTCTGGTTACCTCGCCTGCTGAAATTAGTAAACTACTTGCAGAGTATTACACTAATTTATATAGAGCTGACCCAAATGACCAACCTACGGCAGAAGCTCTGCTGACCAAGATACGTCTGCCCAAACTCCAAAATGCACAATTAGAGGCACTCAATACTCCTATTACTGTGGATGACATCCGGCACACAATTAAATCCATGGCATCTGCCAAAGCCCCAGGACCCGACGGTTACACGGCGGAATTTTTCAAACTGACAAACGACTTTATCCCCGACATCCTGAAACATGTACATGCAGCCATGTGAGATGGAGGGCCCTATCTTCCCACAGGGACGCGGGCTCACATCAAACTAATTTCCAAGAAAGGCAAAGATCCCCTATTACCAGGATCATACCGTCCAATTTAATTAATTAACGTTGATGTAAAAATCCTGTCTAAAATAGTTGCATCACACTTAGCTCTCCTACTTCCATCTTTATTACACCCAGCCCAATCTGGCTTTGTTTCAGGACGATCAGCTACCCTGAACATTCACAAGGTTTTAATGCCTTTAAAATACGCTAAAACTCACCCCGACCAAGACGTTCCCATTATGTCTCTCGACGCGGAAAAAGCCTTTGATAACATCAGTTTCTCCTGGCTTTTCAGAGTGATGGAACAATTCGGCTTTTCAGGTCAAATTATGTGATTTTTATTACAAATGTATGCCTCCCCAACGGCACGTCTTGTCACCCCTGACTTTGTCTCCGACACAATCCCCCTAGCAAAGGGAACGAGACAGGGATGCCCCCTGTCCCCGTTGTTGTTCAACATAGCGATTGAACCCCTATCCAGAATACTCAACTCAGCTAATGGGGTCAGTGGCATCACCTTAGGCAACCAAACTCTCCGCTCCGCTCTGTTCGCGGACGACATACTCTTATTCTCTACCGATCCCATATCAGACTTTTACAGACTCAAGCAACTCTTTACGGCCTTCTGACTTTGCTCGGGCTTCCGCATTAATTTTGACAAAAGTGAGGTTTTAGCACTACACCCACGCCTATCTACTAAATGGAGACATCTATCTCTATTTGCCCTGGCAACTCAACATATCACATATTTGGGTATTCGTATAGGACGTGAACCATCTTCTTTATATTTACTCAATTATCCCCCCTTAATAACCAAAATTGTGAAGGAGTTGGAAGCTTGGGGGGCCCTCCCCCTCTCGCTTTTTGGGAGATGCCACCTTTTTAAAATGGTGTGATTTGCGTGCCTGCTTTACCCAATGCAGACCATACCTCTCTTACTGAGACACTCTGATGTTCAAAAAATCCAGAAAACCTTAACTGCTTTTATATGGTCTTACTGTTGTATACTACACTCACAAGAAACCATGCATCGAGCTACAAAAATTATGTCTCCCGAAGGGCGAGGGCGGGGCAGGACTACCCAATATAAGTTTCTATAACCTAGCATGTTTACTTAGACAGGGCCTAGATTGGTTGACTGGAGGATCTAAATACTCCAATTTTGCACTTGAAGGTGCTATGGTCTCCCCCTATGACCTTTCAGCCATCCTTCATTCTAATCCTAATACTTTGCCTCCCCACCTCAAGTCAAGTGTACTTTTCAGAGATGCAGTCATTGCCTGGAGAGAGGTCAGAAAACTACTCAGACTGCCATCTAACATTTCCTGCCACCTGAAAATCCAAGGCAACCCTATGTTCCTCCCATCCACTCTACATAAAACTTTTAGTCAATGGAAACTCAGGGGCCTTACGAATATAACATCCATCTACCACGACAAACCTGGCGAATTTAAACCTTTTCAAACCTTGATGCGGGAATTCTCGCTACCACCAACACACATCTTTTTTTATCACCAACTATTTAAAGTCTTGCTGTGGGTCTGAGTCTGATCCCCTTCAAACGTTATTCATTGACACTCTACTTCAAGGCAATAATTATTCTATATCCAATATATATTCCTACCTCATACAACACCAAGCACGGAAGTATTGCTTCAAACCTTTTCAAAAATGGTCTCACTTACTGGGTGACAACGATCTGCCGGAAAAATCCTTGAGGGATACAGGCATATTCGCAAACTTATAACATCTGAAACATGGCGGGAGACGCAATTCAAAATTATTCACAGGGCCCACTTTCCGTTTCGCTTCAACAAAGTGCACCCGACTCAAGCGCAATGTCCCTGGTGTTCCTTACCTCGCCCAACACTGCTTCACCGTCTTTGGGACTGTACTACTATCACTATTTACTGGAACGCTGTGCTAGCCTACATCAACAAAATCCATAAAACACAGAGGCGTTGGCCCTCCTCCATTCCCAGCATTTTGCATGCTGTAATGTATGCAAAGTCCTCTTGAACACTGTGGGAGGGGGTTCTGAGTAGCCTTCAGAAATAGGCCAATTGCTGCCTCCTTCACGTTACTCCTCTTCCTGCCACTTTTTGGTGGAAGGCGGAGGAGAGGGACCTGCAATTCTGGCAGGCTACTGGGCCCGGCCACCTCCTGGCTGCCACTTTCCACGGCCTGGCTGAGGCTTTCCTGTGTATGAAAAAGGGACATTGTTTTAGTTTTTGGTTCATCAATCACACACAATTTTCATCTCATGACTGTTGCAAATTTAATGTTAATAAATAGAAAAGACTATCATTCTAACCCCAGCATTTTTCATTCTTGTCCCAATCATTTGTGGCCACTAATGTCTATTGATATGTAAAACACCTTGTGAAATCAGAAATTGGTGATCAAAATTAGCATATATTTAACATCATTAATTTAACAACCAGAAATATTTTTAACAATGCTATACCTGGCTCAAGCTGGGCTCCTCCACATGTTGCTGCCTGGAAGGCCCAGGTTGGTCGTCGGAAGCCTCAGCTGGGGGGAAGGAAGCCTTGAAGGAAGACTGGAGAGTGCTGGCCTGGGTTCAGTCTGGCCTGCCAGAAAATGCAGTCTGTCATAGTACCACAGCCTGGGTACATAAATGTCATCTGCTGCAGCACGTGATCTCAGGGAATCCTGGACCTTCTTGAGCTCCCTATTATAAGTGCTCCTCATGCCACCAATTAGGGCCTTCTAATAGGGGATGTCTGCCGTGGGGATCACCGGCTTCACAAATTCCACCAACTGATCCAACGCTGCCTTTCTCTTTGTTTGATTGTTATAATAGGGGTGGTTTACCTGCCACAGACAGGGCAGCTCCCTGTACATATCAATGAATATGGGCATAAAGTCCTCGTCATTGAATAGATCCATTTTCTCTGCAAGACACAACAAAAGACAAACCCTAATGTCAGGCTAACTCTCCTAATCTTGACCCAATATAGGCCTCAATCTATAAGCAGTATAGGCCACTGATGCACCAACTTAAAATTGTACCTTCATTATAATGATCGGCGCTTCCGCTACACCTTCCTCCGCTCACAGATTGTACGTACGACGCACGAGTGTTACGCTTTATATATACTGCGCATGCGTGAAACTACGCCCGCATCACCCGCCCCTGACGTTCTTTCTAGAATATTCCCCGCCCTGTCTCTTTCTGTCACTTGGTAACCAGCAGCTACACACAGCACATTTGTATGATTTAATTGTGCACAGTGGGGATATACATTTATGCAAGCCCAGGCACACTCATTACTAGATTATACCCGTTGATATCTCTCAAGCTGCTTGTGCTATCTCCAGTGGACATCATCCTGCGCTGTCCACCATTGGATCCTCAGTATTTATCAATACATTTAGCTCAGGGACTAGGGGGGTGGGTTCACCCACCAGTGTCTATTTTTAATATCAACGTTGGTCACTTTTATATATGTACTCTCTATTGTCACCTGATATTGTGGAAGAACGGACCCCACCTGTGCGGATCAGTTCCGCATACGTGGGATCCCTTACCTTTTGATTTTATGAAATTTTCAATAAAGTTTTCTTTTTTGGTTTTGATCTCATTACGTTGTAGCTTCTCCCTTTGTTGGCAATCCTGGGGCCACTTTGGTCCCCCCCCCCCTTTTTTAGGTGTGTATGGGCCCATGATAGCATGCTGGGGAGGTTAGTGAAGGCAAATATGCATGTAGGCCAAAAAAAGAAATTTAAAAAATTCAAGCATGCATGAGAATGAAGGGGACATTCACAGCATGTTACAATCATGGTAATTAGGGAATGATGAAAGAAATACAATACATTAGCATACATTAAATACATAGAATGTGATGTTAAAGGAGAAATCTTACCTTAATATAGTCCTTCTGCAGGACCTGGATGATGGCAGAACAGGTCAATGGAATAATGATCCCCAGAACCTGGGGGAGATGCCTGTCGAGAACTTAAGGTCCTGCAGGCTTCTCCCAGTTGCTAAGTACCGCCATGTGGTGACTAGCCTCTGTTCGGGGGTGATGGCTTGCCACATACAGGTATCCTGCCCGCTAATATAAGGGGATAACAAAGCCAACAAATGGTGAAAAACGGGGTCTGTCATCCGGGGAAAATTCTTGAAATAATCAGGGTTATTCTCCTGGATCTCCCTCAACAAAGGCATATGAGAGAATTGGTCACGCTGAAGCAACCAATTCTTCGTGCATGAACTCCTCCCCACCCTGTTCATGGACTGGGCTTGGGTCAGAGCTAGAACCCCAACACCAAGCTTCCGCACAGCACGAACTCTGTGATGAGCACGTACTCACAAAATGGCTTCAAAACGGTCGGCTGGACAGAATGAACTAAACAGAACGCACTGAAGAACAGCAAGGCCTGTGAAGAGCGAGCTGAAAATCGGTAACGAGCGGACAAGAACACACTAAAAAACAGATGCGAACTGACTACACGCACTGAAAACCAGATACAAACCCACAACCACAAACTGAACAGCAGTAAAACGATCTGAAAAAGCACCAGTCTGAAAAGCACGAATCGTCTCTCACCAAACTTCTACTAACACGAGATAAACACGAGATTAGCAGAAGGAGCCCAAAGGGTGGTGCGCTGGCTGTTGAACTTCTCTTTTATAGTCCCGTCGTACGTGTTGTACGTCACCACGTTCTTGACGGTCGGAATTTGGTGTGACCGTGTGTATGCAAGACAAACTTGAGCGGAATTCCGTCAGAAAATCCATCATAGCTTTTTCCAACGAGAATTACGATCGTGTGTACACGGCATAAGACAAGTTCTAGCTCCACTTGTGTCAATTCAAAAGCTAATTGGCTGTGGCTGATTGTGCTGTGCTTGCACTTGTGTGCAATTGAAAACATTTAAAACTATGAGGCTAGGTTCAAACTAGTGCGAATTAGATGTGGATTTCTCCACATCCAATTCTCATGACAGAAGATTGTGACCCGATCTCTATGGAACCGGTTCACATATCCCTGGGGCGGCTGTGGAGCAGCTTGCACAGGAGTCCAGTGCGTCTTTGGCTTCATTTCAGGGCCGAAATTCAGACAAAAATTCAGCCCTGATTCATCCCTGAAACAGGGAGGCACCGGACCCCTGCTGCGAGCCGCATCCGTCTGCAGTGTGAACCCAACTAAAACTTTAAAAAGTCACTGCTCCCGGAAAAAATACATTTTTAACACTTTGGAAGTTGAACTTTTGTTTTCTTGATCTTTGCTTTTCCCCTTTAAAGCGGAAGTAAGCCCATCGATTTAACCGTTTCAAAAACAGTTACATTCACCACACGTGCCAGGAATGTAACTGTCACATTGGTTGGGCTCTCAACCAAACTGTCAAATCATCCAATGGCTGGAGTCATAACTCATCACATGTGCAGAATCGTGGCAGTTGAAGATTAAATAGAGGCTATGACGGCAGCTTCCTTGGCTGAAAACAATTGGATGGTTTGCTTCCACTTTTTTAAAGGGTTGTTTCACGTCTCAGAAAAAATGAAAAGGTGAACTAACACCATACACCCTCTCTAAGCCACCCCCCACCACCACTCCTTACTGTACTTACCTCTGTGGGTGCAGAGCTGTCAGACAGTGCATTGGTCTGGGATTTGAAATACCTGCTCTTTTCCCTCTTCTCTCTGCAGTGCTTCACGGACAGGTCAGTGTCGGCACTGAACAATCAGAATCCCCCTGATCCATCTCAGAAGCACTGCACAGAGAAGAGGGACAAGAGCAGAGATTTTAAATTCCTAGACTGCTGCACTGACTGTGTTTGCACTGGGACCTCATGCAAAAAAAAAACAACCCCGCATGAGGTCTCCTCCAAATTCTACAATGAACCACAGGCCATGTGCCCCCAACACTGGGAAGGTAAGAAGGTACCTTGCTAGAGGGACTTGTCTGCCACACTTTGGGAGATTTCCTCTAACTTGAATCTCTGGGACAGGAAGTGAAGGGACCCCAATGGTACACAGACAGCAAACAGTAATGTAACGCAGGGGTTGTGACCAGATTAACATGCTAAATAATGTGTTGCTTCTTAAGCAAGGGGTTGGCTCCCTCTAGTGTTCTTCTGATGCTAATGCTGTCAAGACTTCTCTTTTAATTCTTGAGAAACAGGCGCTGAAAAGCATTAGGGGAAAAGAAGTTAATGAGGAAGTGACTCATGTGCTTTACTTAGCCTGGGAACTACTGACCCACAATGCCCAGTTCACTGACCCACAATGCTAAGTCAGTGAACAGCCTGCTGGGTAAGGTGATAAAAGGGAGAGCGTGGCCATCTTTCAACCTCTCGGGACGCCATTCAACAGCTGCCTGCAGGGAGGTCTGTGTGTGGGACTGACAGACTGCGGCGTGTGAGGCGAGGAGCGGAATTGATCGGCCTCTGAGGTGTTCCAGAGCACAGTCAGCTGGATCAGCGTGTAGACGGACTTGAGGACCCAAGGTTTCTGAAGGTTGCCTGCGTTCCAGCCACAAGAAAGGAGCGGTGCGGTGTGACGGCGCCAGCTTGGATCGGACTGAGATACTAAGAGAGGAGCCTTACCAGCATCTGGGCCTGGTGTGGTGAGCGGGCACTTGCCCAGATCAATATAGTGCACTGTTTGAATTAGTTCCAACTGCTGGTGGGATCTGTAGTCCCACAGAAGTGATCTCATTTATCCATAGACTGTGTACAGTGGAACTTCAGGGTTTGCTTTTCCATGTACTGCAAAGGTAATGCTGAGTTCCATCCCTCATTAAGGAAGAAGTTCTACAGGTGCTTTATATGTGCAGGCACACAGTTAACAGCATGTCATTTCTACTATAATTTGCTACCTTTTTTTTTTTTCTTACTTACTTATAAATACTGCAGTCTAATATAAAAAGCTAGCTGAAGAGGAAGAAGACAAGAGACTTTTACCATTTTCTATAAAGCATTACAGCTTCGCTTTACATTTTGAGGACTGCATTGCAACCTAGGGGGGGGGGGCCCTTGAGTATATGATATAGATATATGTATTGTATCACACTGTTGCATTGTGCTTGATATTGCGCTGCCAATCTGGTGTGTGTGTGTGCTCTGAGGTTGGAGTGGGAAGGTGCTCAATATAAGTGCTTTATCATATTGGACAGTAGTCCCACTCCTTGCCTGTCTGCATATAGTCTCTAGGTGACCATTGAGTTCTGGGTTTCAATTACACATTGATTGTTGTTTACTTTCATTCTTTATATTGGGGTTGCCACTGTGTCTATTGTGTTAAACAAGTATTTTAGTAAACTGCTTAAATGGTTAACTTACAATTTGTGTGAGACTCTATCTATTACTACAGCTGATGAAGTGACAAGTACCAAGGTGACGGTAAATATACAGTATAGTGTGTCATTGCTGTGTTTCTCTTTACCATTGGGTCTTATACTAGCATTACTATACAGTTGTGCCAAGGGGGTTGAGTCCATTTCTGGGGTTGAGAGGCAGAGTGCAGACCCAAAACAATTATCAGCAGCTCCTTCGGGGGTTAGTGCTACAGTAATTTGACAGGTGTTTCAACCTCCGCTATCCTTTTGAAAACTTAAAAAAAAAAAGTTTTGTACCCATACAACTCTCACACTGACATTTAAACTTAATAAAACCTTTTCCTCAAGAAGGTTTTTTACAACATTTCCAGAAATGGAAAGCAGATGCAAGCTAGCTTCTGCAGTGATCCTAAAATGACTCTCCTGTTTACAAACACTTTTGGGCATTGCACTGCCGCCATGTGGCTGGCTTCTGACATAGTGAAAATTTAGGGAGACCTGCATGGGCCAGATGGAGGAATGGAGAGGAGTTTCATGCATTTCATAAATTGTACGCTGCTGATCAACTGTAAAACATCTATGGGTAATGCATACTGTATATTTAATAATTATGTTTTCTCACACAACACCTATAGATCCTCCCACAAACATCTACAACAGGGTTTTTACTGTGCCAGAAGGTAAACAAGAGGCATCAGCAATCTCTGGTGCCCAATTACTTTTAGGATGTTCCTTGTTCTAACACTGAATGAGCTTCTTATGCTGCGTACACACGAGCGGAATGTCCGATAGAAAAAAGTCAGACGGAGTCTTTTTATTGTCTATTCCGATCATGTGTAGGTCTCATCGGACTTTTTTTCCCTGAAAATTCTGACGGACCTAGAAATGGAACATGTTCTAAATATTTACGACGGATCCAATTCCTATCGGGAAAACCGCTTGTCTGTATGCTGTTCCGACGGACCAAAAACGATGCATGCTCTGAAGCAAGTACGAGACGGAAGCTATTGGCTACTGGCTATTGCACTTCCTTTTTCTAGTCCCGTCATACGTGCTGTACTTCACCACATTCTGGACGGTCAGACTTTAGTTTGACCGTGTGTAGGCAAGATCGCTTGAATGGAATTCCGTCGGAGTTTCATCAGAGAAACCTTCAGAATTTAGTCCGACGGCAAAACCGGTCGTGTGTACGCAGCTTAACACAAAAAAATAAATTATTTTCTGATGTAATCAGAGGGACTAGCTTACCTGCAACTCCAGTATTTCCCAATTCCCCTGGATTGCCTTTTGGTCCTACTTTCCCTGGAAGACCCGGGTTTCCTCTTTCACCTGGAATTCCAGGTTCCCCACGCATACCTCAAAAAACATAAATAATATTAGCAGTTGGATATTTTTATGTGTTATAATAATAAATACAAATTTCACAATGTGGATTCATGCACACAGATCATTAGGACCATAAACCACACAGATCAGTGTATTTCTGAATGGTCAGATGTTTCTGATCAGTCATGGACAATACACCTGTAAAAATCAATGACAGGCTGACTAGTTCCACAGCTATTTGCATGTGATTGCAAATGTAGCATACTAAATGGAAAAAAAATCTATATGTAAATCAACGTGATTTTCATCTTTATGTGGTTTACAACTATAAACTTATATTAGTAAAATTTCATTAAAGCTAAATTTTAAAGTGGATGTTCAGGCAAAACCTTTTAAGGCTAAGCCTATTCTCACTCCCACCCTCTAAACCTATTCTATCTAACCCTGTAAGGAAAAGATCAGTATACTTACCTATTCTGAATCTGCTCCGGTCCCATGATCATCTGACAGCAGCGACTTCTGTGTAAAGGAGGGGTAGCCGACAATGGATGCCCCATAGTAAGTCTATAGGTGATCTCATATCCCAGGCATTTCCAGCCATTGTTGGCAATCTCTCCTCTACACAGAAGCTGCCCCTGTACAGACCATGTGACTGAACTGGAGTGGTTTCAGAATAGGTAGGTATACAGTTCTTTTCTTTACAGGGTTAGATAGAATAGGTTTAGAATGGGGGTGGAAGTAGATCTAGCCTTAGTTGGGTTATGCCTGAAATTCCACTTTAAAGGGGTTGTAAAGGCAGAAGTTTTTTTTTATCCTAATGCATTCTATGCATTAAAATAAAAAGCTTTCTGTGTGCAGCAGCCCCCCTCAGCCCCCCTAACATTTACCCGAGGTCCCTCTCTGTCCAGCAATGTGTCAGGGCTGGGCTCAGCCCTTCCTTCTCAAAGCTGGCCGATCAGCTGTCGGCTAATTGCCAGCTCCTATCTCTCCACAGTGACTCAACTGTGATGACTCAACAGTCCTGCTTACTTAAGCTGTCCAGATGATCTCTGCTTTCGCCTTGGGCACATCTCTAGAGACGCTCTCCTGTGTTCCTGTTAAAGACTTGCTTGGCTGACATTCCTTCTGGCTTCAGATCCTGCTTGCTGTTCTACTATGCTTATCTCTGGCTCCCTGACATTTTGGCTTGCTTGACTATCCGTTTCGGTCCCCGAACTCTGGCTATGTTTTGACTACGTTTACTCTGTTTACATTTATTTATTTAACTGTACTTCTGTCTCAGTCTGATTCATGGTTTCTGACAGTAGGCGAAGGCCATGAATTCAGAAGATGCAGTCAATTCACTTGTTGGTAATATTCTTTCCAGATTGGATGAGCAGGATCACTGATGGGATCAGTTTGCCATGGTGTTACAAGCGCTCCTGAGACGCATGGCGCACCTGGAATCTCCCACTGTGGCTGCTCCGGTACAACCTGTGTTGCAGGCCATCCCTGCTGCTGCTCCAGTCTCTGTACAGGCACCCACCTAGAGTATTACCTCTATAAGAGGTATGTCTGGTTCGGCTCCACCTTCCCAGCGATTTGGGGGCGATCCAGTCCAATGCAGAGGGTTTCTCAACCAGGTTGAGATATACTTTGAGATCCTGCCCCAGGTGTTTCCCACGGACAGAAGCAAAGTAGGTTTCATGATTTCTTTGCTTTCTGAGAGAGCCTTGGCCTGGGCAAACCCTCTATGGGAGACGCAAAAACCTGCTGTCTTGAGTTACCCTGAGTTTGTGGCTTCTTTTAAAAGGGTATTTGACGTTCCCGCACGCTCCGATTCTGCTGCCAAGTGCCTCATGTCCATCAAACAGAGTACGAGAACTGTTGCCGATTACGCCAATGAACTCCGTACTCTGGCAGCAGAGGTTGCTTGGAACAATGAGACCCTTGTGGCTGCTTTTTCTCATGGTCTCTCAGATACCATCAAGGATGAGATAGCAGCCCGAGATATACCCACTGAACTGGAGAAGTTGATCACTTTTGCCATCCTCATTGACTCCAGACTCAGAGAAAGACTCCCTTTTAAGGAGCGCTTGCGGAAGATTCCTGTACATTTGTCTCCGAACTTTTCAGTCCCACCCTTGCCTCCCTCACCTCCCATGCCTCCTGGTACTGAGTCGGTCTGTGAAGATGAACCCATGCACTTGGGCTTCACACGCCTCTCTGCAGATGAGAGAACCCTTAGGAGAAGGGAGAGATTGTGCCTTTATTGTGGCCAAGCAGGTCACTTTTTGAAGTCTTGTCCTACCCATCCAGGGAACTCCCGAACCTTGAGGTTCTATCACTGACAGACCTTAGGTGGCGTTGTTTTGTCCCCAGTTATCCAGAAGGATAAGCCCCTGGTTTCGGTTACCTTTTCTTGGGCTGAGTCGTCCGTCGAGACACAGGCTCTAATCGACTCTGGGGCTGCAGGCCTGTTCATTGATGCTGCCTTTGTATCAAAGCACTCAATTCCACTGCAGCTGCGTGACACTTCACTTGCCATTGAGGCTCTTGACGGGAGACCTCTACAGCCTGGCCATGGCCGTAGGGGCTCTTAACCATGAGATAATCCAATTCCAAGTTATTTCCTCACCTAAGTTTCCGCTGGTTATTGGTTATCCTTGGTTACAGAGGCACAACCCCTCTTTGATTGGCTCTGGCTGAGGTTCTCTCCTGGTTGCCACAATTCAGTAAGACATGCTTCCAGAAGGTAGCCAAGGTCCTGTGCACCTCTTCACTCTCCTCCCTGCCGGAGGAGTACCGTGATTTTAGCGATGTCTTTGACAAAGGTCAAGCTGGTAGTTTGCCTCCACACCGGTCATATGATTGCGCAATTGACCTTCAACTTGGTGCCATACCCCCTCATGGCCTGGTTTACCCTTTGTCGGTCTTGGAGGATAAGGCCATGGAGGAATATGTTGCAGACGCACTTTCTCGAGGTTTCATCCACAAATCCTCATCTTCTGCTGGTGCTGGTTTCTTCTTTGTGAAGAAGAGTGGTGAACTGAGACCTTGCATCCATTATAGGGGTCTAAATCGTTTCACGATTAAGAATGCCTATCCGATTCCGTTGATTACAGAGTTATTTGACCGCCTCAAAGAGAGCAACGGTTTTCACGCAGCTTGATTTGAGAGGGGCATACAATCTCGTCAGGATTAAGGAGGGTGGTGAGTGGAAAACGGTGTTTAATTCCAGAACAGGCCTTTATGAGTACCTCGTAATGCCTATTGCCTTTGTAATGCCCCGGCAGTTTTCCAGGAATTTATTAACGATGTCCTCCGAGATTTGTTGCAGTTATTTGTGGTGGTTTATCTTGACGATATCCTCATATTTTCTGTCTGTCGTGTGCTAGGAGAGAACAATCTCTATTGGAGAAGTGCGAATTCCATCAGATTAAATTCCTGTGTTATGATATTTCCACTGCTATTTTTTTTGATGGACCCAGAGAAACTTTCAGCAGACCTACAGTGGCCCCGACCCGTGGGTTTACGTCCTCTGCAGCATTTTCTTGGCTTTGCCAACTATTATCAGAAGTTTATTTGTAACTTCTCGTCTCTGGTCAAGCCCCTGACTAATATGACCAGAAAGGATGGTAACCCACAGAGTTGGTCTCCAGAGTCTATTAAGGCCTTTGAGAGTCTTAAGGCTGCCTTTGTTGGCACATCCTGATCCTACGTTACCTTTTATCCTTGAGAGTGATGCTTGTGAGACTGGAGTTGGCACCCTTTTGTCTCAACATTCTACCTCTGAGAGCGCTCTGTATCCTTGTGGCTACTTTTCCAAGTAATTGTCATCTGCGGAGTGCAATTACGAGATTGGTGACAGAGAGATGTTAGCGATCATTTTAGCCCTGAAAGAATGCAGACATCTCCTCGAAGGTACCACTGTGCCGGTTCTCGTTCTTACTTACCATAAGAATCTCACATTCTTGTCTGAGGCTAAACGCCTCTCTCCCAGAAGGGTGCAATGGGCTCTTTTCTTGTCTAGTTTCAATTACATTGTTTCATTCTTACCTGGTACTAAGAATGTAAGGGCTCACGCTTTGTCACAACAATTTTCCTCCACTTCCAAGATGGAGTCGGTTCTGGTTCCTGTTATTCCTCCTAATCGTATTCTGGCTACGGTTCGCACCAGTCTTACTTTTCCTTTGGGTTCTTCTTGCTGCTCAAGTCCGTGCTCCTCCTGAGAAACTTTGTGACCGTTGCTTTGTCCCAGAGAGTCTCCATACTGTCATGCTTCAGACTTACCATTCTCCCAAGCCTGCTGGCCACCCTGGGAAGAATCAACTCTTTTGGGCCATTTCCAAACAATTCTGGTGGCCCAGTCTACGTGCTGATGCAACCGCCTTCATAGATGCCTGTTCTGTGTGTGCTCAGAGTAAGACTCCATGATACCTTCCAGTTGGCCTCCTACAACCCATACCCATGGAGAGAGGCCCTCGACCCATCTGTCTATGGATTTCATTGTGGAGTTACCCAACTCCCAGGGCAACACAGTTATCTTTATGGTGGTTGTCCGGTTCTCGAAAATGTCCCATTATATTCCACTTAAGAAGTTGTCCACTTCTAAGGAACTGGCTTCCATTTTTCCTCAGGGGATCTTTCACTTACATGGGCTACCTAAGGTGATTGTCTTGGACAGGAGTAGTCATTTTGTGTCCTGGTTCTGGCGACCCTTTTGTGCACAGTTGTGAATTAAGCTTGCTTTCACCCGCAGTCTAACGGGGCCACAGAACGAGCCAATCAGTCCTTGGAGCAATTCCTACATTGCTATATTTCTGACCATCATAACAACTGGTCAGACCTCTTACTGTGGGCGGAGTTTGCTCACAATAGTGCCTTGAATTCTGCTTCCCGATTGTCCCCGTTTATGGCGAACTATGGTTTCCAACCTTCCATATTGCCTGACTCATTTGTTCTGCAGAGTATTCCTGCATTAGAGGAGCATCTCCGTGGTCTTCGTTCCACTTGGGCACAAGTCCAGGAGGCTTTGCGACATGCTAATGATAGGTACAGACTCCATGCTGACCGCAGACACCTGCCTGCACCTTCCTACCAGCTTGGGTACAGGGTCTGGCTGTCATCTCGCAACCTCCGACTTCATGTTCCCTCTCTGAAGTTTGGACCTTGGTTTATTGGGCCTTTCCATATTCTTCGCAGGATTAACCCAGTGGCTTACGCATTAGCCCTTCCTTCTAATATGCATATCTCAAATATATTTCATGTCTCCTTATTAAAACCTTTGGTCTGCAACCACTTTACTATGTCCTCACCCTGTACAGGTTGAGAATCATGAGGAGTATGAAGTACAGTCCATTTTTGACTCTCGTAGGTTTCATGGGTGCATACAGTACCTGATGCATTGAAAAGGGTAGGGTTCGGAGGAACGCTCTTGTGTCTCATCTTTGGACGTACATGCCCCTGTCCTCCGTGATTTCCATAGACTTTCCATAGATTTTCCTCTCAAGCCTGGTGGTCCTCCGAGGGGGAGGGGTCATTGAGGAGGGGGTACTGTTAGGGCTGGGCTCAGCCCTACCTTCTCAAAGCTGGCCGCTCAGTTGTCGGCTAATTGCCAGCTCCTATCTCTCCACAGTGACTCAACTGTTGATGATATCCTGCTCATTAGTCCTGCCTACTTAAGCCGTCCAGTCCAGATAATCTCTGCCTTCGCCATGGTCACATCTCTAGAGATGCTCTCCTGTGTTCCTGTTAAAGACTTACTTGGCTGACATTCCTTCTGGCTCCAGATCCTGCTTACTGTTCTACTACTCTCATCTCTGGCTCCCTGACGTTTTGGCTTGTCTGACTATCCCTTCCGGTTCCCAAACTCTGGCTATGTTTTGACTACGTTTACTCTGTTTACATTTTATTTATTTATGATTATTAAACAAGTGTGATTGCTGCGATTTAGGTGCGATTTTACTGCAATTTTGGAGCAGTACTTCTTTGTACGATTTTGCCACAACTTTTCCATTAACAAATGAAAACATACAGTAGTTGGTATGAATCATGAGGGGGAACTCATGATCCCCAGGGGCATACCAGGCCCTTAGGTCTGGTATGAATTGTAAGGGGAACCCCCCTACGCCAAAAAATCGGCATGGGGGTCCCCCCAAAATCCATACCAGACCCTTATCCAAGCACGCAGCCCGGCCGGTCAGGAATGGGGGTGGGGACAAGCGAGCGCCCCCCCCCCCTCCTGGACCGTACCAGGCCGAATGCCTTCAACATGGGGGGTGGGTGCTTTGGGGCATGGGGGGCGCCCTGCAGTCCCCCCACTCCAAAGCACCTTGTCCCCATGTTGATGAGGACAAGGGCCTCTTCCCGACAACCCTGGCCGTTGGTTGTCAGGGTCTGTGGGCGGGGGGCTTATCGGAATCCGAGAGCCCCCTTTAATAAGGGGGCCCCCAGATCCCGGCCCCCCCACCTTTTGTGAATGAGTATGGGGTACATCGTACCCCTACCCATTCACCTAGGGAAAAAAGTGTCAATGAAAAAACACAGTACACAGGTTTTTAAAGTAATTTATTAGGCAGCTCCAGGGTCTTCTTCCGACTTCGGGGGTCATCTTCCAACTTCAGGGGTCTCTCTCCGGTGTCTTCTTCCGGTGTCCTGATCTTCTGCCGGCTCCTCCTCTATCTTCTGCAGCTCTATTGCTAGCGGTGGCCCGGACTTCTGCCTTCTGCCTTCTTCTTTTCTTCCAATGTTGACACGACGCTCTCTCCGGCTGGAATGCTCTCTGAGCGCTCCGCAATGGACTTATATAGGCGGTGACCCCTTATGAGGTCACTGTCCCGGGGCATGCTGGGACTGTGCCGTCATAAGGGGGCGTGGTCAACATCACCACACCCCCTAAAACGTCACAGTCCCAGCATGCCCAGGGACTGTGACGGCATAAGGGGGCGAGGTCACCGCCTATATAAAAGGCAGAAGATCAGGACACCGGGAGGAGATGCCGGAGAGACCCCTGAAGTCGGAAGAAGACCCCGGAGCTGCCTAATAAATTACTTTAAAATTCTGTGTACTGTGTTTTTTCATTGACACTTTTTTCCCTAGGTGAATGGGTAGGGGTACGATGTACCTCATACTCATTCACAAAGGGTGGGGGCCGGGATCTGGGGGCCCCCTTATTAAAGGGGGCTCCCGGATTCCGATAAGCCTCCCGCCCCCAGACCCCGACAACCAACGGCCAGGGTTGTCAGGAAGAGGCCCTTGTCCTCATCAACATGGGGACAAGGTGCTTTGGGGTGGGGGGGCCCCACAGGGCGCCCCCCATGCCCCAAAGCACCCATACCCCAA
This sequence comes from Aquarana catesbeiana, assembly GCF_042186555.1. Classification (NCBI taxonomy): domain Eukaryota; kingdom Metazoa; phylum Chordata; class Amphibia; order Anura; family Ranidae; genus Aquarana; species Aquarana catesbeiana. The sequence continues at coordinate 208,270,808 of NC_133331.1, read as the reverse complement.
TGTTGAGGGCATGCAGCCTGGTACGGTCCAGGAGGGGGGGCGCTCGCTCGTCCCCACCCCCATTCCTGACTGGCCGGGCTGCATGCTCGGATAAGGGTCTGGTATGGATTTTGGGGGGGACCCCACGCCGATTTTTCGGCATGGGGGTTCCCCTTAGGATCCATACCAGACCTAAGGGCCTGGTATGCCCCTGGGGGGGGAACCCACGCCAGTTTTTTCATTTAAAACTTGGCGCGGCGTTCCCCCTCATGATTCATACCAGACAGCTGTCAGCACTGCCTGTCGCTTGTCGCGAAAGGAAAAAAAAGTTTTCCTTTCCCGATCAGCGAGCCAGGCTTGTGCTTACAAAGTCGTACTGAAATCGTGTCTATATTATTCAGGCACGATTTGCATGCTACTTGAGGTTTTTGAGGTCTATGGAGTACAACTCGCATAGAAGTTGGACCAAAGTAGTGCAGGGACTACTTTCAAGTCGGCACGACTTAAAGTCGTGCCAATATGAATGGTAGTCATTGAAAATCATAGAGAATGAGTTGTCATACGATTTTGCAGTACAAAATCATGGGACAAGTCGTATAAGTGTGAAAACTGTACTTCTGTCTCGGTCTGATTCATGGTTTCTGACACAATGTCTATGAGTGTCTCAGCCATCCAAGATTATCTGATTGGCTGAGACACAGCAGTGGTGCCATTGGCTGCCGCTGCTGTCATTCAAAGTCAGCTAGCCAAACAGGGGAGAGAGGGGGCGAGGCAGGACCGAGTCGGTGCTCCGTGTCTGAATGGACATAGGAAGCTGTGACTCGGCTCGGGTGCCCCATAGCAAGCTGTTTGCTGTGGGGGCACTCAAAAGAAGGGAGGGGCCAGGAGCACAGAAGAGGGACCCAAAAAGAGGAGGATCTGGGCTGCTCTGTGCAAATCTATTGTAACAGAGCAGGTAAGTAAAACATCTTTGTTATTTTTATAGGAAAAAAAAAATCAGACTTTACAATCACTTTAAGTTAAGGGCATATTAATTCCATGTTGGAAATGCAGTCGACAATATATCTTGGTATAATGAGACAACAGATCTCACCTGGATCACCCTTTGGTCCAGTAGCCCCATCTCTTCCATCTCTGCCATTTAAACCTATAACACCTTGTACAACAGAACATGTGGCGGGTGTTTCTGAATGACTCAGTGTAAAAAGCACAGCTACAACAGTTAGGATACATACACACTTTGTAAGATGATTCATGATTCAACTGTTCAACCTGGAACAAAATAAAAGTATTGGTTTCATTTTGCAGAGCATAGTGACCATAAAAAGAGCAACCCATGGCTAACCATACTTTTAACCTCTATATGAAGGATACGTAGAAGTGGTTCCTATTACTATTTTTCAGCAATATAATCATTATAATAAGTATAGTATATATAAATACAGTTGTGTGAAAAAGTATTTGCCCCCTTCCTGATTTTTTATTGTTTTGCATATTTCTCACACTTAAATGATTCATATAATCAAAAAAATTTATTATTACACAAAGAAAACCTGAGTAAATCCAAGATGCAGTTTTTAAATTATTATTTCATTTATTAAGGTAAAAAAGCTGTTCAAACCTTCCTGGCCCTATGTGAAAAAATAATTGCCCCCTCCCATGCTGAATCATGAATAAACTGTGATTAACCACAATTTTTTGGAAAGCTGAGTTAAACTTCACTTGCCACACCCAGGCCTGAT